>NC_135373.1:18803545-19106770 GCF_049243985.1 Paroedura picta
AAACTGGAGCATGTCCAAAGGAAGGCAACAAAGACGGTGAGGGGTTTAAGTCCAAATTGTATGAGGAAAGGCTGAGGGTGCTTGGTGTGTTTAGCCTGGAGAGAAGGTGACTAAGAGGTGATATAATAACCATCTTGAAATATTAGAGGGGCTGTCTTATAGTAGATGGAGCAGAGTTGTTTTCTGTTGCCCCGAAGTGCTGGACCAAAACCAATGGGTTGAAATTAATTCAAAAGAATTTTTGGCTAAACATCTGCAAGAAGTTCCTGACAGAGCGGTTCCTCAGAGGAACAGGCTTCCTCACATTAAGACTTATCTTGAAGAAGCTGGTGCAGCTGAGACAGCTGCCTGCATCTCCTGCATTGTATGCAGCCAGAGTTTGCTGCAATGTATGCAAGCAGACCATGGGGTTGTCCAACAACAGGACTATGGGGATAGAGAGGAAGAGGACCTCAATGTTGAGTGTGCCTGGTTTGCTACAATTGTGAGACAGTGACACCAGCCAGCATCCTCCACTGACCCCTGCACCAGATGCGAAATCCAGCATTCATGCTGGACATGCCGGTTCCATGATGCACTATGCAGGACCTGTGGCAAGTGGGGTCATTTTGCCAATGTCTGCTGCTGTAAGCAAGTCACCATTCATGACTGGACTCAAGCTTTGGAAGACACGCCTTCTTGTTGTTGTTAGGTGCGAAGTCGTGTCCGACCCATCGCAACCCCATGGACAATGATCCTCCAGGCTTACCTGTCCTCTACCATTCCCCGGAGTCCATTTAAGTTTGCACTGACTGCTTCAGTGACTCTATCCAGCCACCTCATTCTCTGTCGTCCCCTTCTTCTTTTGCCCTCCATCGCTCCCAGCATTAGGCTCTTCTCTAGGGAGTTCTTCCTTCTCATGAGGTGGCCAAAGTATTTGAGTTTCATTTTCAGGATCTGGCCTTCTAAGGAGCAGGTAGGGCTGATCTCCTCTAGGACTGACCGGTTTGTTCACCTTGCAGTCCAAGGGACTCACAAGAGTCTTCTCCAGCACCAGAGTTCAAAAGCCTCAATTCTTTGACGCTCAGCCTTCCTTATGGTCCAACTTTCACAGCCATACATTGCAACTGGGAATATCATAGCCTTGACTAGACGCACTTCCATTGGCAGAGTGATGTCTCTGCCTTTTAGGATGCTGTCTAGATTTGCCATAGCTTTCCTCCCCAGGAGCAAGCGTCTTTTAATTTATTTGCTGCAGTCCCCATCTGCAGTGATCTTGGAGCCCAGGAAAATAAAATCTGTCACTATCTCCATTTCTTCCCCATCTATTTGCCAGGAATTGAGAAGGCCAGATGCCATGATCTTTGTTTTCTTGATGTTGAGTTTCAAGCCAACTTTTGCACTCTCCACCTTCACCCGCATAAACAGGCTCTTTAGTTCGTCTTCGCTTTCTGCCATTAGAGTGGTATCATCTGCATATTTGAGGTTGTTGATATTTCTCCCTGCATTTCTCCCCTCCCTCCCTTGATCCCAATTTGTGACTCCTCTAATCCCGCCTTTCTCATGATGTGCTCCGCATACAAGTTAAATAGGCAAGGCGACAGTATACAGCCTTGCCGAACTCCTTTCTCAATTTTGAACCAATCAGTGATTCCATGCCCGGTTCTCACTGTTGCTTCTTAACCTGCATATAGGTTCCTCAAGAGACAAATAATATCCTCTGGTATTCCCATCTCTTTAAGAACTTGCCACAATTTGTTGTGCTCCACACAATCAAAGGCTTTAGCATAGTCGATGAAGCAGAAGTAGATGTTTTTCTGGAACTCCCTAGCTTTCTCCATGATCCAACGTATATTGGCAATTTGATCTCTAGTTCCTCTGCCTCCTAACCCCTCCTATATCTGTCTTTCCTCTGCACCATCTAATCCCCCAAAACTCAAGCTCCACAGTGTAGCCCTGCCACTATTGACCTTGTCTAACCAAATGTAATGTTGGAGGTAAACATGACCTGGCTTGTCACTAAACTAAATTGTCACCTGATAGTGAGCATTCAGGGCACACACACACAAACACACTAAAATACTGTGCAACTACCAACAAAGAAATGTAGGCATTATAGTGTGCTTTGAATGTGTGTAGACTGAACTCCAGGAAAGTTGTTTTTTTGTATGTTTGCGTATAGGGGCAATAGGGATGTATCCAGGGAGCCAAGAGGGTGACAGCCCCAAAATTTGCCCCCAGTGCTGCAGTGACCTCCAGCGTAATTTTGTAATTTTCCTCCTAGAAACGCATGTTAATGAAACACAGAGATGAAAGAGAGCCAGACTTTTCGCAGCGTCTGAAAAGATGCACATACTTACTCTGAGGTGTGTCAGAGTTGCAAAGGTCTGTGTTGCAACAAGTCTCTATTACTTGGCCTCTTATGTTCTGCGATGTAGTTCCAGAATAAAAGCCTGGCGTACATGTTTCCAATGGCAAGCAGTACTTGAAATAGGCTGTCGATAAAAAAGCTGTGAAAAGGAGTCAGAAATAAGGTGTGTAGAGGTGCAAAAGTTTGGTCCCATTATCTCTTAATTGAAATATGGAAAACATGGATTTTGCACACCAAACACTTAAAGGATTAATGAATACTGGGTGAGTGTGTATGTGAATCACGACATAGGCTAATTTAAGTCGGGAGCTCTGACAGGACCTTGGGCTGGTTTCCAGAGGTAAGTACTTCATCAGGGTGACCATACGAAGCAAGTTTGCTCAGAATTATCTATTAACAAATTGCCAAGGGACTAGTCTCATCCTGGGGTATAAATCCTTTCCCTAAATCCAAGAGCCTCTTGTGGCGCAGAGTGGTAAGGCAGCAGACATGCAGTCTGAAAGCTCTGCCAATGAGGCTGGGAGTTCAATCCCAGCAGCCGGCTCACGGTTGACTCAGCCTCCCACCCTTCTCTCCTTTCTGGGAGAGATCCCAGTGCAAATAAGAGAGTATATTCCCAGAGTAACATAAGAGGCTCTCGTATCTTTAAACCGGAGGAGTGGGAGGAATAAAGGAGTAAGGGCAAGTGGGGAGGAGTTAGGGCGGGCCCTGTCCGTGATAAAAACTCGGAGGGCCCAATCGGGAGCCGCGAAGTGGTTCCCGATTGGGCCCTCCCAGTGTCACTCGGGGGCCAAGCAGCCAATGGGGAGCCGTGCAAAGCGCGGCTCCCCATTGGCTGGTTGGCCCAGCCTCGCCTGGCCCGGCCGGAGTCGCCGCTCAGAGGAAGAAGCCTTCCCCAGTGGTAAGTCCTCCGGCCTGCTTCCCCTCGCCCACGGAGCCTTCTGCCGGGCCCTGGGGCAGGCTCGCCTGCCCATGGGCCTGGCAGTAGGCCGCAGAGCCCGCCGCCCCCGTCTGGATCCTTCTGCCGGGCCCTGGGGCAGCCGAGCCTGCCCCTGGGCCCGGCAGAAGGTCCCAAGGCCACCTACCTTAGTCTGTTCCTCCCTTCCTCCCAGCATTCCCTTTATCCTTCCCTTCCTCCCAGCATTCCCTTTGTTTTTCCCTTTCTCCCTTCCTCCCTCTCTTCCATCTGCCTCTTTCTGGCTACCTGTTTCTCTCCCTCTTCTTCTGTCTCTATCTTCCTCCCTTTCTTTCTGTCTTTCTGTCTCTCTTTCTCCTTTTCCTCCTTCCTTTACCCCATCCCTCCACCCACCCATCATGCTAGGGCCCGCTGTATTTTGGCCACAGGGGGCTTAATATCTAGTGTTTATATATTCTGTTATGTAGGTAGCTGTGTTGGTTTGAAGCCACAGGACAACGACTGAGTCCAGAGGCACCTTTAAGACCAACAAAGTTTAATTCCAGGTAGAAGCTTTCACGTGCATGTCCACATCTTCAGATATGTTGAAACAGACGTTCACAGCCATTACTTATAGGTGTGTGGGGGGAGGGGGAGGGTTAGTTCCCAGGAAGGGCTAATTAGAATCTACATGTATAAGTAACTGAGCAAAAATTATACTGAAGATTGGATTAAAGTAGTTGGTAAGACCTACGAACAGCAGCAAATTAGCGCACAGCTCATTCCTCACAGGTTGGATAATGCACCTTCAATGTGCTTTCGCGCTGGATGTTCCTGTGAGGAATGGGGAAATCTACTTCTGAAGTGCATTTAAAGTGTATTAGCCAACATATGTGAAATAAGAGGGTTAATGAACAGACGAGTTTATTAACTAAGGTAAAGGTAAAGGCATCCCCTGTGCAAGCACCGAGTCATGTCTGACCCTTGGGGTGACGCCCTCTAGCGTTTTCATGGCAGACTCCATACAGGGTGGTTTGCCAGTGCCTTCCCCAGTCATTACCGTTTACCCCCCAGCAAGCTGGGTACTCATTTTACCAACCTCGGAAGGATGGAAGGCTGAGTCAACCTTGAGCCGGCTGCTGGGATCGAACTCCCAGCCTCATGGGCAAAGCTTTCAGACAGCTGCCTTACCACTCTGCGCCACAAGAGGCTCTTGTTTATTAACTGTTATTATCCATATTGTTGAACACAGAATGATTGAACGTGAATGTTTATATCCAGGATTAACGTTTGTTGGTCATAAAGGTGCTCCTGGTCTCAAACTATGTTCTCATATAGCAGTCACACTTTCTGCTTTCTTTAATGGGCCTGATTCTGGGTTAAATATTCTTAAGGGTCCCCTGTCAATGTATCTGGGGTCACTGTGCTGAAATTAGCTCCTGTGCAGCCCCATATAGAGACACCAAATTATAAGTGGGACCTGATCTGTCATCTGCCAATGTTAGAGGGAGCAATGGAAAGATAAGCTACTTCTTATGCAGATATCCTTTTTTTACTCACGCAGTGTAGATACTCCACTTTGGGAGAGGCAAGCATCTTCACCAGGTGAACATTGTTGAATTGTAGAATCTCCACATGACCCTGTTTCGCTGAAACATGAGTAACATAGCAGGGATGCCCCTGCAAACAGAGAAGGCAGAGAATCCATGCCAGATATGTCTTATGACTTTCACATTCAACATCTAAATCTTAAGCATAAATTTGCAGAGGTATTTCACTTTGAAAGAAATTTAATTCAACATCTCTTTTGGACAGCATCAAATTGACTTGCAATAAAACAGACATTCACAGGAGCTAATTTCAGTTACGGCATGGAGGATCAGTAGATACCAGTTAAATACCTCCCTCAGTTGCTCAGTGAAAAGATGACAACAGGAAAAAAAAGGAGGGTTCACAATAGAATATCAACAGAAAAAACAAAGAACCTTTCCAAGGCAATATTCTTGTGAAAATATGTCTATTCAATTCTGATACATTTCTTTTATATACACGAAGAATCAACCATAACGGTTTCTAGATAGTTTCCATTTTAAATTACTTCTTCAGTGGTTGAGTCCTAAATTCAAAATGTACAAATTAATGTCCATAACATATTAATCATAATAAGTCAAATTAAACAATGAAACAAAGAATTACAGCAAATACACATACCTCCAATGTAAGTTTGTTATAACAATAGTGGTGAAATCCTACAGCCTTTCCTACAAAATTAACATCATCATTATGTCACTCATCTTACATATATCAAAATTTAAATTCACATGTAAGTCTTACCTTATCATATCAATAGGCCATTGATTCAAAGGTACCGGGGAATGTTAGTCAAAGACCATTCCCAAAATTTACCAGGTACTACCTGCATAAAACCCTTCAAGGATTGCTGCCTTGTCATGGTGAAGGGCCTTGCGTAGCTCAGTGAAGCTATGAGTTATGCCATGCAGGGCCACTCAAGACAGTCAAGTCATAGCTGAGAGCTCTGACAAAAGGTGATTCACTGGAGAAGGAAATGGTAAACCACTCCAGTATCTTTGCCATGAAAACTCTATGGACAGGTTCAAAAGTCAAAACGATATGACGCCGGAAGATGAGCCCCTCATATCAGAAGGTGTCCAATATGCTACTGGGGATGAGCAGACGGCTAGTACGAGTAGCGCCAGAATGAATGTAGTGACTGGACCAAAGCCAAAAGGACGCCCAGTTGTGGAGGGAGCTGGTGGCGAAAAGACAGTCCCATGCTGTGAAGGCTTTTATTTCATAGGAATCTGGAACGTCAGATTCATGAATCTGGACGTGGTCAAACTGGATGTGGTCAAACAAGAGATGACAAGACTGAACATCAACATTTTAGGAATTAGTGAACTAAAGTGGACAGGAATGGGTGAATTTAATTTAGATGACCATCAGGTATACTACTGTGGGCAAGAATCTCTCAGAAGAAATGGAGTAGCCTTCATAATCAATAAAAGAGTAGAAAAAGCAGTTTTGGGATACAATCCCCAAAATGACAGAACGATCTCAGTTCGAATCCAAGGCAAACCATTCAACACCACAGTAATCCAGGTCTATGCCCCAACTACTGCTGCTGAAAAGGATGAAGTTGACCAGTTCTATGAAGCCCTACAACACCTTCAAGAAGCAATGCCAAAAAATGATGTGCTTATCATCATGGGGGATTG
This sequence comes from Paroedura picta, assembly GCF_049243985.1. Taxonomy (NCBI): domain Eukaryota; kingdom Metazoa; phylum Chordata; class Lepidosauria; order Squamata; family Gekkonidae; genus Paroedura; species Paroedura picta. Next base: position 18,810,027 of record NC_135373.1, read on the forward strand.
GAATGCTAAATTAGGAAGCCAAAATATTATCGGGATAACAGGCAAGTTTGGCCTTTGATTACAAAATGAAGCAGGACCCAGGCTGGTAGAATTTTGTCAAGAGAATACAATGGTCATAGCAAACACTCTTTTCCAACAACCCAAGGGATTGGGTTGTCTACACATGGACAACACCAGACGGTCAACACAGAAATCAGATTGACTATGTGATCTGCAGCCAAAGATGGAGAAGTTCTATACAATCACTAAAAACAAGACCAGGAGCCAATTGTGGTTCAGATCATCAGCTTCTTATTGCAAAATTTAGGCTCAAATTGAAGAAAGTAGGGAAAAGTAGAGAATGAGGTGGCTGGATGGAGTCACTGAAGCAGTCGGTGCAAACTTAAATGGACTCTGGGGAATGGTAGAGGACAGGAAGGCCTGGAGGATCATTGTCCATGGGGTTGCGATGGGTCGGACATGACTTCGCACCTAACAATAACAACAACAACCTGCATATAAATCAATATCCTACCAGAGTCCACTTCCACACAGAAACATTCTTAAAAGTACATCACTATTATAAAGAGGTTCTCCTAAGTCAAAACCTACAGAGAGCAACACATTCCCAAAGAGGTATATAAAGAAACATTCATGTTGCCTCAGAAGTCTGTTCATTTCCATTTTATGGTGTCCCTGATGATGCAATTGTTCGAGTCCAAAAAATTGGAGGCTTTCTGGTGCAGGTCCCATTTCTGCAAAGTGTCTCAGCATTGGTGCATCCATGAGGCGGTTTCTTAATCTGCTCAGGTGCTCCTGGATTCAAAATCTCAAAAGTCGAGTGCCTAATCCAATATATAATCTCAAACATGGGCATTTTATAGCATACACTACATTTTTGCTCAAACAGAATATATTGATTGATTTTGATAGAAAAACCATTTTCTGTTTGTATGAACTCCTTGATGTAATGAAAGGTTAGAAATCAGGTCCCGGAACAGACTTCCTTATACCAGTTCGAGGTCTGCACCCGGCCCTTCATACTGGGTTGGGCACCTGGTCTCCAGAGGGGAGATGCCGAAGGTAAAAACCACTCACTTTTGATGTGATGCATGCGAGTGAAACTATAAAACAAAATAGGTGGAGCAGGTGGTAAATATGAAGTATAAAAAACGGAAAAACAAGGCACCCTGTGTAACAAGGCTATACAATGAGTAGATTCACACAATTATTGATGGTGCAAATAGAGGTAAGTATTTTTCGGTTCAGTATGATCTCTTTGCCATGGGACAGGAGATATCTCTAAATATGACAAACAGCTCATTCTGCACACATTAGAGCAATGGTCCCCAACCTTTTTATCACCAGGGACCGATCAACATTTGACAATTTTACTGAGGCCCGGGGGGGGGGGGTGTAGTTTTTTGCCGAGGGACGTCATCCCCGCCTAAGCCCCTGCTCCACTTGCTTTCCCACTGGTGCCCCTGACTTCCTGCTGCCCACTGGGGGGCGCTTCCAGCAACAGCTGCGCAGTGCCATGCCGAGGGAGAGCCCCCACCATGGCAGCGGCTGGAGAGCACCAAAGGTGACCCTGGGGAGGAGGATGAGGAGGAGCTGCAGCCCGGTACCGACTGATCAACGGACTGGTACTGGCCTCCAGACCGGGAGTTGGGGACCACTGCACTAGAGAACTCCTGTGCTGTGATTGGTAGCTTGCTGTGATTGACAAGCCAAGGAGCGGAGGGAGAAGTTGGTTTTGCTTTCCCTTGCAGCCTTGTCAGGAGTCAAAAAGCTGCAATGGGGCAGAGGGAAAACACAAGATGGGTCTCCCATGAGGTTTACCACCCCGCGTTTGCAAGCAGGAAGCCAGTTGTGTTTACCCCTCCATGCGGAAATGATCATCTTACTGCATGGCAGTGGTGGTGTGATAACAACACCCTTATTTGTTTTTGTTTTTTTTAAATCTTCTATCTCTACTGCTCTCCGTTTTGTGTTTAGGGAAGTTTTCAATGTATGCTCTTTATCCGAACAAGAAGCATAACACAAGAAAATAAGGAAATAAGGAATAAGTAAGATAAGAAGCTCCTAGCTAGAATAAGAACTCATATACTACAGATGGGAGCAAAATAGAGGCTATGTAGAACAGTGAATCCCTATATTAGCAACCCTTTTTACATGAACTCCTCAGGTCATATTCTCAGACAGCGCTTGTTGTACCTTTTTACAAGTCTGGCAAAGTGATCCAGCAAACTATCGCCCTTAAGAGACACTTGTAGGCCATGTATAAACCTTTTTTTGGCTGGAGAGTAAAGCCTTCTCATGACCTGTTTTTGGCGCTGACAACCAACAAAGGACTTGTGTTCCTTCGTCTACACAAATTATAATCCACTTACTATTAAAAGAAAAATTTTAGTCAGCTATTTACTCCCTGGCAGAAGTTGTGGCGAAACAGGCTGATCTCCTTGGTCCTGTTGGGAGTATCCACAAAGTGGGAGTTATTGTTCATTTGTATTACACGTTATCATTACGTTTGTATAAAGAAAATAGATGATTGTTAATTGTGTACCTTTTGTATACCTTTTCTAATTGTAAGATCAGCTGTATACCACTTCTATTTGTATAATTAATTTGATATTTGACATTCCATTGTGGTGAGTTTATTTATTTCAAGATGAAAACAGGCAAACAACTAAATTTTGCACAGCTAAATTTTGCACTGCCACCATGAAATTGCGTAATAAGTATATAGATCAGAAAATTTCTGTTTAAGATGAAAAAAATAATATAAAGATCCAATTGTCATTGGTATTTTAAAGTATATTTTAAATATTGACTTTAACACCCTAACGTTCTTGTGATGTCAGACTTTATAATATTTTATACTATTAATATTGGTGTCCCTCTTTTTGAAGTGCTTCAGTATATTTGAATTTTGGTCTGAATGACTGTAAAATAAAGATTGCATTGTATTGTATTATTGCATGGCATGATTGAATAGATCTTAAGGACTTTTTTGTGTTATATTGAGGGATGTCTTATATCCAAGGGTGAAGACATGATATTGTACCTATTATAATAAAAGCATAAATAATCATGTGAATATATTTATTTTATGGCCTTCTGACACATGATACCTTGTTTTTCAGTTTGCTTATGCTAGTGAAACGAAGGAAGAAAATCTTCTGGATATGCCCATCAAAACCATTCTTATTGTGAGCTCTCTTGTGAATGACAGAAAGAGGGCCAGTACCTATAGCTTCTCCAAGAGCAGCAGGATTGGCTTTGGGCAAACCAGTGGTTGCTTTATAGTGCTAAAATCTTGAGGCCAGCTGGGACAAGTTTGTAGACCAGGGGTAGTCAAACTGCGGCCCTCCAGATGTCCATGGGCTACAATTCCCAGGAGCCCCCTGCCAGCGAATGCTGGCAGGGGGCTCCTGGGAATTGTAGTCCATGGACATCTGGAGGGCCGCAGTTTGACTACCCCTGTTGTAGACAATCTATATGTTTGTTGTTGGAAGATCAGTTAAAAAAGCCAAATGTGCTCTCAGAAAGACCTAAGCTCTCTTTACTGAGCATACCCTTAATTGACAGCGTGGAGGTTAGCCACAAATGTGTAAAGGAAGGATTCAGATCCTCCCAACTTTACTTGTATTTTGGCAATTTACGTTAAACCACCCATCCTATCCATTGTAGATGATTTTACCAAGGGTGAAGCACAAGTCTCTCCCACATTTACATCTTATTTCAGCCATAAATGGTCTTGGTGTACCCCTAAGCTGGGACCCCTGTGTCATCGAATCTATGGACAATTTTCTCTTTAGGAGGGACAGGAACGGGCATAACGGTAAAACATCTGTCGAGGCCATTCTTGTTTCGTGTAAACTCAAGTAATGAAACACACCGTTTTTCACTATAAACCTCTAGATACTTCTGCACATTTAAGTTCTATAACAAATAGACTGCTTCACTACGTGCATGTATCCACCTAAAATCTTGGGTCACTAAGGCACTAATACTGATACGGACTTGAAAGTCCATTGCTTTATTTTTTTTAGGAAAACCCAGGAATCTTTTCAACATTGTTTCCTCCCTTCAAAGGAGCCAGGACTTCTGCTTTTATTCTCCCACTTAAAAAAAAATTGTTTATTTTTCATAGATGATATAAGTGAAGCAAATATATAAGATGTGAGTCTTATTCAAGGCCGCATAAATATTCTCTGTGGCCTTGCCTCTCAAGTTTCACATTGCAGCCTACCAGAACTCCTATAACCCATGCAAAATCCCTGCATTGTAGAGATTCTTCCTTTATCTGATACAATCCCCTTTGTCTTTGAGACACTCAGGAAGTTCTTTGCTTGCAAGCTGCAGGCCACTGCATATTCACTTCCTAAGTATGATTATTTCCTTTCCCGGAGTTTGAGTTTCTACTCACCTGTAGAGAAGAGGGCCCAAAACAGGCATGTGCTTAGGGGTGTCTTCATACTGCCCAAGAAAGTTAGAGCCAGACAGGACTTGCATCAGAGATGAAGCAAAAAAGGCATCTGAGGCTCATGTATTTATTAGCCAAGAACAGAAGCCTCCAAGCAACAGATGGGAATAGCTGGATTGGTGAGGTGCTGAAAATGATGAGAACCGAGACTGTGCATTTTCCCAGACGTCCCATGGTATCGAAGTATACTAGGACATGTGGGCCAATCAGTCTACAAACGTTTAGTGAGTTTAAAGTGTACCTCATATAATTGCTTCTTCCCAACAACAGAGTATTTTGATACTATTATCTGTTTGGGACAAGTCCCTGGGAAACTAAAGAGTGGCCTGGGTATCCTGGTACCCACTAAACTAAATGCTAACCTTGTTTAACTTGTGTAGCCACATTCCTCACAATTTATTTTATTTGTGATAATGTGACTGTAAGGTGATTGTTGTTGTTAGTCGCGAAGTCGTGTCCGACCCATCGCGACCCCATGGACAATGATCCTCCAGGCCTTCCTGCCCTCCACCATTCCCCGGAGTCCATTTAAGTTTGCACCTACAGCTTCAGTGACTCCATCCAGCCACCTCATTCTCTGTCGCCCCCTTCTTCTTTTGCCCTCGATCGCTCCCAGCATTTGGCTCTTCTCCAGGGAGTCCCTCCTTCTCATGAGGCGGCCAAAGTATTTGAGTCTGAAGTAGGTGATGGTAATGTAATGGAATTCTGAGTTTAACTCTCTGGTCTTGGGATGAGATAGTTGCCGGGGTAGCAATTCCCTTGCAGGAATATTTCATACTTGTATGGAGACAGATGGGGCCAGTGGTAAATGGTGGGGTGGGAGGCTTTGATCACTAACATAGACAGTTTAATTTCTCCTATGTTTTTGTGAACTACAACTGAATTCCAGGGGACTGATAGGCTGTTTTGGCAAAGATTGTACTTGGATATGTGACACAATTTACTAATTTAACAGAATTAATTTTTGCTATATATTCCCACTGTCATGATGGGAGTTCATAGTCTGAGGAAGAGTGCTTGCCCTCGAAAGCTCATGCCTTGAATAAATCTTTGTTGGTCTTAAAGGTGCTACTGGACTCTGATTTTATTGTGCTACTTCAGACCAACATGGATACCCATTTGAATACATTCTTTTATAGTGTACAATTTCTATTACATACAGTAGATGAGCGATTGGGATATGAGTGTCCTGCATAGTGCAGAGGGTTGGACTTGATGACCCATGAGGTCCCTTCCAACTCTGTTATTCTATGATTCAGAGCTATTTTCTAAATCATGTTGGCATTCTATATCCACTACTCGCTGTTTGATAACCTCTTCAGCCTGGTCATAGCCCATCCTAACCAGAAATGTTGGAGAAAATCCCAAGGCTGCAATTTTTCCCCTCACAGTTTGTTTCTGTGAAGACTGGAAATCATCCTCCATTATCAAAGAAGCTAATCCGCAAGGAAAAAAAAGAGATTTTAAGCCAATAATTGAGAATGTTTAACCATACCTCCACCTTCATAAGGCTGGTCTCAAGTCGCAAGGTGGCATTAGAGACACATCTTGGGGCTCGGATGGCTGATCTTAGGAATTTGGATTGTACAGATTCCAATGATACGAAGTTGGAATAAGGACCTAGCTGTGCGCCATTGACTTAGCTTCTAACTGTTTTAAAGCTACAGGGATATAATGTCCTCCTTTCAGTCTAAGGCAGTGGTCCCCAACCTTTTTATCACCGTGGACCACTCAACACCGGGGACCACTCACCAGGGACCACTCAACACCTTTTACTGAGGCCCAGTGTGTGTGTGTGTGTGTGTGGGGTAGTTTACTCCTCTACTCTCAACCACTGCCCTAACGCTCTCTGATCGCTATGGTAATGTTTAAACATCCCTTCAAAATAAGATACAGACACGCCACAACAATGAAGTGTGTTGTAAAGGGCTGGGGGGGATGAAGTAAAGGGCCGGGGTGGGGGAGAAGGCATCCTTCGGGGCCCGCCTCCAATTAGTCGAAGGACCACATGTGGTCCGCAGCCCACAGGTTGGGGATCGCTAGTCTAAGGAATCTGAGGATGGCATTTGCACTTTTTTTGTGAATTTCCAGCAACAAAAACCCCATGGGCTATCTTGTGGCCAGATGATTGCAGAACTACTCCTAAGTATTTGAAGCAGGAAATCTGTTCTTAGTTCTATCGATATGCCAGGTGTATTTCTTGGACCTTTTGGCAAATGTCTTACCATCCGGTTTTTACAAGCAGGAAGCTACTCACATTTTACCCCTCAATGTGGAAATGGTCATCCTATTGCATGGTATGACTGAATAGATCTTAAGGACTATTACTTTTTGCTATATTGAGGAATGTCTTATGTCCCAGGGTAAAGACATGATATTGTACCTTGGGCTCACTACAGCACAGATAAAGCTGTTCTAACCAAGCCGTAATATCAGGGCTCTCTCAGCCTCACCTCCCTCACAGGGTGTCCGTTGTGGGGAGAGGAAAGGGGAGGCAAATGTAAGCCACTTTGAGACTCCTCCGTGTAGAGAAAAGTAGCATATAAGAACCAACTCTTCTTCTTCAATTATATCAGGGCTCTCTCAGCCTCACCCACCTCACAGGGTATCTATAGTGGGAAGAGGAAAGGGGAGGCAAATGCAAGACGCTTTGAGACTTTTTCGGGTAGTGAAAAGCAGCAAATTAGAACCAAATCTTCTTATTCTACTTCCTCTGATTCCAATATCTGTGATCCTGGAGGATGTGCTCACTTTTTCAGATAATACATTTTTGACAAAACTTTGAAAACATTTTTCAGGTTGAAGAGCTCACAAATGCATAGGAGTATGGAAGGGAATCAGGAAATCTGAGCCACATCTGTTGTTATTGAGAAGAAAATAATAAAAAGCATACATATCCAACACACTAACAAGCAGTCTTATAGAGAAGAATAGGGTGGGAAAAGAGGGTACAGTATAATTACCTTTCCTGTAGAGTAGGTAGGCAAGAGAAAGCAGGCTGCTCGGGGAGTGTGCCGTGTGTTTCAGATGAGTTTATATCCAAAATACATGATGGGGCTTGCAAAAGCCACTGTTTATATAGGGTTTTGGGGAGGGGGGGGGCTACGTGTTGTAAGCAAGGTGGGAAGCTAGTTGGAAATCCACTGTGTCTGGTGTTAGGCAACGCTAGCTGGAGCCTGAGGTGCCTCTTGATGGCCCTAGACCAAAGGAACCATCCTAGAGATGGTGCTACCTATTGACTGGATGATGGGCCAGATCACACTATCAACAAAACTGGGGGGGGGGGAGAATCAGAGTTTAGAGGCACCTGAAACTCCAACCTGTTGTAGAGGACAAGCTGAGGCCTGTCCTGGTTTCCAAGATTGATTCTGCTCAAGCAGTGTGTCTTGTCAGGGTGTTTCAGGGTGTTCCTTTGTCTGGCTTACTCCCAAGCCTAGACGGTTGTGATGTATTACTGGTTATGGAGTACAGTGTGCCAACATGTGAGGCAGGGGTGCTGCCTTACTTAACACCGTGTCACTGCATCTGCTCCTCTCTTCTTTAACTTAAACCTTGCCTTGACAGATTTGTGCAGTCACAAGTCTAAAAGCTCCGATATCAGATACTATGAAGCTTGAAAGGATCCAGTCTAAATTCCTTCGGGCACTCCTCCAACTTTCATGCTGTGTAACCAACTCCATGGTGCACCTGGAAACAGGAATGTTAATGGTCCAAGACAAAATCTGCCTGTCAGCAATAGGAATGTGGCTGAAATTAATACATAATCCACAGGGTGCAGCTTCTTTAACCCTGAATGACAACTTCCAATCATCTTGGACTAAGGCTGTGCACAGAGGAATCCAAAGTCTGGGCTTCTCCATACACTCATTATCCAAATTAGCTCATGATCAAGCTGCATCACTAGTTAAGCAGTGGATATGGGACAATTGACGTCAACTGGACCTGAGTAAAGCTCCAACTTTTTTGACCCCAGTTAAAACAAGATATATTCTGGCCTCTGCCACTTATCTGTCTCAGCTAAGTAAACAATTAAGGGCATTTACCCTTGCAAGATGCTCTGTCTTGCCTTCAGCTCTTGTAGAGGGTCGCTATAAGAACATTCCCCTTACACTGAGACAATGTTTTTGTGGGAGTCGTGAAATTGATACAAGAGAGCATATATTGTTCCACTGCCCTGCTTATATAGACATTCGTAGCAACTTGATTGAACCACTCCTTTAAAAGTTGCCAGAACATCATGATGTAGATCGAGCAAAGAGGCTGCTAAGTGATGAGTCCCCCCAGGTGACAATTCAGCTGGCTAGGTTTTGTGCCGCCGCCATAAAAATCCGATGCTCTAAAGTAGCATTGTTTTCAGTTCTATTTTATGATCTGTTTTAAATTGTATTACATTAAATGACAATATTCTCTTGGTCTCTTATGTAATGACTTCATATAGGTAAAGGTAAAGGTATCCCGTGTGCAAGCACCGAGTCATGTCTGACCCTTGGGGTGACGCCCTCTAGCGTTTTCATGGCAGACTCAATATGTGGTGGTTTGCCAGTGCCTTCCCCAGTCATTACCGTTTACCCCCCAGCAAGCTGGTTACTCATTTTACCGACCTTGGAAGGATGGAAGGCTGAGTCAACCTTGAGCCGGCTGCTGGGATTGAACTCCCAGCCTCATGGGCAAAGCTTTCAGACGGCTGCCTTACCACTCTGTGCCACAAGAGGCTCTAATAATGACTTCATATAACTTGGTCTAAACAACTGTAATAAAGTTTGATTGATTGATCACTGGAAGAATTGCTTGAATGCTGGGATCCCTTTCTTGGAAAAGTTGATCAAATAATGTAGAGATGTAAACTTTCTTTTCTTTTTTGTAACTCCTTAATTATTACTGTTGTGTCCTTCAACAATTTGCTCCTTTTGTACACACACAAAAATCACAGATATTGCTTGCAAAGATCAATTTATTGTTATTATAATTCAGAGAAAATTGACCCATTGACTCCAGATTTTATTTAGCTAGAGGCCCCCAGTCCAAAATTTCTGCCCCAGTTTTATTTGTCCTTTGGCACCCCATTCACCTCCATCCTTGTTAAGGGACCCAGATTGTTTGACTCACTTAGTTCCTGGCTTTCTTCCCCATTCCCATAATTTGTGTAATATGCAGGGGGGTGGCTTTGCTTTGCTACCCTGTTACCCTGGGAAGGGTAGTGTGGTGTTGTCCAGTGTGCCTGGTGTGCTATTGGTCAGTGTGGTGTCCAACATGTCCGCATTCCTGCATTTCAGCTGACGGATATTGATCAGGATTGCATCGTTAGCAGTTCTTTGTGTGATGGGATGGAAGGCACATGTGTTTGCTGTAGTGCATCCCTGGAAAGCAACATCTAGTAAATAAGGGACAAGTACAATACCTGCAAGGGGAAGAAAAAGGAAGAACATTCATATAAGTTATTGAATGGGACCTTAGTGAGCAGTATGATGTTATCACACCTCTAAACCCAATAGTTTTGCTTTAAATGTCGGATTCAGTCCCTCAGTTACACTGCTGTAGTGAGTTTTTCCCCTCAAGTCAGTCTTTTGTAGGGAGTGGAAGCTTCAGAGAGGACTGGGGTTGTATTAGTTACTGAATGCCAGCTGACACCTTTTGCTATCACAATTGATCTCTAGACACCAAGTTCAGTTCTCCTGGAGAAAATGGATCCTTTGGAAGATGGATTCTTTAGCACTGAGCATGCCTTTTAAGGGAACCGTGCCATCTTCTTGAACTGAAAAATGGCATTTTGAGCCCCTTGCATCCTGATGACTTTATTTAAAGCCAAGAGTGATGGACAGAGATTATCACATATGCGTTTTGAGATTTACCAATTTCAGCTGTCTCCTCACCCGAATAATGGTTCCCACCTTCCAAATAAACCAAGGAGCAATGCTAGGTAGAAGAGAATATTTAGGAGCAATCCACTTGGTCAACAAGCCAAAAAGACTTCCAGAGCCTGAACAGGAGACCAACCCACTATAGATGAACAGGAACCTGTTTCTATATCTCTTGGATATTAGGGGTGTAAATAGGTCAAGAGAACCATATGATTAACTGATATGACAGTAGATGTACATGCACCCCTGGAATCTGGCCACTGAGCTCCAAGCTGTTTTGGCAGCTGATCTGTAACATGGTCTCTCCTGCATCTGGGGTGGGGTGTAGAGTAGTAATCTGTAAAGAGGAATGGCTGTCACCTGATCATTCCTTGTTTATTAGTGCTTGAATACCTTGTTTTTATTGGAATATGCAAAATCTGCAGTGGTCACAATTGAATGTGAAGTCAATTGGGTCTTAGGAAGTCTGAGCAACAATTAAGCTAGTGGAGGTGAAAGCATTCCAGTTGAACTATTCAGAATCTTAATAGACGATGCAGTAAAAGTGCTACACTCAATATGCCAGCAAATTTGGCAAACTCAACAGTGGCCACAGGATTGGAAAAGGTCAGTTTACATTCCAATCCCAAAGAAGGGCAATGCCAAAGAATGTTCAAACTACCACACCATTGTACTCATTTCTCATGCTAGATAAGTTATGTTCAAAATCCTACAAATTGCCAACATACACTGGATCATGGAGTTCCAGAAGAACTACTTCTGCTTCATTGACTATGCTAAATGATCTGTGTTGGGGGTTTGCAGACGCATTGTTTATTTTTACAGAAGTCAAAGAAATATCTATCCATCCTCTACATATATAAAAAGCAACACTACTCACTTGAACCGATGGTGCCAGAAAAATTGAGGCATTTTTTCTCCTCGCCAATGCAGGGGACTGATATCTTTGGCTGGCATTCATCCGACCCGAAGGAAAAGCAGGCTGGACACTGATACCCATTGGGAATCAAGTTTATGTCCCGAGGCTCTGCAAAAAACAACTCTGTTGGTTCAGCATTTTACCACACATTACTCAACATTTAATGAAATTATCATCCAGTACCTTCTGTTGTGCCTGTAGATTCGCTGAGGAGCAAGCTCGAGGTCTAATTGTACTCTGCATTTTAATCAGTCAATGCACAGCTTGATCTGGACTGCCAGATCTAGTCAATTTAAATGGACATTGACCAATACCCCACACTGGCAGAAAGATCTATTGTGTTATATATAAGTTGGGGATTTTGGAGGGGTTGTCTGCTTCTATTTTGGTTGAGTTTTTCCCTCTTGTACCACCATTCTAGGTTCACAATAAAGAGCTGAAATGACTTCCCAGTGCCCTGTTCTCTGAGCCCTTGGATCTCACACTGGTGATGAGGATGGGATTGCAATGCTAAGTTAGCAGCACAGGAAAATGATCATTGAAATCACTGCTGTGGATTGTCTTCTGAGGCAGGATAAACTGACTGAAATCACTAGTGGGGTTCTGCTGCCTTCTGAGGCGGGAACAGTTGCCTGAAATCACTCCTTCTGTTTGTTGCCTGATGTCCGGGGTAGGGACCAACTAACAGGGATGACTTGATGACTGGAGAGCAGGCTCAATCAAAAATGGAAGTCATGGCCTCCATGGGACATATCGTCTTTTGACCTAGCTGTGCAGCCAGAGAGCCAGTTTGGTGTAGTGGTTAGGAGTGTGGACTTCTAATCTGGCATTCCAGGTTCGAATCTGCGCTCCCCCACATGCAACCAGCTGGGTGACCTTGGGCTCGCCACAACACTGATAAAACTGTTCTGACCGAGCAGTGATATCAGGGCTCTCTCAGCCTCACCCGCCCCACAGGGTGTCTGTTGTGGGGAGAGGAATGGGAAAGCGACTGTAAGCCGCTTTGAGCCTCCTTCGGGTAGGGAAAAGCAGCATATAAGAACCAACTCTTCTTCTTCTTCTTCATATCAGAAGCACCTGAGGCACTATCTCATCACCAAGGGTATATCTGATAGTGAGGGGAAGAGAGCTTTGTTCCTAAGTGTCTGTGAACCAGCCACCCTTGACATCTCCAAGGACCAGCTCAGCCTAACTGATGTCAAGGCAGTTGACCTCATGATGATACTCCACCGCCTGTGGGAGCACTTCAGCTCACAGCCAGGAGACATCGCCAGTGCATCCAGTAGAAGGTGGATCCACAGCTGCCTTCATTGCTGTGTTGTGTAACATGGCTTGGGACTGCCATCAGCTTGGAGTAGTTGCTGCAAGACTGCTTGGTGTGTGGCCTCTAGGATGAACCCATGCAATGCTGCCTGTTTGCCAAAAAGGCCTCACCTTAAGACTCAACTTGAAGAAGCCGTTGCAGCTGAGACAGCTGCTTGCAGCACCTGCACTATATGTGGCAAGAGTCTGCTGTGACATACACAAGCACACCACAAGGTTGTCCATGAGGACGGTGAGGAAGAAGACACCAAAGCTGAATGCACCCATTTTGCCACAGCTGCACCCAATTTGCCACCAGCCAGCATCCTCCACTGACCCCTGCTATCGTCTCTGACAATGGAGCTCAATTTACATCATCTGAGTTCAAGGACTTCTAGGTGGCCCACATTTAGCATTGCAATCCCATCCACATTTAGCATTTAGTCAAATTGGCTCCCTTCCACCCATCTACAAATGGCCAGGCTGAGTGGATGGTACATGCCACCAAGGACATGCTCTCTTGAATGTCACCATGGGTTGCCCGCCATCCTTGCCCACCAGCACATCACCCCAACATCTGCCACTGGGAAGAGCCCAAAAGAGATTGGACCGGTCTCCCACCAGATCCAGGCTATTGGACCGGTCTCCCACCAGATCCAGTTGTTTGATGGCCACGCACTTCATCGCCACATGGCCCTCCTGTCTCAATGTCAGCCCCTGAAGAGCAGCCGGCTGCTGAGCCAGCACCCAGCATCTCGGCAGCCCAACCAGTGACACAAGATGCCCTAGGACCTGCCCCTGCTCCAGAGCTGCAGAAGTCCACATGGACACATACTGCACCCTGGTACTTTCAGGGCTTTAGATACCATTTATTAAGTGAGTTTCTTAGGAGGGAGGGTTGCTGTGTCTGTAGTTTTGCCAAGAACTGAGCTTGAGGTCCGAGGCAGGATCTTATCCAACACTGTAATCAGCCGTATGCCTGGCTTGATCCCAACTCACAGTCAGTTTAAACAGAATCTTACCAATAGCATTACTGGTGGGAAGATATGTTGTGTCATTTTATATATAAGGTGGGGATTTTGGAGGGGTTTGTCTGGATCAGGTTTGGTTCAGTTTTTGCCTCTTATGCCATGATGCTGGGACTATAAAGAACTGAATTGAACTCCCAGCAACCTGGGCCTAGTCTGCATACAATAGATAATGCACTTTCAATGTGCTTTCGCGGCTGGATTTTCCTGTGCAGAACAGGAAAATCTACTTCTAAAGTGCTTTGAAAGTGCATTATCTCATGTGTGCAGACTAGGCCCTGGTCTCTGAATCCATGCATCTAGCATGTTGTTTGAAGTTATAAACACATAAAGAAAGGTTAGCAGGTGGGCATCTCTGCCAAGGAAGACGCAACTCGTTTTTGGAGTCAAAAAACCATAGCCGTTTTTATTATGCCACCCTCCAAAGGGTTGGCCTGGAACAGTAAGTAGCCTGACCCCACAGCCATCAGGCTGCTTAACCCGAGGGTACTTGGATGACATGAGAACCACTCCATCCCAGCTGGGAGAGCAGGTCCTCCACGTCCGGTATCCCTCACCAGGAAGCGACCCTATCGATGCCCACCAGCTGTCCACCTCACTTTGGTGCATCATGGGTTGCTCAGCTATGAGCCCTTGGCCACCCAGCCGGGTAGGCTGCACCCGATCTTAGCCGGTCTCCTTAAGGAGACCCCCCAACATCAGGAAGCCCAGTATGCAGACTGGACTCCCCGCCCACAGGCTCTTACCGTGCCTAATCCGACTGCAACAGAAGAAATACAATAACTGGAAACAAAAACTGAACATGGGAGCGAGGGAAGCCGCTAGAAATATATATATTTCTAGACTAAAATATGGCCAATGCAAAACAACCAAAGTGACATGTAGGCAATATAGTGTGCTTTGAATTTACAGTAGCCCTAGCACCAGGAAAGAGGTGTGTGTTCATGTTAATGTGTCTGGGGTCACTAAGGATGTAGCCTGGGAGCCAAGGGTGTGGCAGCAGAAAAAGTTTGGGAACCACTATTATAGAGCCTCTTGTGGCTCAGGGTGGTAAGGCAGCAGACATGCTGTCTGAAGCTCTGCCCATGAGGCTGGGAGTTCGATCCCATCAGCCGGCTCAAGGTTGACTCAGCCTTCCATCCTTCCGAGGTTGGTAAAATGAGTACCCAGCTTGCTGGGGGGTAAAACAGTAATGACTGGGGAAGGGAATGGCAAACCACCCTGTATTGAGTCTGCCATGAAAACGCTAGAGGGTGTCACCACAAGGGTCAGACATGAAGAAGAAGAAGAAGAGTTGGTTCCTATATGCCGCTTTTCCCTACCCGAAGGAGGCTCAAAGCAGCTTACAGTCTTTCCTCTCCCCACAACAGACACCCTGTGGGGTGGTGAGGCTGAGAGAGCCCTGATATCACTGCCCGGTCAGAACCTTTTCGGTGCTTGCACAGGGGATACCTTTACCTTTATTGTAGAGCATGAAAGTTAGCTATGGTTGGACAATTTTGCCCCCAGTGTTGCAGTGCCCTCACGCATAATTCTGTAATTTTCATCATAGAAATGCATGGTACTTACACAGAAAGATGGAAGAGAACCAGAGTTTTCACAGTTTCTGAAAAGATGCAGATACTTACTCTGAAGAATGCCTTCATTGCACAGGTCTGTTTTGCAACAAGTCGATATTAGTTCACCATGTGTTTTCCGCAATGTAGTTACGCTGAAATGGCCTGGTTTACACAGTTTTGATGGCATACAGTATTTGAAAGAGAATGCAAATATACCAGCTGTGAATGGAATCCGAAAAAAGGTGTAAAGGTACAAAAGTTTGGTCCAAATTATAAGATGTTTTATAGATGTTATGTGACTCCTAAGCTGTTAGGTAAAAATTCTGGAAACTTTGATATAAAATGTTGGAAATGTAGGGAAAATATTGAGTCCTTTTATCATATGTGGTGGACATGTAAAAAATAAAAAAATTCAGGAACAAATTCATGATATTTTAGAAGGAATGTTGAAAGTTAGATTCCCATTTTGTTCTGAATTTATGTTACTGAGTGTGTTACTGGTTAGTGTTCCTAGAAAAACTAATGATTTTTTATTTCATGCAACAACGGCAGGTGGCTATGATGTAGAAACAACAGGACACACCCAAAGTTGTGGATTGGCTAGAGAAATTGAGTTGGCCAGAATGGCGAAGCTTCCAAGTCTAATGAACAATTGCTCTGCAGATGAATTCCAGGAACTCTGGAGCTATTATATTGACTATCTAGGTAGTTAATTAAGGAGTGTATTAGAGCAGTGGTCCCCAACCTTTTCAAGGCTGGGGACCGGCAGGGCAACTGCCTGCCTGCGGCCGAAATCGCGCATGCGTGATGCGCGGGCGCATCACCCTGACTCCCTCTCCCCCCTCTCCCGCAGTAAGAAGCTTCCCGGGCTCCAAGCTTGCGGCCTGGGAAGTTTCTTACTGCGGGGGGGGGGCGGGGAGAGGGAGCTGCGGCCCGGCGCCATGGCCTTCGGCCCGCGGGTTGGGGACCACTGTATTAGAGGATGGCAACACATAATGGATTATATTCTATGTTTTATGTACTTTTTCTTATTCTCTCCTTTTCCTGTTCTATGCAAACAATAAAAGCTGATTTTACCAGCACCTTATAAAAGGTAAAAATGGGCAGGTAATCTGGGGTAGTGACAGCAGGGCAGCCCCTATTGTGCACAACACTGCCGCCATCCCAGCCCTAGCCCAGCACAGCGCCCCGGAAGGCCCATGGTAAGGGAACTTGGAATCTTCCACGTTACCTGGGATGCCGCAGGTGCCAGTGGGGGTTAGGTTATGTCGGCACCATGCACAATCAGCAGAGCTGGGCCTTTGGTCCTTAGGGCCCAGCTCTTCCCTCAACCTTTGGTGTCCCTGCAGAGATACTGCATGCCCCTGTCAGCTCTGCGGAGGCGTGGAGCTGGCTGGGGAGTCCACCCACCCTCACCTTGGTAGGAGAGTGGCATGCCACTCATTGCAATAGTGTGATGGGAGCCTGTGCCCCCCACGCCCCCTACTACCGCCATCACTGGGCAGCATAGCAGGCTTTCCAGCCCTGGTGCTTTGTGTGTGCATGCTACGCCGGGGCAGTCTACATACGCCTGGGGATTCCCTCCCCCGTGCATACATGGAAAGTGCTGGAGCATGCTGCCATGACACAATGCCTGGCAGCAGCCAAGCATGGCTTGTTTGTGCCATTCTCAATAATGTACATTGGATGATAATTTTTAATGTATTTTTGATGTAAACCACCTACAGCCCCCACAAAGGGTGGAATAGAAACTTTGTAAACAAACCAATAAATAGTGACCCCATTGGCTGATAGCCCAGTTGTGACTACAGGAGGCTGAATCTATAATATAAGTGGTTGTTGGTCCCTTTCTGGGAGTCACCCAATGTAACATAAGAAAATACCATCCAGGCAATCATATCTGTAACTGTTCCGTGGGAGCGGTATAAATAAAACAGTAAGGGCTGGGGGTGGGTGGGTGCTGACTGGGATGGGGGGGAATGATTGGCCCCGAGTGACAAGCGGAGGGCCCAATCAAGAGGCGTGAAGCGCAGCTGCCGATTGGCCCCTTCCCCCCGGACTGACCAGTTGGGAGGCACGAAGGGGGAGGGGCCTGCAGGGGGGGGCTCCCACACCCACCCACTGCCCGATAGCGGCCGTTGTATTTTTTCTACAGTGAGCTTAATTTCTAGTAATCATATATTCTGATATGAGGGTATCCGTGTTGGTTTGAAGCAACAGGGGGAAAAAAGTCTGGAGGAACCTTTAAGACCAACAAAGTTTAATTCCACTTAGAAGCTTTCATGTGCAACCCCACTTCTTCAGATATATTGAAACAGATTTTCACAGCCATTATATACAGGTAGGTGTGTGTGTGTGTGGGGGGGGCGGTTAGTTTCCAGGAAGGCCTAATTAGAATCCAGATGTATAAGTAACTGATAAAAAAATATAGTGAAGATTGGATTAATGGCAGCAAATTAGGAAACAGCTCATTCCTCGCATGCTAGATGTGCTTTTGCAGCGAGATTTTCTTGTGCGCAAGAGGGGAATATACTTCTAACATGCATTTAAAGTATAAGTCAACATATGTGAAGAGAGTTAATGAAATGATGTGTTTGTTAACTTTTATTATTCGTATTATTGATCACAGAATTATTGGGCGTGGATGCTTATATCCAGGATTAAATTTTGTCGGTCTTGTAGGTGCCCCTGGTCTTAAACTATCTTCTCATATATCAGTCACACCCGCTGCTCTCTTTAATGGGCCTTATTCTGAGCAACGTATTCTTAGGGGTCCCCTGTCAGGGTATCCAAGGTCTCTATGCTGAAATTATTTCCTGCGCAGAGACACCAAATTATGGGTGGGGCCCAATCAGTCATCAGCTAACTTTAGTGAGAGCAATGGAGAAATTAGCTACTTCTTATGCAGATATCCTTTTATTACTCACGCAATGTAGATACTCCAGTTTGGGAGAGGCAAGTATCTTGATCACTTAAACAGTGTTGAATTGTAGAAGAAACACATGGCCCAGCTAGGCTCTGACACGAGTAACATTGCAGGGATGCCACTGCAAAAAGGAGAAAGAGAGAGTCCATGCCAGTCTTGTCCTTCATATGACCTTTGACAAAGCACACCATTGCTTCCTTTTAGAATGACAGCATTAGGATGCATCTGATATTGGAGTTAATTGAAGGCTCTATTGGGAAAGCAAGAGAGAATCCAAATCCTAAGGCAAAAGTTGCATTTTGAAAGAAATTTCATTTCATATATGTTTTGGACAACATCATATTTATTTATAATAAACCAGACATTCACCACCCCTTTTGGTTACGACATGGTGGATCAGTAGATACAAGAAAAATACCTCCTGCAGTTGCTAAGTTGAAAGGTGAGACACAAGCTACTCTGAGCCAGGTGCCGTTGACAGCTGATGTCCTGACATTTAGTTAATGGTGCTGAAGAAAGTTATGAAACAGGCTTTGTTGTACCGGAATCCCGTTCAGCATGCATTATAGAGAGCTTCTTCTTTGGCTTCCAAGGACTGGACAATAAACAGGACTTAGATTTTTTTGTTGTTTTATATATATTATTGTATTATTGTATACAACTATGAACACACGTTTTTTATTTATTTATTTTTTGCTGTTAATGTTATCAGTTTCAGAATGAGAAATCCCTTGAGATTTGGGGACTGTGCTTGGGCAGGGTGGCTTCTGGAGCAGTCAGGACCCCATCAAAACTATAATTCCAAGATGCTCTCTTCTCCGGGGAGACTGTGGACTGGAAATCAGATTATTTCAGGACCCAGCCTTGATATTGGGAACTCTGTGCTGCCCTTCCTCCTTCTTAAACCCTTAAAGATTTTGGCTTCAAAATTTGATAACAGGCTTTGCACAAGGTATATACAAGGTTCAGCAAACTGAAAAACAATACATCCTGTTTAACAAGGACATACAATGGATAGATTCATGCAATTTTTTATAGTGCAAGTAGAGGTAAGTATTTTTAGGTACAGCATCATGTCTTTACCATGGGACAAAAGACATCCCTAAATATAACAAACAGCTCATTCTGCACACATTAGAGCCTTTTCTGACTTGATGCTGCGGAGACGAGAGTCCCAAATACACTTTCAAGATACAGGCTCTGTTTATATATTTGCATGAATGAAGGTGATGACCAGAGACTCCCTGAAGAAGGGAGCTTGAAAGAGGTGTTAATTGGCTGCATGTTGAATATATTTCAAGGAATTTTTACTTTTTGCTGAAAAATACATCTTACTGCATGATAAGATTGAATGTGTCTTAGACCTTTATTTTTTGTTATATGGAGGGACGTCTTACGTCCCATGGTGAAGTCATGATACAATAATACACCTCTGTTTCCACCATAAATAAGTGTGTGAATATATTCATTTTGTGCCCTTGTGACTCATGATATCTTGTTTTTTTCAGTTTGTTCTGCTAGTAAAACTAACCAACATGGAGGAAACTTCCTGGATATGCCCATCAAATCCACTTCTCTTGTTACTGAGTAACAGGATTGGCTTTAGGCACGACAGGTATTGCGGAGTAAGGTATTGAGCTGAAGTCTTGGGGTCAGCTGGAAAAAGTTCTTTGAGATTTGTATATGTATGTGTGTGATCAGTTAAAAAGGCAAAATGAACTCATAGAAAGACCTGAACTCTTTCCACCCACCATACCTTATTTCCCCACCCTTGATTGACGGTGAGGTTCTCTGATCTTTACGTGTCTTTTGGATATTTAAATTAAACCACCCATGCCATCCATTGTATATGATTTTACCAAGGGTGAAGTACGGGGCTCACCCAGATTTACATCTCATTTCAGCCATAAATAGTCTTCACGTTCCCCTTAGTTTTATTAAATCTATGGGCAGGAGCCCCTGCCAGTACTCCAGCCACTCCAAACAGCTCCAGCCACAGCCATGCCAGACCTTGGCAGGGCTGCCCAGGATGGTATGGGGAGGAACGGCGTCTCCGTCAGTGTTCCCCCCATCTCGAAAAGGCCCAGCAAGGCTTCTGGAGGCCTCGGTGGGCCTTTTGGGGCCACGGGTGGGGGTCTCGTGTGGCCTGCCCAGGGTGAGGGAAGAGGGCCTAGCACCCACTGTATTCCTGGATGCAACAGGCTTTGCTCCTAGTTTGATATAATCCTCTTTCTATTTGAAACACTCATGAGGCTCATAGCACCCACACATCCCAGATATGATCATTCAATTCCCTGGACTTTGAGTTTCTACTCACCGGTAGAGAAGAAGATCCAGAGCAGGCATGCCCTTAGGAGTGCCTTCATAGAGACCGAGAAAGGAAGAGCTGGAGAGGACTTGTATCAGAGATGAATCGAAGAAAGCAACTGATGCATGGGTATTTATAAGCCAAGAGCATGTGCCTGAAGGCAACAAATGGAAACAACTGGAATGTTGAGGTTCTGAAAATGATGAGAATTGGGACTGTGCGTTTTCCAGGATGTCCCATCGTGTCACAGTGTAATAGGACAACCAGCCTTCAAACATTTAAAGGGATTCATTTGTGCCTCACATAATTGCTTCTTCCCAGCAGCAGGGCTCACTGATATCTGTTTTTCGTTCTGGAGCCAGGTGTGTACACTTTTTCAGACTTCGATGATACATCTTTGAAAAAATCGTAAAGCATCTTTCAGGTCCAGGAGGGCACACATTTATAGAAGGAAGGAAGGGAATGAGGAACATCAGACCTAACTGAGCCACATCTGTCACTGCATCTGCTACTATCTTCCTTGCAGGTACCTTAAGGGTTGCCTTGACTCATTTGTGCAGTCATAAGTCGGGAGGTAGGAGCCAAAAGCATCTTGGCTCTGGCCTTTATCCTATGGTTTGCAGCCTATGATCCTGTTTTTCCACAGGATTTATCAAAAGGTAACCTCAGCCCAGGATGTTTTTATATTCCATCCCCTGAGACCAGCAATGACAGGATAACCCTGTTGATGTCTGGGCCAGGCTCTATCTGCCACACGTATATGGCTTTGAAGAAGATGGAAATATCTGGACGGAAGACCTCCTGCATGCACTTCTATTGCAATGGCCTCCAGGAGGGAAGACCAGCGTGTCCCTCTGTGGCCCGACCACTGAATCTGCAGGGGTTCTTCCAGGCCAAGGTGTGTTCCCCAACCGGATGTGGCTGTGTAATGTCCTGCTCAGTAGACCACTCTGTGCCCAATGATGAGGACCCTCTGTGGTGAAACGACTGGACCTGGAATGAGGAAAATGTTAGGCACATTAATCCTAATGATAATGTATCTGTTGTTATTGAATTGAGTTGATTGAAAGTATAGCAATTATTCCATTCTCTTATTTTTTGCAGAAACGCATAATGAATTCATTTTACTGGCTGCTTTATGTATTTTATATTTTATTAATGTATGTATGTCAAAATTCCCCCTTCAAGGATCACTGCCTTGTTGTGGCAAGGGGGTTTGCGTAGTTCAGTGAAGCTATGAGCTATGCCGTGCAGGGCCACCCAAGATGGACAGATCATAGCAGAGAGCTCTGAAAAAAGGTGATTCACTGGAGAAGGAAATGGCAAACCACTCCAGTATCTTTGCCATGAAAACTCTATGGACAGTTCCAATAGGCATAATGATATGACGCCGGAAGATGAGCCCCTCAGGTCGGAAGGTGTCCAATATGCTACTGGGGATGAGCAGACAGCTAGTACGAGTAGCGCCAGAATGAATGAAGCGACTGGGCCAAAGCCGAAAGGACGCTCAGTTGTGGAGGGAACTGGTGGCGAAAAGACAGTCCGATGCTGTAAAAAGTTTTATTCCATAGGAACCTGGAATGTCAGATCCATGAATCAGGGTAAGCTGTACGTGGTCAAACAAGAGATGATAAGACTGAACATCAACATTTTAGGAATCAGTGAACTAAAATGGACAGGAATTGATGAATTTAATTCAGATGACCATCAGGTATACTACTGTGTACAAGAAACCCGCAGAAGAAATGGAGTGGCCTTCATCATCAATAAGAGAGTAGGAAAAGCAGTCTTGGGATACAATCCCCCAAATGGGAGAATGATCTCAGTTCAAATCCAAGGCAAACCATTCAACATCACAGTAATCCAGGTCTATGCCCCAACCACTGCTGCTGAAGAGGATGAAGTTGCCCAGTTCTATGAAGCCCTACAATACCTTCTAGAAGCAATGTCAAAAAAATGATGTGCTTATCATCATGGGGGATCGGAATGCTAAAGTAGGAAGCCAAAAGAGAACTAGGATAACAGGCAAGTTTGGCCTTGGAGAACAAAATGAAGCAGGGCACAGGCTGGTAGAATTTTGTCAAGAGAATACAATGGTCATAGCAAACACTGTTTTTCAACAACCCAAGAGACGACTCTACACATGGACACCACCAGACGGTGAACACAGAAATCAGATTATGTGCTCTGCAGCCAAAGATGGAGAAGTTCTATACAGTCAGTAAAAACAAGACCAGGAGCTGATTGTGGTTCAGATCATCAGCGTCTTGTTGCAAAATTCAGGCTCAAATTGAAGAAAGTAGGGGAAAGCACTAGGCCACTCAGGTATGAACTAAATCATATCCCTGACGAATACACAGTAGAGGTGACAAATAGATTTAAGGGATTAGATCTGACAGACAGGGTGCCTGAAGAACTATGGACAGTGGTTCGAGACATTGTACAAGAGGTAGGAACTAAAACCATCCCAAAGAAAAAGAAATGCAAGAAATAAAAATGGCTGTCTGAGGAAGCTTTACAAATAGCTAAGGAGAGAAGTGAAAGGCAAGGGAGAAAGAGAAAGATACACCCAATTGAATGCAAAATTCCAGAGAAAAGCTAGAATAGATAAGAATGCCTTCGTAAATGAACAGTGCAAACAAATAGAAGAAAACAATAGAATGGAGAGGACCAGAGATCTTTTCAAGAAAATTGGAGATATGAAGAGAATATTTCATGCAAAGATGGGTATGATAAAGGACCAAAATGGTAGGGAGTTCACAGAAGCAGAAGAGATTTAAAAAGGTGGCAAAATTAGATGATGAAGTAAAAATGGTATACTCAATATGCCAGCAGATTTGGAAAACTCAACAATGGCCACAGGATTGGAAAAGGTCAATTTACATTCCAATCCCAAAGAAGGACAATGCCAAAGAATGTTCAAACTACTGCACCATTGCACTCATTTCTCATGCTAGCAAATTTATGCTGAAAATCCTACAAGCTAGGCTCCAGCAATATGTGGACTGAGAACTTCCAGAAGTACAGGCAGGATTTCGAAGAGGCAGAGATCAAACTGCCAACATACACTGGACCATGGAGAAAGCTAGGGAGTTCCAGAAGAACATCTACTTCTGCTTCACTGACTATGCTAAAACCTTTGATTGTGTGGAGCACAACAAATTGTGGCAAGTTCTTAAAGAGATGGGAATACCAGAGCATCTTATCTGTCTCTTGAGAATCATTGAATCATAGAGTTGGAAGGGGCCATACAGGCCATCTAGTCCAACCCCCTGCTCAACGCAGGATCAGCCCAAAGCATCCTAAAGCATCCAAGAAAAGTGTGTATCCAACCTTTTCTTGAAGACTGCCAGTGAGGGGGAGCTCACCACCTCCTTAGGCAGCCCATTCCACTGCTGAACTACTCTGACTGTGAAAAATGTTTTCCTGATATCTAGCTTATATCGTTGTACTTTAAACCCATTACTGCATGTCCTTTCCTCTGCAGCCAATGGGAACAGCATCCTGCCCTCCTCCAAATGACAACCTTTCAAATACTTAAAGAGGGCTATCATGTCCCCTCTCAACCTCCTTTTTTCCAGGCTGAACATTCCCAAGTCCCTCAACCTATCTTCATAGGGCTTGGTCCCTTGGCCCTAGATCATCCTCGTCGCTCTCCTTATCTACATCCTTCTTAAAGTAAGGCCTCCAGAACTGCACACAGTACTCCAAGTGTGGTCTGACCAGTGCCGTATACAATGGGACTATGACATCTTGTGATTTTGATGTGATGCCCCTGTTCATACAGCCCAAAATGGCATTCGCCTTTTTTACCACTGCATCACACTGCCTGCTCATGTTTAGTTTACAATCCACAAGTACCCCAAGGTCTCGTTCACACGCAGTGTTACCTAGAAGCGTATCCCCCATCCAGTAGGCATGCTTTTCATTTTTCTGACTCAGATGCAGAACTTTACACTTTTCTTTATTAAATTGCATCTTGTTCTCATTTGCCCATTTTCCCATTGTGTTCAGATCTCGTTGAACTCTGTCTCTATCTTCTGGAGTATTTGCCAGTCCTCCCAATTTGGTGTCGTCTGTAAACTTGATGAGTAGTTCTTCCACCCCCTCATCTAGATCATTAATAAATGTTAAAAAGTACCAGACCGAGCACCGAGCCCTGAGGTACCCCACTACTCACCTCCCTGCAGTCTGATGAAACACCATTGACAACAACTCTTTGAGTACGGTTCTCTAACCAATTCCCTATCCACCTAACTATCTGAGAAACCTATATGCAAGTCAAGAAGCAACAGTGAGAACCAGGCATGGAATCACTGATTGGTTCAAAATTGAAAAAGGAGTTCGGCAAGTCTGTATACTGTCACCTTGCCTATTTAACTTGTATGTAGAGCACATCATGAGAAAGGCGGGGTTAGATGAGTCACAAATTGGGATCAAGATTGCAGGGAGAAATATCAACAACCTCAGATATGCAGATGATAACACTCTAATTGCAGAAAGTGAAGAGGAACTAAAGAGCCTGTTGATGCGGGTGAAGGAGGAGAGTGCAAAAGTTGGCTTGAAACTCAACATCAAGAAAATGAAGATCATGGCATCTGGCCCTCTCAATTCCTGGCAAATAGATGGGGAAGAAATGGAGATAGAGTCTAGCAGGAGCCTAGCTTGGAGAATTTCCACATATTGCTGGAGCCATAAAAATATATTATTTGTAAGCCCCGTGTTTTGTTTCTTTTTTCTTTCTTTTTCTATTGGAAGCCTTGCTACCTTTTCAAGCGTCTTTTTGCTTGGGGGCCAGGTTTGATTTAACATACTGTTTTGACATTGTGTTGGTCTGGAATTTTTTGAAAATTATTATTAAGTCTTTTTTCCCAATAAGACCTTGGTAAAATCATAACCAACTATCCCTCTGAAGTAATCAGTAGTATAATTAGCTGAATCAAGTAATCCATTGCGCTCATTTTATGTTAATTATGCCATTAATAAATTTTGATTTGTCATATTATGGGGGGTACAGATTTCTACTATAGAGAATCACTGAATAAATATTGCATTCAACATATTGGGTGTCAATTTGGCATATTTTGATTGGTTATTAATTTGTAGACATTGATTTGAGTTAAATTTCCACTTAAACATGATCTGTTTGCAATAAGAGTTTACTAATTCTGATATTGAATGTTGTAATAGAGTTTATGTCTTATTTTAAAACATAGTATTTTAAGAAATCTCTCCCCAAAAGAAGAAAAAGCCTGGCTGAGCTGATATACCTTTGGTGATGGAACAAACATAGAGAGATGCCAAAATCAAAGAAAGGAAACAAAGATGAGGAAGAGAAAGATGAGTATTCACAGATCCTATAGGGCCTGGAAATGCTTACAAAAGATCTATGTACAACCAAAGCAGATCTGACTAAAGAAGTAAGTGAAGTAAAGAAAGAAGTGGCCGGTGTCAAGAAAGAAGTAGTTGATATCAAAAAAGTACTTGCCTCTGATATAGCTGACCTGAAGAAATGTGTGAACGCCAATGCTCAACAGATTAAGGAAGTACAAACTGAAGTAAAAGAAACAGAAGAAGTGATGAAAGAAACAAAAGAATGACAGGACTCTATAGAAGACAGGCTGGAATTCTTTGAAGTCCAGGGGAGAAACCAAAATCTACATTTGCACTATGTGCCAGAAGAATTTGGCAAAAGAGATTTAGACAAAAGACTTTAAAAACCTGAGTCAAGAATATCTGCAAGAAGATGAGATCAGCACAGAGAAAATGTTTAGACTCTATTCCAGAGCAGCAGTGCCCAGAAAACAACCTCGAGATATCTTAGTCTGCTTTGATAATAAAAAAGTAAGAGATTCAATCTTGACTAAGAACCTTGAAGAACCTTGGGGGTGTGGCTAAAGATGTTGTCCTGAGGGGATTGCAGTGCAGTCACTGGAGCCTGACAGGGGTCAATTGTGGAAGCAATTGGCAGAAAAGAGGAGGGGTACGCAAACCCCACCTCATTTTTTCTACCCAGGAAGTCCTAGCGAACTCTTGGGGCCATCTCTAATCCTTTAGGGAGTTTATCTCCCCGGATTACAGGCTGTCAGCATTTCAGGACACGAGGACGGCTGCCATATTCTATCTTGGACTATATTTCTTTCTTTCTCTCTTAAAAGAAACTGCTTTAACCCTCTTCTACGATTTATTTACTGCAAGTGAATGCGGAGGACTGGGTGGAGGACAGCATCTGGCAGCCTCAACAAAAGCCATTAATCAACGCTTCTATAAACAACAGCAAGTAATCTGAGCTGGGCTCTCCGTCCAGGCTGCTTTTTGCCTCTTTCTTTCCCTCCCCCTCTGTCTGCCTGAGTAGCCACCTCTATTTGGGGCAGGGTAATTTTCTTAAGTAGAAGAAGAGGACTTAGATTAACTAGCAATAGCTTTTACAGCAATTGTTTTGGTTTCCGGAGATAAGAGCTGTGATTGGGAAGATCTCATGAGAACTCTGCTCCAGGATGAGACTATTGGCTTCACTGATTTCAAAGCGTCATTTACTAGTGCCAGGAAATTCTGATATGCGACCAGCTCTTAAAGGACACCTTTTTTGGCTATACTAAATTCAACGCTGAAAGTGCTTTAGTTCTGAATTGCCCTGTTTTTAATCTCTGTGCTGTTTTTTTAGTCTTCTGTTGTTTTTTCTTTGTTTGTTTTTTTCATTCAACACTGAAGAACCTCGGAGGACTAAACAGACTTTCGCTTTTGCCTAGGACTGTATAGGACCTCTCCTGGCTATTTGCAATATTGTCTGAGATTGGCTGCTGACTTATAAGCCTAAAACATGTCTATGTTAAAAAGAATGGCCCTTCTAATAGAGAAACAAACCCAAGATTTGCAAGCATTTACAGAAGGGTTGCTTAAGAATATTTTCAAGGAGATCCAAGACGGCAAGGAAGAAGTTTTTAACAGGATTGATGGACCAATAACAGTAGTTGATGACAGCACTAAACAAGGTTGGAAATCATCAGCAGAAGAGAAATCTGAAATTTTGGAGATGGAAAAGGGGATGTCAGAGCCTTGCAGCCCAGATAAGGACACCCTTTTTAAAAAGGCATACAGCCATTTCAAAGCAACAGTACACGAGAATCAACCAAAAGATACATGGATCTGTTTTGAAAGTAATCGATTTAAAAGAGCTTCTCAGGAAAAAAATTGTACTGATATTGGAGTTCAAGATTCATTGGTGAATATTCTGCGGAAAAGAGTACAACTGCACTTTCTATGCCAAAGTCTAACTGGACAGAATATAAGTCTACGGGAACAACAAGATGCAGTAAGCCTCGATATGAGACCCCCCCTTACAAAGATTGGGGAAGGGAAAGGAGAAGCAAAGGAAAGGGGGAACAAGATGTTTGAAATCTTTTCTTTATTCTACTTCTGTATATTTTTAAGGCAATATAATTGTAGGTGCTGGAAATGTCATGATAAAGTGGGTTTTTTTCTCTTTCTTTTTTCTTTATTAGTGTATTGTTATAGGGCCAAAGTTCATACTGTTCTACAAGAAATGTTCAATGTTAAGCATTTAATTCAAACCTGAAAATATGTTGTTGAATATCTGTCAGGAAGGCTCTTCGACTGTGTCAAGTATAAAATGTTTTATAGGTGGTATGTGACACCAAAAGTGACTGCTAAAATTGCTAAAAACTACGTTAACAAATGTTGGAAATGTGGTGATGAAGTAGGTTTCTTTTTTAAATGTGGTGGAAATGTGAAAAAGCTTATAAGTTTGGGGCAAAAGTTCATAACATTGTGTAGTTAATGTGGGGTCTTAGATTTCCTATGTAAGCTGAATCTGTATTATTACTAGATTATAAGCCCATTTTAAAGAGTAATAAAATGGGCGCTAGGAGGACTCAGGCAAGGGCACGGCGGTGGCGAAAGGGGTCTGTGTGGGCCGAGAGAAGGCTTCCCGGCCCACCCCCCACCTGAGGCTCTCTGGAGCCTTCTCTCAGCCGCTGTGGCTGGCAGACAGCGGGCGCTAGAAGAAAGGGTCCTGTGCTCGGTTGCCCCGACAGGTGAGGGGGGGGAGAGAGTGGGCGCGGCTTCACCCAGCCCTAGGAGCAGAGACAGTGACATGTGAAGAGCAGAAGTGCTAGGAAGAGTGGGGTGGCAAGGGTGTGAGCTTGTAGTGTGTCTGGCTTCTTGTTTTCCTTAATCTGTTATCTGGCTGTGTCTCTCTGTCTCTGCATGGATCTGTCAAAGTCTCCCAGCACCCTGTGTTTCGGTGTGGCTGGCCCCTATCCTCCCACAGAGCCACCGAGTCCTGGCTGTATCTCCTGTGTGTCTCCCATCCATGGCAATCTGGGGATCTGTGTGTCCTTCTCCATGGGTTTCTCCAAGGCCAGTATGTCCCTCTGTGTCATTCCTCCCCTCGTATTGTCCTTCCTTGTTCCCTGTCCTTCTCTGTGTGGTGTCTGCCCCTGTTTCTCTCAAAGTTTGTAGCTCTCCATGTCTGTTTGTCTCCGTCTGTGTGTGTCTGCGGCCTCCAGGGGCCGGCTCGTCGCGGCTTATTGTGTGGGCGGCGGCGATGCTCTCCCCGAGCCGTTTCCCACAGCGGGCGGAGTAATCATGGTGAGGCTCGCTCCTGGCCCCAGCAGGGGATTCCTCGTGGGAAGAAACTGGCTCCTCGGAGGAAAGGTTTTTTCGCGGCGATGAGGGCCGGGAGGGCCCAGCAGCCGTGCTGTGAGCACGCGTCGGGCCCACCCCGCACCCGAGGCTCTCTGGAGCCATCTCTCGGCCGGCAGAGCGGCCTCGCAGCGTCTACGATGCTGCGAGGCCGCTCCGCCGGCTGAGAGAAGGCTTCCCGGCCCACCCCCTACACGAGGCTCTCTGGAGCCTTCTCTCGGCCGGCGGAGTGGCCTCGCAGCGTCTACGACGCTGTGAGGCCGCTCCGCTGGCCGAGAGAAGGCTTCCCGGCCCACCCCCCAGCCGAGCGGGTGAAGCAGGCAATGGTGAGCCGCGCTTTGCACGGCTCCCCATTGGCTGCTTGGGGCGGGATTGACACTCGGAGGGGCCAATCAGGAGCCGCTTCGCGGCTCCTGATTGGCCCCTCCGAGTTTTTATCCCGGACCGGTCCCACCCTAACTCCTCCACATTACCCCTTACTCTTTTATTCAGTCCATGGCGCCCGTGGCGCCACGGGCTGTATACAGATATCTCCGCAGTGCTTCCCAGCCCAAACTCAAAGCTTGACTAAAAGGGGACACTTAGTGGAGGGGGTTTAAGTGTAACAAATGAAGACTAGATTTTATTGTTCTTTGTATTAACAACTTATACTATCTGTCTTATTTCCATATTTCTATCTTTATGAAAATTATACACACACACACACACATACATATATATATATGAACCATGAAGAGCCTCTTAAAATTCAAGGCTGAGACGCTAAAGTCTTCCAAGGATCTACCAGCAGTTTTACTGTGGAAAAGTGCTGATTTTCATTTTCTAAGGCAGAAACTTATTGAACAAGACATAAGATATTACTGGACATGGTCCTACCAGAAGGAGACAAATAATGAAGATAATAGAACAAGTGCAACAACTATTGGATCAACTTAGACAAAAAAAGAATGACAAGGATCAAAAGGGCCCCTCAGGCCAATAAGATGTAAAAGCTTAAAGTTAATATAAATGTTAATATAAATGGATTAAATTCTCTGACCAAAAGATCTAAGGTCTTTATTCAACTGCTCCCCCTAGCTGAATTTGCCTATAATAATGGAGTCCATGCTAGTGCTGGGATGTTGCCATTGGAAGTGGTTTATGGGATTAGCTTGTTATTTGCGCCCACATGGGTCCCCAACCCTGGCAGCTTGCCAGATTTAAAGATGTGGGCAGTGCACATACAAGCAGCGTGGCCAGACATAGTAACATCCTTAAACACAGCTAAGTAGAAGCAGCAAGCCAATAAACATTATAATCCAGGCATTCCTTGGAAAGTGGGGGGTCAATTTTACCTCTCAACTAATAATCTCCGCTGCCAACAGCCATCCGACAAGCTTAGCCCCCGATACGTGGGACCATTTAAGATTTCCTGGGTGATGAATGATGTGGCTTTGGAGCTCACCTTGCCCCAAACATATAAGAATGTACGCTCGGTGTTTCATTCCAGCATGTTGCATCGCACCCCTGAACTAGACTAGTGGCATCCCGTGTTCCAATCCCCATGTTGGTTGATGGCAACACTCATTATGAAGTTAAACAGATCCTGGACTCCAGGCTGCATTGTGGCAAACTGTAGCATCTTGTGGAGTGGAAAGAATTTCCCATGGGGGATAAGGAGTAGGTAGGTAGGCTAATGATGTCAGGGCATCCAAACTAGTCCAGGATTTCCACTCATCTTAACTGTTGAAGCTGGTCCCCTCATTTCCCACTTTGAGAGGTCGATCTAAGGAGGGCCAGAATGTCAGAATCCCCCTGGTTCTGCCATGATTTATGAGGCTGTTTGTAGTTAGGTGCCCGAGTCTGTCCTTGGACCAATCAGACCAGCTTGCCTCTGATGTTTGATTTATTGCATTTCCCGCTTGCATATCAACTCCCCCTTTCCCTCTTTTACCATCCTCCATGTCTCCCTGGAGTCTTGACCCTGGGTCCTAATCAGATTGTTGTGGCTGTAAAAAGCCCACCATTTGTAGGGCCTTCCCAAGGGAGGGGGGTGAGTGCTAGTAGTATGATATGCAAAGGCCTATATCCCAGAACCCAGTTTTGCTTACTTCAATAAACTCAATCTATAGCACCAAGTCAAGGATTCAGGTACTGGGCAATCTGCAGAAACCTGACCAGAAGAATTGCATGAATTCTGGGACCCTTTCTTGGAAGAGTTGATCAAAAAATGTAGAGATGCTAACTTTCTTTTCTTTTCTGTAACACCTTAATTACTACTAATACAATTTTTGAAAAAAAATTGTCTCCTTCAACCATTTGCTCATTTTGTAAACACGCAAAAATCATAGATATTGCTTGAAAAGATCATTTATTTGTATTATAATTCAGTGAAAATTGACCCATTCTCCAGTTTTTATTTAGCTAGAGGCCCCCAATCCAAAATTTCTGCCCGCTTTCTTTGCCCTTTGGCAACCCATTCACCTCCACCCTTGTTAAGAAGAGGGCCAGGATGTTCAAATCACTTAGTTTCTGGCTTTCTTCCCCATTCCCATAAATTGTGTAATATGCAGCTATGCAGCATTGCTACCCTGGCAAGGGAAGGGTGGTGTTGCCCGGTGTGCTATTGGTCAGTGGGCCTCCCAACATGGTGGCATTCTTACATTCCAGGCTAGTGACAGTGATCATGATTGCATTGTTAGCACTTCCTACTTTCACGGGTTGGTAGTTACATGTGTTTGGCGTAGTGCATCCCTGGAAAGCAATATCTTGCGAAAAGGGGAGAGGTGAAAGACCTGTAAGAGGAAAAAAAGGAAGAACATCCACATAAGTCAAGTCAAGTCTTTATTATTACGGTACTAGACCAGTAGTCAAATTACAAGGTACATAAAAACATCTGGCATTAACAAGATAAAAGAATCATCAATGACTTAAATATTATAAAAGATAAAACATTCCAGCTATAAGAATCATTCTGGTTTTAAAACTCACAAGCATTCTCTCAAGCAATTGAGACTATGGTGTAAACTGCACGGAGCTTTTATTCCAACCCCAGATCGATTCAGCCCCTGTCCTCTACACAGAGTGTGATTTCCGTTTGGATTTGGGGCAATTTAAATTTTCCTTCTGCAGCAAGAAGGATTGATCTGGAGTGACCCTACCTTTATTGTGCTTTATCTTGGAGTGCTTTTAATCCTGAATATATTCAGAAAATGGCATTGTTTTGAATCTGGGCCCTCCTCCGTGGTAGAGGACCCGTGATTGGCTACAGGTGGTCATGTGACAAGCCTGCCTTAAAGAAGAAGCCCCTAAGTTCTCTCAACTTCTGTCGGCCTTGGATTTTTTTTTGTGCCTTCTTCGTCCCCCCCCCCCCCCTTCAAGAAAAGAAAGGTTTTTTTCCCTCCCTACTCTGACTTCTTGGATCCTCTCCCCCCCCTTCAAGAAAACAAAGAAAGAGTCTCCCGCAGGGCCCGTTGCTCTCCTGGGAGCTCATTCCACCAGGTAGGGGCCAGGACCAAATGGATTCTTTTGGCACTGAGCATGCCTTTTAATTCAGTGGTCCCCAACCCACGGGCTGCGGCCCGGTGTCGGGCAGCGAAGGCCATGGCACCGGGCTGCGGCTCCCTCTCCCCACCCCCCCGCAGTAAAAAACTTCCCAGGGCGCAAGCTTGCGGCCCGGGAAGCTTCTTACTGCGGGAGGGGGGGAGAGGGAATCAGGGCCGCGCCCGCACATGCACAGCATGCGCAGGCGGGCAGTTGCCCTGCCGGTCCCCAGCCTCAAAAAGGTTGGAAACCACTGTTTTAAGGGGTCTGTGTCATCTTCTTGAACTGAAAAAGGGTATTTTGAGCTCCTTGTATCCTGATGACTTTTTTTTTAAAGCCAAGAGTGATGGAGAGAGATTGTCACTAGGTTGCGCGTTCCAGTGAGCTTCGGCAAGTATTGAAGCCCAAGTCGGCCAGCGCTGTGGCATGGAGGGGAGGGGTGGTGCCAGTGATGTTATGCTAGCCGGCTGGTGCGCTGGCACCACCCCTCCCCTCCGCACCACGGCACTGGCTACCTTGGGCTTCGGTACTCACCGAAATAGACAAAGTGTTCCAGAAGGCACAACCCTAATTAGAGAATCATAGAATCACAGAATCATAGAGTTGGAAAGGGCCATACAGGCCATCTAGTCCAACCCCCTACTCAGCGCAGGATCAGCCCAAAGCATCCTAAAGCATCCTAATTGTCACATATGCTTGTTTTGAGATTTCCCAATTTCAGCTGTCTCCTCACCCAACTAACAGTTCCCACCTCCCAAATAAATCATGGTGCAATGCTAGGTAGAAGAGAATATTTAGGAACAATCAATTTGAACAACAAGCCAAAAAGACTTCCAGACGCTCAACAGGAGAACGCCCCACCACATATGAACAGGAACCTGTTTCTACATCTCTCGGATACTAGGGGTGTAGATAGGCCAAGAGAATCATATGATTCTATGATATGAGAGCAGATGTACATGCATCCCTGGAATCTGGCCACTGAGATCCAAGCGGTTTTGGCAGCTGATCTGTCACGTGCTCTCTCCTGCATCTGGGAGAGGTAGAGTAGTAATCTGTAAAGTGGAATGGCTGTCACCTGATCACTCATAGTTTGTTAGTGCTTGAACAGCTTGTTTTTGTTGAAATATGCAAAATTGGTAGTGTGCATGATTGAACAGAATATGGGGAATGTCCTGCGGGGCATTGGAGGAAATGCAATTATAGCTGTGTTGGTCTGAAGCAGCACAACAAATTTAGAGTCCAGCGGCCCCTTTAAGACCAAGTTTTATTCAAACTATGAGCCTTTGTGTGCACACAGACTTCCTCGGATACAATAAAAATATTTTATTCTTTTATATGCCGCTACGTGCTTTGCCTATTTAGAATCTGCTGACATTTTTCTCTCTTTTCAAAGGTGCCTGGGAAGGATTGAAGGATCAACGTACCCCGTTTATCCCCGAGTAGCCCGGATACATTAATTAATTTTATTTATATACTGCTCCTCTTGAACTGGCCATCTTGGGGCAGTGTACAACATTAAATACATTGTTACAAAAATATTACTGTAAACAGATTGCTGCTGGGGGGTAAACGGTAATGACTGGGGAAGGCACTGGCAAACCACCCCGTATTGAGTCTGCCATGAAAACGCTGGAGGGCGTCACCCCAAGGGTCAGACATGACCTGGTGCTTGCACAGGGGATACCTTTACCTTTACGTTTAAACAGTTAATCTAGAATTTAAAACCATTTAACAACAAGTTTTTGCTGTGACTGAATTTGTTAAGAGAAGAAGAAGAGGAAGAAGAAGAAGAAGAAGAGTTGGTTCTTATATGCTGCTTTTCTCTACCTGAAGGAGACTCAAAGCTGCTAACAGTTGCCTTCCCTTTCCTCTCCCCACAACAGGCACCCTGTGAGGTGGGTGAGGCTGAGAGAACCCTGAAATCACCAATCGGTTTTATCAGTGCCGTGGCAAGCCCAAGGCCACCCAGCTATTTGCATGTGGGGGAGCGCAGAATTGAACCCGGCTCGCCAGATTAGAAGTCTGCACTCCTAACCACTACACCAAACAGTTCCAGGGGAGAGTTGTGGAGGGGAGGGCATGTTGGCAGTGCTAGAATTGTGCATGATTCAGCAATTAGTAGAGCTTTTGCTGTCTGGGTGCTCTTTCATATTCAGCAATACCAGACATTCCCAAAGGTGAATGACTTTGACCCAGAAACTGTAACAGGTACAAAATGCAACTGCACTGAGAAACCCTCGGGTTGTGAGTGTCCTTAGGATTGTGGGTGTCCTGCATTGTGCGGGGGTTGGACTAGATGGCCCAGGAGATCTCTCCCAACTGTTATTCTATGATTTTATTCCAGGATTCTATGAAACCATGGAGGACCCATATTTGACCTGTCCTCCAACAGCTGCACTGGTTATTGGTTGAATTCTGGATCAAGTTCAAGGTTTTGAGGTTGACCTTCAAGACCCTACACCAGGGGCAGTCAAACTGCGGCCCTCCAGATGTCCATGGACTACAATTCCCAGGAGCCCCTGGCAGGGGCTCATGGGAATTGTAGTCCATGGACATCTGGAGGACCACAGGTTGACTACCCCTGATATAAACCATGTGTTAGGAGTACGACTACAGACATTTGGAAAAACATTCAATTATTATACATTATAAGATCTGACCTGGGGGTTTGCACATGCATGGTTTATTTTTGCAGAAATCAAAGAAATAGCTATCCATATTCTACATATATAAAAAGCTACTCACTTGTACTAATGGAGCCAGAAAAACGGAGGCATTGATTCTCCTTGCCGGTGCAGGGGACTGATATCGTTGGCTGGCAGTTTCTCGACCCAAGGGAATAGCAGCCTGGACACTTCTGCCCATTGGGAATCAAGTTCATGTTCGGCACTGAAAAAAGCAACTCTGAATGTTGGTTCAGCATTTCACCACACATTATTTAACATTTACTGAAATTATTACGCATTTGTCCCTTCATAGGAGAAAGTAACTTGTGTTGTGTCTGTAGATCCACTAAGGATCTTGAGGTCTGAGGCAGGATCATATCCTAGACTTCAATCAGCCAATGCACAGCTTAATCTGGACTGCCGGATCCAGTCAGTTTAAATGGCTGTTGATTAGTAGCACACACTGGCAGGAAGATATATTGTGTTATATATAAGTTGGGGATTTTGCAGGGGTTGTTTGCTTCAATTTTGGTTCAGTATTTACCTCTTGTGCCATCATTCTGGGTTCACAATAAAGAGCTGAAATGACTTCCCAGTGCCCTGGGTGGAGTCTGCACGGGGCTTTCTATCCAGTCCCACTCTGAATAAATCCCTGCCATCTACACTGAATTTGATTTCCAGTTTGATTTCAGGTGCTTTTAATTTTCCCTCTGCCGTGGTAACACTACCTTCCCCCCATGATACCCAGGAGTGGATATAACTTGGTATAATCGATCAAGCCGCTCTGAGGGCTCCCAATATTAAAGTGTGGATCTGTGCTTTGCCATATTTACGTCTTCCCCACTGAGGTAGAGAATCAGTCTGTCCTTGATTGGCTGGGTGCCAGTTCAAGGACTTCCTAGTTCCTGGTTGCAAGACTTTCCGCCCAAGATTTATTTCCCCCCTCCTTTGGGAATCTTTTTTAAAGTGACTATGCTCCAGAATCCCACACTTCTCTCAGCAGAGATTTGCCACATTCTATGAGGCTGCTGCTATCTTAGTTCAGCTTGGCTTACCTCCCCCCCCTTGCCCACCCGCCCGCCTGCCCTTTCAGGAAAGGAAAGAGATGAGCAGCCTCATGCTCAAGTGCAGAAGGCTTTCTGTTTCAATTCGGGGGGACAAAGCAGAAAGACTCACATCCAAACCTATTTGAATTCAGCAGGACTGACAACGGGAAAAAAGTGCAGAATCAACCCTAGTCTCTGTACCCATAGATCTAACACTGGCGATGAGAATGGGATTGCGATGCTAAGTAACGTGCACAGGTAAGCAATCACTGAAATCACTGCTATGGATTGTCTTCTGAGGGAGGATAAACTGACTGAAATCACACCTTCTGTTTGGTGCCAACTAACATGGATGATGTGATGACTGGAGAGCAAGCTCAATCATGAATAGAAGTCATGGCCACCATGGGTCATATCAAGTCTTTTGACCCCAGCTGTGCAGTCAGATGGGCATCATATCAGATGGACTTTAATGGACTTTTAATGGGGTTTCAAGATGTTGTAACCCGCCACGAGCCGCAAGGGAGTGGCGGGGAATAAATCGAATAATAATAATAATAATAATAATAATAATAATAATAATAATAATAATAATAATAATAATAATAATAATAATAATAATAATAATAATAATAATAAAGATGCACCTGAGTTGCTATCTCATCAACAATGGCATCGCCAATAGTGAGGGAAAGCGAACTGTGTTCCTAAGTGTCTGTGAACCTACCACCATTGACCTCTCCCAGGACCAGCTCAGCTGGACTAACGTCAAGTCTGTTGACCTCATAGTGATACTCCACTGCCTGTGGGAGTACTCAACTCATAGCTAGGAGAAATCGACAGTCGCCACACATTCTACCAGCATATTTAATGGAGATGAAACCATAGGTGCCTTCATTTTTGTGTTGTCTACCACGGTCCATGACTGCCAGTTCATAAATTTGGAGGAGTTGCTACAGGACTGCCTGGTGTCTGGCCTCTGGGATGAACACACACAATGCTGCCTGTTTGCTAGAAAGGCCTCACCTCAAGACTGAGCTGGAAGAAGCCATCACAGCTGAGACAGCTGCGTGCAGCACCTGCACCGTGTGCAACCAGAGTCTTCCGCAACATACAGAAGCACACCACAAGGTTGTCCACAAGCAGGACTATGAGAACAGTGAGGAAGAGGACACTGAAGTTGGATGCACCCAATTTGCCACACATGTGAGACAGTGCCACCAACCAGCATCCTCCTATGACCCCCGCTATCATCTCTGACAACAGGGCTCAGTTTACCTCATCTGAGGTCAAGGACTCCCTGGTGGCCCTCATTTGGCACATCACCTTGGCTCCCTTCCATCCATCTACAAATGGCCAGGCTGAGTGGATGGAACACACCACCAAGGAAGTGCTCTCTTGAATGTCACAGTGGGTTGCAAACATCCCTGCCCACCAGCATATCAACCCAATGACTGCCACTGGGAAGAGTTCAGAGGAGCTGCTCATAAACCAGAGGCTGACAACTCTCCTGGACCAACTGCACCCAGACCATGATGCCTCCAGAGGATCCAGCCAGGTGGACACAGCCACCCTTCTTTTCTCTGCACTGGACAACCCGTTTACATCTGAGACTATGGCCCCAGCCCTGCCTGGATTCCAGCAATGGTCACCAGGCTATTGGATCCACCTCCCTGCAGGTCCAGTTGTTGGATGGCCGCCCACTTTGCTGCCACATGAACCAGGTACAGCATTATGACTCTGGGCCTTTCTGCTCTTAGGATCCAGCCAACATGGCTTCACTGGTTATGGTCAGAAGTGTCAGCCCCTGAAGAGCAGCTGGCTGCTGAGCCAACACCCAACATCTTGGCAGCCCAACTGGCAGCGCAAGACACCACAGGACCGGCCTCTGCTCCAAAGCTGTGGAGGTGCACATGGACTTATAGCACAACCCTGGTCCCTCCAGGACTTTGGACACCATCTGTTAAGTGACTATCTTGGGGGGGGGGGGGGGAGGGGGTTGTTGTGTCTATAGATCTGCCAAGAACTGAGCTTGAGGTCCGAGGCAGGATCTTATCCTGCACTTTAATCAGTCATATGCCTGGCTTGATACCAACTCCCAGTGAGTTTGAATAGAAGCTTAGCGTGTACAGGCGGGAAGATATATTGTGTCATTTTATATATACATTGGGGATTTTGGAGGGGTTGTCGGGATCTGGTTTGGTTCAGTTTTTGCCTCTTGTGCCATCATACTGGGATCACAATAAAGAGCTGAAGTGAACTCTCAGGGCACTTCCGCACATTGAAAAAATAGTGTTATGCCAGGGTAATGGAGTAATGGTAAAAATTACCATGCCTCCAGCCATTTCTCACTTTCTTTCTGTCTTGCTTCCATCTGCCACCTTTTCATGGTTCTTGCACTTCTCATGCCTGCTTGAAATGGCGGAAGAGAGCAGTGTACCTTACATGCGACTCTCTTTTGCTTGTCAATCAAGCCAGGCAATCTATCTCCTTTCTCAATGTTTTAAAGGGCCTGCGACGTCTGCTAATTTTTAAAAAAACCCAATCCTTCTCCAATGAAACACCTATGCATCTAATCATAGATGCATCGTGCTTTTAGAAAGCCACCCTTTATGGAATCATGAGTCTTGAATCTTTTAAAAATTAATCTTGTTCCTAATTTTTTTTGGGGGGGCGGTCTTTAGAAAAGCTTGCTTTGTGTTTAAACTGTGGGTAAAAAATTATTTTTGGCTTTGCCCACACAAAGATTTCAGATTTCACTGCTCGATCCCTAGAGCTTTTTATAAGTGAAGGATGAGGAAAAAGGAAACATGAAATAAAGTAAGAATAAAGAGAGCAAACGACAGGTAGTCAGGAACACAACACTACACTGCAGAGGACTAGGATTTGAGCTCTGTCCTGGAAAACTCCAGGGATGTTGTTATGATTGCTGGTTCAGCTGTTATTCACCAGGCAGGAATTAATTGACTGGTTGTCTAACTGGTCAGTCCCTCTTTGTATCTGTTTGTAGGGTCTTGGGAATACTAGTAGCCATCCAAACCAGAATACCAGCTGATAAGTGTTAAATTGGGAAGCTGATCTTCTGCTGGGGAACTGTTGCCATTCCCCTGGCCAAGTACTTTTCTTTTGGTGTTGGGGTGGTGTTACGAGGGGAAATGCTCAGCTGATTGCACAGATCAGATGAAAGGCAGGTTCATCTGACTTCCCAGCCTTCTCAGTGTTGGAAATTGCTATGTGCATAATTGAGCAGAATATAAAGTTTGTCCTGCAGGGGGCAACAGAGAATATGCATATTTAGCATAGATCGAATAGGAACTTCCTGATGTTTTTCAAATTATTCTCTAAGGTGTCCACTGAGACTTCCTGTTTTTGAGTGTACTTCCTCCCTGCTTGCTGCCAGAACAGTTGAACAACAGAAGAATGACTGAAGACAACTGTTAAACTGTAGGCCTCTTAGCTCTTCCTTTCTAAGCCCAGCTCTTTCTTTTATGAAAAAAATATTTAATTTTTTAAGCAGGTGATGTGTGGGAGCTGATCCAAGATGGAAATGAGGCAGACATCACGGCTGTGTAACTTTTTCCGCAAGTAACTTTTATCTGAGTTCATTGGCAGGCTGGTGCTTTACCCTCCCTGCATATTTAGACACTGCCAAGATATAGTGCATTTGGGGCAGGGTAGCTCAGAAGCCCAGATGATTCCCTTGCTTTCTTCCTTAAAGTAATTTCACAGGGCACATTATTTTGTGGGGGAGCACTACACAAAACAAGTTGCATAGGTGAATGAACCATGAGTTATATTGAATACAAGAACAATGCTTCTCTTGTAAAATGTTAGGCTCCTATACCCATTCCAATAGTTAAAAAAACAAAAACAAAAACAGAAGACCTCTAAGAAACGTATGCGGCAAAAGAAGGCTGAGGTTCTGAGTTCAGATTTTTCAGTTCCTGACAGGGTGGCCATAATGGCAATGGTTGGAACGTATGTAATTAGATTACTAGTGTAGTTCATGGGTCACTCACCATCTCCAGCTGTTCTTGTAGAGTAGGGGCTCTCAAAGTAGGCGATATGCCCTCTTGGGGGTGGTTGAAGGAGCCATGTATGCAGTGAGAAATTTGGGGCAGGGGGCAGGGGGTGGGCAGAATTTTGGGGAAGAAGAAGAAGAGTTGGTTCTTGTATGCCGCTTTTCTCTACCCGAAGGAGCCTTCCCTTTCCTCTCCCCACAACAGACACCGTGTGAGGTGGGTGAGGCTGAGAGAGCCCTGATATCACTGCTCAGTCAGAACAGTTTTATCAGCACTGTGGCGAGCCCAAGGTCACCCAGCTGGCTGCATGTGGGGGAATGCAGAATCGAACCCAGCTCGCCAGATTAGAAGCCCGCACTCCTAACCACTACACCAAACTGGCAGCAATCTGACTCTTCTTGCTGCAGCTGTGTTTTCCTAGTGAGAGACATTCCAAGGTGACTTGCCTTTGCTTGTCCCTGGGTAGTAGCACCCCTGGACTTCCTTGGTGGTCTTCTATCCCAGTGCTGACCAGGGCTAGCCCTGCCTAGCGTCTGAAAGAAAACAGCAGCTTCAGAAGGTGGGCTGGAGGGGATCATATTTCTGATGAGCTCCTTCCCCTCCTCAGCCTCAGTCCTTCCCAGGCCCCACTCCAGATCTCCAGAAATTTCTTAATCGAGGGTTGGCAACACATCCCCCAAAATCTCCATCTTTGAGAGGCCGGAGAAGCCCTCTCTTGGGTGTAAACTGCACAGAGCTTTTATTCCAACCCCAGATTGATTCAGTCCCTGCCCTCTACACAGAATGCGATTTCCGTTTGGATTTTTGGCGATTTAAATTTTCCTTCTGCAGCAAGAAGGATTGATCCGGAGTGACCCTACCTTTATTGTGTGATATCTCAGACTGCTGAAAATCCTCAATATCCATTTGGAAAAGAAAGCTCCGTGGTAGAGAACCTCTGATAGGCTACACTTGGTCATGTGACACGCTTGCCTTAAAGGAGAAGCCTCTAATTTCTCTCAACTTCTGTCGGTCCTGGATTTTTCCTCCTCTGCCTTTTTCGATCCTCTCCCCCACCGCTCCAAGAAAAGAAAGAGGCTCCCTGCTTGGCTCCTCTCCCCCCCCCTCAAGAAAAGAAAGAAAGACGCTTGACTCCCCCCCACCTTCTGAACTACCTTAACCACTTGCAGAAGACTTTCCTGTTTCAATGGGGAGGGGGGGGGAGAGGACGAATCGAGTTCAAAGCGATCTGAATTCAACAGGATTGACAATGGAATAAAGAAAGTAAGTGCAGACTCTGCCCTGGTTGCTCCTGGCCATGGGATTTTCTATTTCTTACCCTCCCTCCCTCTCTCTCTCTTACTCCCCCCTCTTCCCCCCCCCTCAAAAAGACATGTAGGCAATATAGTGCACTTTGAATTTACAGTAGCCCTAAAACCAGGTGTGTATTCATGTTTGTGTGCCTGGGGTCACTAAGGATGTAGCCTGGGAGCCAAGGTGGTTGCAGCCCAAAAACCAATAGTGATTTGGGAACCACTATTGTAGAGCATGAAAGTTTAACTAGGGTTGAAGGGAGGATTTTGCCCCCTATGTTGCCGTGCCCTCAATCATCATTCTGTCATTTTCATCGTTGAAATGCATGGTACTGAGACGGAAGAGAACCAGAGTTTTCACAGCTTCTGAAAATATGCAGATACTTACACTGAAGAGTGCCTTTATTGCAAAGGTCCGTTTTGCAACAAGTCGCTGTTATCTGACCATATGTATTCTGCAGTGTGGTTATGCTGTAGGAGCCTGGTTTACACATTGCCGATGACACACAATACTTGGTAAAGAATGTGGGTAAAAGCACTGCGGGAAGGAATCAGAAACAAGGTGCTGAGGTAAAAAAGTTTGGCCCCATTATCTCTTAATATAACTGTTTGTGCCATTCTCAATATTGTATGTTGGGTGATGATTTTGAAACATAGAAATACGGAAAACATAGATTTTGCCCAGCAGATACTTATAGCATAATTTATGCTGTGAAGGAGGAGGAGGAGCACAAAAGGGGCAATTTTAAATTCAGTGCTTTGGCAGGCACTTGGGTTGGGGTCTAGAGGTAATTACTTCATCAGGGGTACCATACTAAGCACGTCTGCTCAGAATTATCTGTTCCACTTAATATTTCTAGTATTGCTTTAGAGCAGTGGTCCCCAACCTTTTTGAGGCTGGGAACCGGCAGGGCAACTGCCCGCCTGCGCATGCCATGCATGCGCGGCCGCACCCGCGCATCACGCATGTGTGGCAGCGCCGCGCATGCGCCATGTGTAGCCGAAATCGCGCATGCGTGGCCGCGGCCCTGATTCCCTCTCCCCCCCTCCCGCAGTAAGAAGCTTCCCGGGCCGCAAGCTTGCGGCCTGGGAAGTTTTTTACTGCGGGGGGGGGGCGGGGAGAGGGAGCCGCGGCCTGGCGCCATGGCCTTTGCTGCCCGGCACTGGGCCACGGCCCGTGGGTTGGGGACCACTGCTTTAGAGGAGCAGCGTGTCTCAGCTGTCCCTTACAGCAGCAGTAGCAAAGACCAACTAGCACCCTCTGTCTCCCCCCCCCACCCGGATGGGTTACTGAGGGGTGGTATAGAAAGGTTTGAGCTTTTCTTTTTTGCCGTATCTTGTTTTATTGTGTTTTTTTATTGTGCTTGTCAATTGTATATATTCTTGTTTTTATGGGTTTTACTGTACACTTACATTATGTGTTGTAACTCGCCTTAAGCCTTCAAGAAGAGGTGAGTAAGAAATCCATATAATAATAATAATAATAAATGCCACTCTGCACTTAACACCCAATCAGGGTGGCTGTCCCGCCCCTGAGTGGCTCCTCCTCCA
This sequence comes from Paroedura picta, assembly GCF_049243985.1. Classification (NCBI taxonomy): domain Eukaryota; kingdom Metazoa; phylum Chordata; class Lepidosauria; order Squamata; family Gekkonidae; genus Paroedura; species Paroedura picta. The sequence continues at coordinate 18,853,161 of NC_135373.1, forward strand.
ACCAGCTTGCCTGTCTGTCCAGTGGCTAGCCAATCGCCTTCCATCCCCCACCCCTGACCACCCCCTCCTCCTCCTTTAACTTTCCTCTGAGGCTTGGAGGCTGCCCCTGCCAATGAGTTTCATGACAGCTGCCTGCAGCCTTTCCAGGTCCTTGGGGAAGGAGGAAGCCATCTGCAGAGTTCTTCCACTCCACCCCGCTAATGTAGTGCCTGTTGGATTCCTGAATGCAACGGCCTTTGCTCCTAGTCTATTAATAAATTGCCAAGGGAGTAGACTAATCCTGGGCTATAAGCATCCTTTCCCTGAATCAAAGAAGTGATTAGCTATTCAGCATTTACCGCATTTCCGGTTTGCATACATTGAGACATTGCAAATAACTATCAGCCATAACTTGCACAGGAGCTATTGGTATTGGGGCCCTGTGAGACATCAAACATTTCTGAAGGATCTGTAAGATGGAGTTGTTCCACCAGGCCTATTGTTGAGGCCCATACAACGGGCCTTGCCAAGCAAAAATATACATCAAATAAGACCAACTAGCTTTAGAGGGGTGAGCAGTATATCCCCCCCCCTTAATGGAACTGAATGCCCCTATGCTGCTTAATAATGCATACCCGGGTACGTGGCCTCCTAACTGGAGGGCCTGAATGGTTTCCGGGTGGTGCGGGCGGCTCCTGGAGGTGGGCACTCCAGGGGCCAGGCCAATCCGGATGTGCCCAGCTTTGCAGCCCCGAGACCCGGACAGTGCTGCCATTTCAAAAATATATAGAGGAACTGTGGTAAGGATGTGTATGTGCATGAGGGTTCATTTCCTGGAAGGGCTAATTAGAATCCAGATGTATTAGTAATTGAGTAAAAAAAAACAACCCAGCAACGATTGGATTGGATTAACAGTAGCAAATTAGGAAACAGCTCATTCCTTAATGAAATGACATGTCTATTAATTTTTATTATCCATATTATTGAACACAGGATTATTGAGCATGAATGTTTATATCCAGGATTAAATTTTGTTGGTCATAAAGTTGCCCCTGGTCTCAAATTATGTTCTCATGCATCAGTCACACTTGCTGCTCTCTTTAATAGGGCTTATTCTGAGCTCTGAGGGGCCCCCTGTCAGTGTATCCGAGGTATCTGTGCTGAAATTAGTTCGTGAGCAGCCCTGCACAGAGACACCAAATTATGAGCGGGGCCTGATTAGTCCTCTGCTAATGTTAGAGAGAATACTGGAAAGATAAGCTACTTCTTATGCAGATATCCTTTTTTTACTCACGCAATGTAGTTATTGCAGTTTGGGTAATGCAAGTATCTTCACCACGTATACATTGTTGAATTGAAGAATCATCACATGGCCCTGTCGTGCTGAAACATGAGTAACATTGCAGGGATGCCCCTGCAAACAGAGAAGAGAGAGAATCCATTCCAGATTCATCATTCATATGACCTTTGACTAAGCACACCGTTTCTTCCTTTTAGAACAACAGCATTAGGATGCACCTGATCTTGAAGTTAATTGAAGATTGCAAGGAGCTTGGGAAAGCAAGAGAGAATCCAAATCCTATGGCAAAAGTTGCATAGGAATTTCATTTTGAAAGAAATTTAATTTCATATATCCTTTGGACAACATCAAATTTATTTGTAATAAACCAGACATTCACCACCCCTTTTGGTTACGACATGGAGGATCAGTAGATACAAGCAAAATACCTCCTGCAGTTGCTCATTTGAAAGGTGAGACACAAGCTACTCTGAGCCAGGTGCCGTTGACAGCTGATGTCCTGACATTTAATGAATGATACCGAAGAAAGTTATGAAACAGGCTTTGTTGTACCGGAATCCTGCTCAGCATGCATTATAGAGAGCTTCTTCTTTGGCTTCCAAAGACTGGACAATAAACAGGACTTCTTAAAAGATTTGGGCTTCGAAATGTGAAAACAGGATGTGGAACAGGATTGCACATGGTATATACAAGGTACAGCAAACTGAAAAGCAAAGCATACTGCGTAACAAGGACATATAGTGGATAGATTCATGCAATTTTTTATGGTGCAAAGAGAGGTAAGTATTTTTAGGTACGGTATCATGTATTTACCATGGGACAAAAGACATCCCTAAATATAACAAACAGCTCATTCTTCACAAATTACATCCTTTTCTTACTTGACGCTGCAGAGATGAAAGACCCGAATACATTTTCAAGATATAGGCTTTGTATATATATTTGCATGAATGAGGATGATGACCAGAGACTCCCTGAAGGGAACTTGAAAGAGGTATTAATTGGCTGCGTGTAGAATATATCTCAAGGAATTTTTACTTTTTGCTGAAATATACATCTTACTGCATGGTATGATTGAATATATCTTAAAGACCTTTATTTTTTGTTATATTGAGGGATGTCGTATGTCCCACGATATAATAATACCCCTCTATTTCCACCATAAACAAGTGTGTGAATATATTCATTTTGTGCCCTTGTGACTCATGATATCTTGTTTTTCAGTTTGTTCTGCTAGTGAAACTAACCAACATGGAGAAAACCTCCTGGATATGCCCATCAAATCCATTCCTATTGTGATCTCTCCTGTTATTGAGTAATGGGATTGGCTTTAGGCATATCAGGTATTGCAGTCAGGTATTGAGCTGAAGTCTTGAGGTCAACTGGAAAAGGTTCTTTGAGATTTGTATATGTATATGTGTGACCAGTTAAAAAGGCACAATGAACTCACAGAAAGACCCACCCTTGAATGATAGTGAGGAGGTTAGCCATAAAAGTGTTAGAGAAATATTCAGGTCCTCTGATCTTTACATGTCTTTTGGTTAAATAAATTAAACCACCCATCCCATCCATTGCATATGATTTTACCAAGGGTGAAGTACGGGGCTCTCCCAGATTTACATCTCATTTCACCCATAAATAGTTTTTGTGTTCTCCTTAGTTTTAATGAATCTACTAGGGACAAAGCCGATTGTATCCAAGAATACAACGGGTGCTAGAGCTTGGCAGTGGGAAGAGGAGGGGGAGGAGTTGTCCAGTCTGTAAGGGCATAGGGTTGAATGTGTGTGATGTGTGGGAGGTTGTAGTGGCATGGTGGCAAATGAGGACATGGGTGTGGAGATATGGGTGTCAAGAATCTGTGGTGTGGAATGTTCATTGAGTATGGGAGAGGACTGGCCTTTGGGAATTGTGGCATAGTGGTTACAGATGAGCTTTCCAGAGCCATATCTTCAAATATGTGAAGGGAAAATCAGACTGGAGATTCTTCTTGGGGGAAGATTACATGGCAACCAATTCCCCCCAGTTCTGCGTCATTTCCCTTCTTGTGTGAATTAGGCCACAGACACTGAAATGCCCCTCTGCCCTAATACATATGGGGTAGTCACAGTACACAGTTGTCCACCTTGTTCCTTCTTTTCCATTTTTTTCACTGTTGATAAAATGTTATGTGCTCACATGCTTCTTTCATGGTTGCTCCTTAGAAGAAGAATGGATTTTTGTACCCTGTTGTTTACTACCCAAAGGAGTCTCAAAGCGGTTTACAAACACTTTTTCCATTTGTCTCCCTACAATAGTCAACCTGTGAGTTATGTGGGGCTGTGAGAGGTCTAAGAGAACTGGGAATGGGCCACAGTGACCCAGCAGGCCTCAGGTGTCTCTAAGCATTTTCTAATTGTCTTCCTTTCCTTTCCCCATAGCAGACTCCCAATGAGGGAGGTGGGGTAGAGAGCCTCACAGGGAAGCTGGCAACCCTAAGAGGAAGACTCTCTGTGCACAGCAGTCTTGACCTTAGTAAGGTTTTTTTATACTGGTTTTTTATTTGCCAGGCCAAGGTTGGAAAAAGTCATTTCAGTTCCCATGTCTCTCCAGCTATTTACTTGTTCACTATTTACAGTTTCAGGCTGTAAATATTTATTTAGATCTTCCTGCATTTTCCAGACTGATGCTGGTCTGCCTGTCTGCGCCCCAGAATACGAACAGTTGCTGGTAAGGGCTGGCCATAACCCATAGCCCAGGAGGGACACTCCTGCACCACTCCCTCCCAATTGCAGGCAAAAATGGCTCATTTGAAGGCTGGACTCTGAGGCATTGTATGATTTTGAAGTCCCACCTCCAAACCTCCAGGAATATTTCCAACCCAGGGGTAGCCAACCTCCAGGTGGGGCCTGGAGAGCTCCTGGAATTACAGCTCACCTGCAGAGCATAAAGATCAGCTCCCCAGGCAGAAAGGGCTACTTTGGACAGGGTTGTGGTAGAGAAGAAACATTTAAGGCTTCCCACACAGGTTGTTGAATTGAAAGACTTGAGGCCTACTGGACAGGGTTGTTGTGCAGATGAAACAGGAGACAAAAGAACCAGTTTCGTCTGCAGAATAACACTGTGCAGTGGCCTCAAATCTGTAGAGAGTTGCAAAGAAGAAAGACTTGCCTGTGTCTAACCCCCGGCCAGAGCAGTATTTTAAGTGAGAAGGGGCTTTTCTACTTTTCATAATGCATGCAATGTGTACCCACCTATTAACTTGGGTCATGAAGGCACTAATACTGATATGTACTTGAAAGTCCATAGCTTTATTTTTCTTGGTAAATAAAGAGCCAGGAGTTTTTTCATCCTCGTTTCTTTCTTTCAAATGAGCAAGGGCTTCTGGTTTTATCTACCCACTTTTGATACTCTCTGTGGCCTCATTTCTCAAGCTTCACACTGCAGCCTGCCAGAACTCCTATCCCCCATCCAAGATTCGTGCCTTGTAGAGATTCTTCCTTTTATCTGGTCCTCTTAATAAAAGGGTAAGAGGATGCTGGGAGGATCTGGGACTCATCATCTACTCACCATTCAGGGAGGCTGTCTCAGCTGTCCCATCCCTGATTTGCTGTCCTTAGCAGGCCTTTTGGTGGTGGCAGTGGGCAGCGAATTCCCTACCAGTGCTCTCCCCCACCATGAAAAGGCCCACCGAAAAGTCCTTTGGGAGGGGGAGGGGGTCCTCAGCCAGCCTGCCCAGGGTGAGGGAGGGGGGACCTAGCACCCATTGTATTCCTTGATGCAATGGGCTTTGCCCCTAATTTGATATAATCCTCCGTTTTTTTGAAAAACTCATGAGGTTCATAGCCTCCAAGCTGTAAGCCACTGCATATTTGCATCTCAGATATAATTATTCAGTTCTCTGGACTTTGAGTTTCTACTCACCTGTAGAGAAGAGGGCCCAAAGCAGGCAAGTGCTTAGGAGTGTCTTCATAGTGCCTGAGAAAGGCAGAACCAGAGAGGTCTTGTATCAGAGATGAATCAAGTAAAGCAGTTTTGCATTGGTATTTATAAGCCAAGGGCAGGAGCCTGAAGGGAACGGATGGGAACAACTGGATGGGTGAGGTGCTGAAGATTATGAGAACTGAGGCTGTGCATTTTCCAGGATGTCACAGTGTAATAGGATATGTGAGACAACCAGCCTTTAAACATTTAAATAAATCCATTAGTACCTCACATAATTGCTTCTTCCTAGCAACAGGGTTCTCTGATATCTGTTTTTCATTCTGGAGCCAGGTGTGTGCACTTTTTCAGAATTCGATGATACATCTTTGAAAAAATTGCAAAGCATCTTTCAGGTCCAGGAGGGCACAAATTTATAGAAGGATGGAAGGGAATGAGGAACATCTGACCTAACTGAGCCACATCTGTCACTGCATCTGCTACTATCTTCCTTGCAGGTACCTTAAGGGTTGCCTTGACACATTTGTGCAGTCATAAGTCGGGAGGTAGGAGCCAAAAGCATCTTGGCTCTGGCCTTTATCCTATGGTTTGCAGCCTATGATCCTGTTTTTCCACAGGGTTTCTCAAAAGGAAACCTCAGCCCAGGATGTTTTTATATTCCATCCCCTGAGACCAGCAGTGACAGGACAACCCTGTTGATGTCTGGGCCAGGCTCTATCTGCCACACGTATATGGCTTTGAAGAAGATGGAAATATCTGGACGGAAGACCTCCTGCATGCACTTCTATTGCAATGGCCTCCAGGAGGGAAGACCAGCGTGTCCCTCTGTGGCCCGACCGCTGAATCTGCAGGCGTTCTTCCAGGCCAAGGTGTGTTCCCCAACCGGATGTGGCTGTGTAATGTCCTGCTCAGTAGACCACTCTGTGCCCAATGATGAGGACCCTCTGTGGTGAAACGACTGGACCTGGAATGAGGAAAATGTTAGGCACGCGTACCGGGATGAACGTACAGTTTATACGCCCTTGAACGGCATCTCCCAATTTGCTGTATCCCTTGGGAGGGATGCACCATCCAAAAATGCTTGGGTATCCATCCTGATCCTGAATGAATGCGTGCCATACCATTCTGCTGGGTAACCTGCCCTAATAAGGCATTACTGGAGAACTGCAGCAAACTGGTAACGGGATAGATGGGTGCCATCACGATGGATGATCGCTGCCTCTCAGCCCATTCCCCCTGGGCCCCCTCCCTTTGCGACTCAACATTGTGCTGTCCCGTGGCTGTTTGTAGAGTCCTGTGGGCCCCGGGGACTGCCGACCCTAGCCCTCACTGGCCCTAGTGCCCCTGCAGATTCCCTGGGCCCCCCCTTCCCGGGAGGAGGCGACCCCTTCCCCAAGTGCCTGCTCTCCTAGGGTGTGATTGTCACCTGGCCATGGAGGTTCTGCCATAATTTATTGCTTGCCTGTAGCCATTCTGCCTGTCTGTTTTGATTCATGCTTGTCTTTTGTAACTTTCCATCTTCGCATTCTCTGGTCTGCAAGGTCAGGCTCCCAGGCTGGTTGTTATCTACATTCAGGCTGGCATGCTTCCCAGACCCTGCACCTGGGATGCTTTTTGCTTTGACTTGGCCTTGGGTGTAATGTACTGTACCATCAACACGGAGGGAAGGGAGCCTGGGTGAACCTTATAATGTATTGTTTGACTTGGCTCAAGCAGAACTGTCTTTGGGTTCAGTCTTTGGGTTCAGTTGACACAGTTTGAATAAACTTCTATGCTTCAAACAGATAGAGTATTTTATTTTCGAGTCTGAGATTCTGACACCCTCCTCCTACTTTACTTGGAGGCTCGGAGGCTGTAGATCCCTCCTGCGTGAGAACTGCCCCTGCCAGTGAGTTCCTTAACAGCTGACTTCAGCCTTTCCAGGTCTTGGGGGAAGGGGGAGGCTGTCTGCAGAGTTCTTCCACCACCACCCCCAATCTAGCGTCTGTTGTATTCCTGAATGCAATGGACTTGGCTCTGAGTATTGAATAATATCTTACAGACTAAATTTATTTTAGATCTAAAAAAAAACATGTTGCTAGTTATTCCTTCTGTTAATTTGCCTCTTCATGCAACATAATTCTTTGATGCAACTGTAGACTAGGCTTGAGGTGTAGAGATGAGCACATGTAATTGGTATTATTTGCTAAGGTTTATTGTTTGTTCGGCTGGTGGACCCAGTCTGCTTTGGAATTAGTATCACTTGACAGTTCTAATGGAACCCTGGGGTCTGCATCTTTCACTTGATTTGGCTAAAAAGTTGTATGTTACAAGGAGAGAAATGTCACTCTGACATCTTGGTGGAGGGCGGATGCCACCTATCTCTGGAGATAGCATGTGTTGCCTGAATGTCTCTATACTTGATATTAAATGCTTGGAAGAGATTTGAGGGAGGAATGGATCACTGGAAGAGCCTGTTTGGTGTAGCGGTTAGGAGTGCGGACTTCTAATCTGGCATGCCAGGTTCGATTCTGCACTCCTCCACATGCAACCAGCTGGGTGACCTTGGGCTCGCCACGGCACTGATAAAATTGTTCTGACCGAGCAGTGATATCAGGGCTCTCTCAGCCTCACCCACCCCACAGGGTGTTTGTTGTGGGGAGAGGAATGGGAAGGCGACTGTAAGCCGCTTTGAGCCTCCTTCGGGTAGGGAAAAGCGGCATATAAGAACCAACTCTTCTTCTTCTTCTTCTTCTTCTTCTTCTTCTTCTTCTTCTTCTTCTTCTTCTTCTTCTTCTTCTTCTTCTTCTTCTAATTAGCTGGGTTGGGTCAACCATATGACATTTGTTCTGTTTGTTCTGTTTGTAGAGCAATGTTGACCTGGGACATTTGCTTGCTGACAAGATGAAGAGGTCAGGAGAAGTTTTGGGGGTCTTTTATGAAGATTATAGAAATATATATTCAGTTCAAAGTTTATTATTGCATTCATTCACAGATTTACACTCATGCACACAAGTGTATGCAGGTGCGGAAAGTCTATTTGGAGAATTTGAGAAGTTAACTTGAAACTTGATGGTGTGCCAGACATGGAACTTGATGGTGTGCCAAACATGGAACTCCTCTGCCAGGGGGGTATCAGATCTTCCTGGGCTGGCTTCAACCAAAGACCCGGTGGAAGAGCTCCGTCTTACAGGCCCTGCAGAACACTGAAAGATCCTGCAGGTCCCTCAGCTCATCCAGGAGCTCATTCCACTAGGTTAGGGCCAGGACCGAAAAAGCTCTGGCCCTAGTCAAGGCCAACCAAACTTTTAGAATCGTTTTGAAGTGATTTTAACTGCAAGTCTTTACCTCTTAATTAATCTGTATATAAACTGTCATGTATTCACCTCACTGTGTCTTCATTTTGTTTGGGAAGAGACAAATCCTCAGTGTTCCGCCTACAGATCCCTCCTTCTATTGGGCTTAACTTGTTGAATGCAGAAAGGGGCATTTAGCCAAAGTTAATACAACCACTACTGACTGGTCACAGATCTCCTCAAGATGGAAACAGCAACAACTCCCTGGATTGGACTCATGAGTGGAGAAGATCAGAGAGCTTGCAGTGATGGCTAAACCTATCAATCTCATTAAAAGAAGACCACCGAAAGAATTTCCAGAATGCCGGGACCCATTCTTGGAAGACCTGAACAAATAACTCCTTAATTATTACTAATAAAATTATTTTTAAAAGCATATATAGTTGTCTCATTCAACAAATGACACGTTTTGTGAACACAGAAACCAGAGATATTGCTTGCAAGCATCAATTTATTTTGATTATAATTATTTTGATTATAATTATTTTGAAAATTGACCCATTCTACTGATTTTATTTAGCTAGAGGCCCCCAATGCAAAATTGCTGCCCCAGTTTTCTGTGCCCTTTGGAAACCCATTCACCTCCACCCTTGTTACGAAGGGAGCCAGGATGTTCAAAGCACTTAATCCCCAGCTTTCTTCCCCATTTCCATAAATGGTATAATCTGAAAGGAGTCAGCTTTGCTATCCTGGGAAGGGTAGTGTGGTAGTGTCCAAGGTGCTGGTGGTCAGTGGGGTGCCCACAATGGTACCACTGCTACATTCCAGGCGAGTGATATTGACGTTGACTCTATTAGCAAGCCTCGCTTCCAGGGGGTGGTAGGCACAGGTGTTTGGTGTAGTGCATCCCTGGACAGCACCACTCAGTGGAATAAGGACACCTGCAATTTCTGCAAGGGGAAAAAAAAGGAAGAGCATCCATATAAGTTGCAGAATGGGACCTTAATGATGAAGAGAGTGGGAATGATGTTATGAGGCCTCTGAAATCAATAGTTTTGCTTCAAATGGTGAATGTTTTCAGTTCAGTCCTTCAATTTCACTAAAGAAGTTTCTCGCAAGTCAGTCCTTTGCAGGGAGTTGATCCTACAGGGAGTACTGGGGTTGCTAGTAGTTACTGATCTCCAGCTGAGAAAAATTGTCCCACATGTTCCCACCTCCCAAATAAACCATGGATCTGTGCTAGGTAGGATATTTAGGAACAATCAATTTGATTAACAAGGGAAATCGATTTCCAGAGCTTCAAAAGGAGAACTCCCCCACCACATATGAACAGGAACTTGTTTCTGTATCTCAAGGATGCTACAGATGTACATATGACAAGAAAGCAGATGTGCATGCACATCTGGAATCTGGCCTTTGTGCTCCAAGCTTTTTTGTCAGCTCTTCTGTCAGATGGGAGGGTACAAATTAGTAATCTGCAAGGGTGAACTATTGTCACTCATTGACTGTTTCCAGCAATATCATTCAGGGTTTAATTTTTAAGGGGCTAGTTTTTCCATCTCTTTCCACATTAAAATTCTTGTGTCTAGGCAAAGTCTGAAATTACTGTCTTACTTACCATGCATTTTTTGAATTCCTGGCTACAACGATTTTGTCTGTCAAGGTAGAGTCTGATTCGGGGCTGCCCAATGCAGAAATGCATACACTCCGTCTTCCCCCCTATGCCTGCCATTTTTAGTCATTTGGCCATGTCCCTTTCCTTATTGTTGTCTTGCACATATTAACATGACGAGGGCCAAAGCCTGTTGCATTCAGGAATACAACGGCCACTAGATAGGGGGTGGAAGAACTCTGTAGATGGCCTCTCCCTCCCCCCAGGACCTGGAAAGGCTGCAGGCTGCAGGGCAGGGAACTCACCAGCAGGGATCTGCAGCCTCTGAGAATTGGAGGGAAGTGGAAGGGGGAGGGGGTGGTTGGGGTGGGGGATGGAGGGGGATTGGCTGGCTATTGGATAGACAGGCAAGCTGGTTGGAGGCAGAGGCACTCAGGAGCAGGACAGCCGCCCTGAGTGGGTGTTAAATGTTGAGTGGCACTTAAGCCATGAGACCACCACTTCCCCCTGGGCCTTACCAGAAATATTAAGCAGAACAGATAACCCAGGGTTAAAAGAAAAACATTCAGGACACTTTGAAGGGAATGGAGGTCTGGAGGGGGTGGTGGAGGTCATCAAGGACACAGAATGGTAGGATTGTGATATGTAATGAAAACAAAGGTGCAAGCAGGCACCATTTTACAAAACACACTTAAAAAAAAAAAAGGGGGGGGGGAGGAACCAAATCTGTAGTGTGCATGATTTATTGAAATATGGGGAATGTCCTGCTGGGTTACTACAGGATATGTTCCTGACCAAAGCAGACTTAGGTCAGGAACTTTCTGATAATTTTGAAATCCTGATTGGCTTCATTGGAGCGTTCTTGCTCCTTTGTTTATACTTCCTCCCTGCTCGTCTCCAAGATAGAAAGAATGAATGCAAAACAGGGATGTATGTCTTTCTCCTCTCACTTTCCCTACAAAGTTTGTTTCACCTCCAAATAAAATTATTTTATTATTTTATGCAGCCTGGTGCTTGGAATTCATTGCATATTGAAACTCTGCTGGCATTTTCCTCTCCTTTACAATATACCTGGCAAAATGGTGGGGCTTTAAGACTGCTTTGCTCACTCTCTGAAACTGTGTGTAAGTGGCGGGCTGCAAATCGAATAAATAAATAATAAATAAATAACTAATCCCCATGGAGAGTATAGAACAGTAGGGGAGGGCAACATGAGGGAGGCTCAGTCTGGTTGTAGTAATTGGGGTTCCACTGGCTCAACCATAAGCTTGGTGGAAGAGCTCCATCTTGCTAATCACAGCACTCTCTGAGTGACATAATCAAGCAGGTGGCCTGAAATGGACTCCATCTCTGGGCTCTGGTTGTCAACCTTCCCCATCGCCAGTACTTTACTTCACCAGAATGGTCTGGCTACTTGGAGTTCCCTTTTCAGCACGTTTATGGCTCACACTTTCTATTTGGATTCTCTGTCCCTTTTTGCATTGCATTTTTGTCTCCAATTGTATTAAACATTATATGATCTGAGTTGGGGTCATGCACATGGATAGTTTTTTTTTTTTACAGAAGTCAAAGAAATATCTATCCATCTTCTACATATATAAAAAGCACCTCTACTCACCTATAGTCATGGAACCAGAAAAACTGATGCATAGAGTCTCCTTGCCAGTGCAGGCGATTGATGCCACTGGCTGGCAGTTATTTCTCCCCATGGCAAAGCAGGCTGGACACAGATACCCATTGGGAATCAAGTTTTTGATCTGAGTCCCTGCAAAAACAACTCTGAACGTTGGTTCAGCATTCCACCACACTCTAGTCAACATTTAATGAAACTATCATCCCCTTGTCCCTCCCTAGAAAAAAATAGCCAGTACGTTGTATTGGTGTCTGTAGATCTGTCAAGGGCCGACCCTGAGGCAGGTCGTATCCTGTGCTGTAATCACCCAGTGCATGACTTGAGCCCAACTGCTGGATCCAGTCAGTTTAAATGGAAACTGAAAAATAGTGCACACTGGGAGGAAGGTCTGTCAACCAATGCAGCTGCCTCAGCACCGGCTGGATATGGGTGCTCGAAGATGTACCACTGAGGACACTAGCAGCTGTATTCTGCACTAGCTGGAGTTTCCATGCATGAATCACTGTGGCTAGATAGTCCGGGAGAAGATAGGGAGCTAGTAGCCTTAACTGGATAGGTTGCCAAATGCCATCTGAGCTACCCTTTTTACCTGGGCCTCCATAGAAAGAGAGGTATCCAGAATCACCCCCAGATTCCTGGCTGAGGACAAGATGTTAAGTTGCATCCTGGCTAGGGTGGGTATGTGCACTTCCTGGTCTCCCACCTTTCTTTCCAGCTTTGTCTCGGAGGGGTTGAGTTTCAGGTGACTCTGTTCTAACAATCCAAAAACAGCTTCCAAACAACTGGCAAATGTATCTGCAGGTGAATCCAGGTGGTGGCCCATGAGGAGTTAGAGCAGTGTGTAATCTGCATACTGGTGACACTCGAGCCCATAACTCTGGACAAGCTGTGCCAGAGGGCACATAAAGATGTTAGATAATGTAGGGATGTTAGGTAAAGATGTTAGATAATGCTGGACCCCAGAAGGGAACTGATAAGGACACAATAATTCATCCCTTACTGCCACCGTTCCAGAGAAAGGAGCACAGCCCTTAAATGGCTGGCCCCTGAATTCTGGCTCTGGTGAGGCAGTCGGCCAACAACTTGTGTCTGACCATGGCAAACACAGCCAACAGATCAAGCATCATGATTATGGCTGAACCACCCTGATCCAGCTGCTGTTGGAGATCATCCACCAAGGCAACCAACACCATCTCCACCCTGTGATCAGGACGGAAGCCCAACTCGCATAGGTCAAGCACTGAAACATCCTCTAAGTATGCAAGGAGCTGGTCTGCTGCAGCCTGTCCAATCACCTTGCCCAGAAATACAAGATGCAAAACTGGGTGGTAATTGGGCAGGTCTTGAGTGTCCAGCTATGGATGTTTCAGTAAGGGATAAATTTCTGCCTCCTTCAGCACCTCTGAGAACTCCCCTAGAGACAAAGACAGGGCCTCCTATCTTCTGGTACTTCATCTTGAGCAACTAAGACAGACAGGGATCAAGGGGGCTGGTGGTTGCCTTCGCTGACCTCAGCAACTCATCCATTTTGGTTTCTGAGAACTGCCTGGAACCATCAAACATATCCACCCAAGATGACCAAGGGGCCTCTAGTTTTCTCTCTGTATTAAAGGTGGCGGGAAGGTCCAGGTGGAGCGACAGGACCTTGTCCTCAAAAAAGCTCACTATTGCCTTAAAGGCAATTGAGTACTATTTTGGCATCTCTCCTCGAAGGTGGTCAGAGATCAAACTACCCTAAATAATTGGGCCACTCAAGGGCTCGCAGATGCGATAGAAGTGGCATAAAACTCATGTTTTGGGGCCCTATCCACCATCTCATATGCCCTCATAAGCATCCAATAAGATGTTCTTGCCACTACAGTATAAGGAAGCATCATGATCAAGAACTTATTACAGTAGAACATTTTTAACAGAAGAACACTTTTAACAGTAGAACATTTAATAATTTAACAATTAACAGTAGAATGTTATAACTTTACAACTGTGCATTTAACTTCACTGTGGTTCAGCTCTTCATCTGGAGGGTGTTTTTGATTGTGATAGGGGCCTATTTCCCGCTATGTGATTGGTTCTCTCCAAGAGCTACCCCAAAGAAAAGAGATCAGCCATTGGGGGGCTGTCCCTCATATCCTGGTATCGGTGAGGGGGCAAGCTAATACCTCATGATCGAATGCTGCAAATAGATGTGTTAAATGTCATGTAATACTAGCAGTGCTGACCCGTCTCGGTCCAGCTGGTGGTGGAGATCATCCATAAGGGTGACCAGTGCTGTCACAATCCCGTGGCCATGCCAGAAGTCCCATGGAGCTGGTCTAGACCAAAGCTTCATCCAGGAATGCTGTCATTCCAATAATTTTTTAGAAAAATCAGAAAATAAGACCTCTAAGTAACATGCGGCAAAAGAAAACACAAAGATGGAAAAGAACCAGAGTTTTTACAGTTTCTGAAAAGATGTAGATACTTACCCTGAATAGCGCCATTGTTGCAAAGGTCTTTTTTGCAACAATGCAATACTACTTGAACTTGTAAGTTCCGTGATGTGGTTGTGCTGTAATTTCCTGATTTACACAGTGACGACGGCACGCAAGCTTTGATAATGTACGTGGGAACAACAGCTGTGAAGAGGAATAAGAAAGAAGGTGTAGAGGACCAAAAGTTTGGTTCCATTATCTCTGAATGTAATTGTTTGTGCCATTGTCAATAATGTACATTGGCTTATGATTTTAAAAAGTAGAAATACGGGAAACATGGATTTTGTCTACCAAATTCTTAAATCATAATTTATACAAGTGGGGGGGGGGACAGGGGGTGAGTCACAAAACGGCCAAATTTAGGGGCCATTCCGCACCAGGATCTATGTTGCAAATTGGTTGCGGAATGAAAAAATGCCATTTTAAATAGTGGAATTCGTCGTTATGCATACCTGCCTTTGTAGTGGAATCCAGTTGCATTTCTATCGTTTCCCACAGGTTTCCGGTCTTGGCAAAAATCGCTATCCAGGAAGCAATATTTGCCGAGCTTTGTCCCGCCCCTGGCCATCAATCAAATGAGCAGCCAATAGGCCGCCGTTATCAGGCTCCTGAAAAGCCCCTTTCCCTTTAAGGCAGGTTTAAAAAAAAAAACTTGTTACAACGAATCTGCATTGATTCGTTGCAATGGAGAGACCAATCTAGCCAGCAGGTGCCGTGTGAGCTGCCGTTTCATCGTTGCCACGCTCCCCCCGAGTGAAAAAAATCCACCACCACCCCGCACGGGCGCGATTTTCGTCCGAAAATAAAGGGAAAAATAAAGGGAAAATAAACCAGCAAACGGGGCTGTGTGGTGCTTGGTGACTTAAAACAGCTCTGGGGAGGGACTGCAGCTGGATAAGCCTTGCTGGGTAAACGAAGGCTCGCTGGTTCTTTGATCTCCGCTCGCACCAAGAAAAAAAATGGCGATCGCTTCGCTGGAAGATCAGAGGAGAGAGCCAGGGGGAGGGACTTTGCAGAAAAACCAACAATGGTAATGCACAGAACTTTTCCGCTAGTGTTGCAGATTGGTTGCAATAGTATAGCGCTTTCTGGAGGGTGAATCCACTTTTGGGGATTTCCCTGAAAGAGCTACAACGAAGCGCTTTTTGCAGATCCGTTTCAGGATTGTGGCAGATTGTCTATGACGTTGTGCATAACCGCATTTTTGTAGCGATTTCAATTTGCCACAGTCCTGCTGCAAAGAATCTGTGCGGAATGGCCCTAGGTTTGCAGCTTTGACAAGACCTTGGGCAGGTTTCCAGAGATAAGTATTTCATCAGGGGAACCATACTAAGCTGGTCCGCTCAGCATACTCTATTAACAAGGGGTGAATCCCACTAGTCAGCTGGGGCTGGCAGCATGTGTCCCCCATCCCACAAGCTCTTACTACACAGGGCATGGAGCCGGAGGGAGAACACCTGCATCCCTTGATCTGCGGCCATGTGGGGTAGGGATCTGGGAGAAGCCCCGCACATCCTGCTAACTATTGCTGCAGAAGGCAGGGAGCCAGTGGGAGCACCCCTATCCCTTGTGCTTTGACCGGGTGGGGCAGGGAGTCACAGGGTGGATCTCTTCATCCTGCCAGCCCTTGCTACATGGGGTAGGGAGCTGGTGGGTGCACCCTCTTCCCACCAGCTCTGTGTGGGGCAGGGAGCTGGCAGTAGCACCTCCCATCCCACCAGTTCTCACTATACGGGTCAGGGAGCCTATCATAGTACCCCCCATTCACTGAGCTCTTGCTACAAAGGACAGAGATCAGGCAGAAGCAATACCGTTCTGCCTGCTCTTTCCATGTGAGGCAAGGAACCAGGGGAGCATCCCATATATACCCGCTCTCACCATGCATTGCAGGAAGCCAGGGGCAGCTGTTGTGGTGGTAGGTACACACAGTGGAGGTTTTTGGCACTCCCCACCCAGTGCAGAAGCCCACCAGAAGTTCAGGTGGCTGGTTTGGGTGGCTGTCAGTGCTCCCTATCCCATGTGGAGCTGGGGAGGCTGGGGAGAATGGCATACCCAATCGTGAAGGCTGACAGTGGTCCTTGACCAGAGCAGAGACAGAGAGGCTGGACAGAATGGTGACAGGTTGCATCAGAAATATAGAGGCCAATGCCAGAGGCTGTTCTGATTCACTGTCCACATTGGCAGTGTGGTGGCAGAAGGGCTGTGGCAGAGGGAGAAGAGAAGAACCTCTTCTTGGCTCTTAGTGGGGGATGGCCCTCCTGGTGAGGGCCAATCAAAGCCTTCTTGGTAATTCCCAACAGGCCAACAGCTCCTCTGAATGGCCCTGGGGGGAGAGCCCATTCTCAAGCGCCAGAGAGCCCACATGTCATGAGAGGTACCCATCACATTTTATTAGAGATGATGATGATGATGATGATGAGAAATTGCCAAGGGACTAGTCTCATCCTGGGCTGTAAGAATCTTTCCCCTAAATCCATAAAATGGTTCACTGTTCAGCACTTACTGTGTTACCTGTTTGAGTAAATTGCACCATTGCAAATAATTATCAGCCGTAATTTCAACAGGAGCTATTGCTATGAGGGCCCTGTGCGTCATAAAACCATTCCGCAGGGTCTGTAAGTTGGAATTGTTCAAACAGGCCTACGGTTGAGGCCTATACACCACCAATGGTATAGCCTTGCGTATGAAAGTTTTCACGTGAAATGTGTGCAAAAAGGTACATCAAATCAACTCACTTTAGAGGCCCCTCCCTGAGCACTTTATCCCGCCCCTTTGCTGGAAATGGATGCTCCTGTGCTACCTAATGAAGTTTTAATAATTGTAACTAATTAATATTCATGAATTTTTGTGGTTTGATAATGACTGAAATGTTTTAATGTATTTTTGGTATGATACACCCTAAGCCCCTGGGAAGGGTGGTATAGAAATTTGTATTATTTATATTGATTTATTATTGATTTATCCGTTTGATTTCATACTCACTGCTCCCTGCAAGCTCAGTTATGGTAGGTTACAAACAGTACGACCCCACAATAAAACAGTAAAAACAAATCTGCAGCTTTAAAAAAACTAACATTAAAACCTTACCTCCACCCCCCTGCTCAGCAATATCCTACTGCGTATCTCAGGGGGATGTTAATGCGGGAATAGACTGCTGTCCCTGCTAAACTAAGGAGGGGCCCTGATCTAATCTCACCTGGCTTCAACCAAATGCCTGGGGAAACAGCTCCATCTAGCACGCCCTGCAGTACTATGAAAGCTCTGTGAGGGCCCTTAGCTATTCCGGGACATCATCATCATCATCATCATCATCATTATCATCATTATTAAATTTATATTATAATAATTTATAATATATATTATATTAATCTATATTAATTTACATCATGTTGAGGCCAGGCATAGTTCTTGAGCTTTTAGCTCCCTGCCTCGCCAATGCCGGGATCAGAGGGACTGCCCTTCAGTGGCTGATCTCCTTTCTCCAGCATAGCAATAGGGGCTAGCAATAGGAGAGAGCTCCTCAAGCCGTCTCCAGCTTGCATGTGGAGTCCCTCAGGATGCTGTTCTCTCTCCAGTCCTATTCAACATCTTCATGCACCCTCTTGCTCAACTGGTGTGGACTCCCTAGAAGCATTAGCCAGCTGCCTGAAAGCAGTGATGAGATGGCTCAAGCAGAGTCATCTGAAGCTCAACCTTTCAAAGACGGCTGTGGCTGGGCAGGAAGGGCTCAAGTGAAGAAGCGTGCCTACCCACCCTGGATGGAGTGCAGCTATCACTGGCTCACTCTGCCAGGAACCTGAGTGTGGATTCAGATGCCTCCCTATCAATGGAGGCTCAGGTCACCCATGTAGCATGGCTGGCGTTCTACCACCTCCGCTAAGCCAAACTCCTAGCTCCCTACTTGACCCCAGAACACCTAGGCACAGTGATCCATGCAATGGTCACCTCTAGGCTACTGTCAATATAGGTTATATTGTCAGTTTTGTCACAGCTTCGGATTAGGGCACATGAGGAGGAGCCTGTTTGGCAGGGAGCTGGTTTGTTCACCGGACTCCCTGAGGTGTTGGAAGTGCCATTAAAGATCCGGCTGATTTGAGCATGGCTGATCATGTTGGGTGGCCAGGGGCTCAAAGCCAAGCGACCTGGGGAGCCAAATGAGAGAGTTGTCCGTTGGCTCCTCGCACAGGCCATTTCCCTCATGGAGAACTCCAGAGGCAAGGGATCGGCTTTCCCGGCTGGGAAGGGTGGTCCCGGGGCGCTTCTGGGCTCCGCATTGGAGCAGCTGGAGGGCTGTGGGGTTGCAGGTCCCCTCCTTCATGGTCAAATTGGGCCAACCCTCTGTTTATGAATTGGGGTGGAGTAAACTCCATGTTAACACCAGCATAGAGAGTCACGTCTTATTTAGCACAGTGCCAGCCTGCAATTCAACTTTTATTATTTGTATTATTATTGAACATGGGATTATTGACCATAGAATTTTATATCCAGGATTAAATAGTCTTGGTCATAAATGGAGTCAAACGATGCTCTCATATAATCAGGTCCACACACTGCTTTCTTTAATGGGGCTTATTCTGAGCAAATTATTCTTACAATTCCGCTGTCAGTGTTTCCGAGGTCTCTGGGCTGAAATTCTGTTCCTGTGCAGCCTTGTACAGAGACACCAAATTGTGACTGGGAGTAGATGACCCATTTGCTGATATTAGAAGGGGCAACTGAAAGTTAAGCTACACCTCAAGCCAATATCCTGTTTATACTCACACAATGAAGCTGATCCCTTTAAGGAAACGCAAGTATCTTCACCAGGTGAACACTCTTGAATTTCAGAATCAGCACATCGCCCTGTTATGCTCACACATGCGTAACATTGCAGGGATGCCCCTGCAAACAGAAGAGAGAGAATCCATGCCAGATACATCACTGATATGACATTTGACAAAGCAGACCATTGTTTCCTTTTAGAACGACAGCATTAGGATGCATCTGATCTTGGAGATTATTGAAGGAATCTATTGTAGTAGATACATTTATTTGAATATAGCCTTAGGCCTTTGCAAAATATAAAATATAAATTAACAAACAGTAAGTATTTATATAAAATATAAATTAACAAACTCCCCCCTTCAACTAAAATGTACAGGAATAGATGGATTTAATTCAGATGACCAGGTATACTACTGTGGGCAAGAATCTCTCAGAAGAAATGGAGTAGCCTTCATAATCAAGAAAAGAGTACGAAAAGCAGTCTTGGGATACAATCCTCAAAATGACAGAAAGATAGTTCGAATCCAAGGTAAACCATCCAACATCACAGTGATCCAAGGTGTAAACTGCACGGAGCTTGTACTCCAACCCCAGATCAATTCAGTCCCTGCCGTTTACACAGAATGCGATTTCCATTTGGATTTGGGGCATTTTAAAATTTCCTTCTGCAGCAAGGATTGATCCAGAGTGACCCTACCTTTATTGTGCTATATCTTAGAGTGCTTTTAATGCTCAATATTTAAAGGCTGTTTTGAATCCCAGCTCTCCTCTGTGGTAGAGGACCGTGATTGGCCACAGGTGGTCATGTGACAAATTTGCCTTAAAGGAGAAGCCCCTAATTTCTCTCAACTTCTGTCGGTCCTGGATTTTTTCTCCCTTCTCTGCCTTTTTTGATCATCTCCCCCCCCTCCAAGAAAAGAAAGAGGCTCCCTACTTGGCTCCTCCCCCCTTCAAGAAAAGAAAGAAAGAGGCTTGGCTCCCCCCCGCCCTTCTGAAGCAGTAGAAAGCCAAACCATGTGCAGAAGACTTTCCTGTTTCAATGGGGAGGGGGAGGGAAGAGGAAGATCCGAGTTCAAAGCGATCTGAATTCAACAGGATTGACAATGGAATAAGCAAAGTAAGTGCAGACTCTGCCCAGGTCTATGCCCTAACCACTGCTGCTGTAGAGGATGAAGTTGACCAGTTCTATGAAGCCCTACACTACCTTCTAGAAGCAACACCGAAAAATGATGTGCTTATCATCATGGGGGATTGGAATGCTGAAGTAGGAAGTCAAAAGATAACCAGGATAATGGGCAAGTTTGGCCTTGTACAAAATGAAGCAGGGCACAGGCTGGTAGGATTATATCAAGAGAATACAATGGTCATACAACACTCTTTTCCAACAACCCAAGAGAAGACTCTACACATGGACAACACCAGATGGTCAACACAGAAATCAGATTATGTGCTCTGCAGGCAAAGATAGAGAAGTTCTATACAGTCAGTCAGCCAGTCAGTCAGTAAACTATACAGTCAGTAAAAACAAGACCAGGAGCTTATTGTGGTTCAGATCATCAGCTTCTTGTTGCAAAACTTAGGCTTAAATTGAAGAAAGTAGGGAAAAGCACTAGGCCACTCAGGTATGAACTAAATCATATCCCTGACGAATATACGGTAGAGGTGACAAAGAGTGACAAATACACCCAATTGAATGCAGAATTTCAGAGAATACCTAGAAGAGATGAGAATCCCTTCTTAAATGAACAGTGCAAAAAAATAGGAGAAAACAATAGAATATGGAGGACCAGAGATCTGTTCAAGAAAATTGGAGATATGAAGAGAACTTTTCATGCAAAGATGGGTATGATAAAGGACCAAAATGGTAGGGACCTCACAGAAGCAGAAGAGATTAAGAACAGGTGGCAAAATTATACAGAAGAACTATACAAGAGCGAGTTTAACATCCCTGACAACCATGATGGCGGAGTCACTGACCTGGAGCCAGACATCCTGGAATGTGAAGTCAGATGGGCTGTTGACTTCACAACAGCACATTGGCTGTTGTATTATAGTGCTGAGTCTTGATGCCGGCTGGGACAAGTTCTTAGAGTTTTGGGTATATATGTGTGTGTTGAAAAATCACTTTAAAAGGCAAAATGGCCTCAAAGAAATGCTCTCTATCCACCATATCTTATTCCCCCACCCTTTGTGGAGGTTAACCACAAAGTGTCAGAGAAAGCTACAGGTCCTCTGATCATAAAATCATAGAATCATAGAGTTGGAAGGGGCCATACAGGCCATCTAGTCCAACTCCCTGCTCAACGCAGGATCCTTTTGTGTCTTCTGCTATTGACGTAAACCACCTGTACACCATAGACAGGACACACAGTTTTATTGAATTTGGGGGAAATTTTCCTTTTTTGAGGGACAGTAATGGGCATAACAGTAAAATGACTGACCAGACCATTCTTATTTTGCCTAAAATTGACTAATGAAAGACTCCTTCCTGTCATTTCACTACAAACCTCTAGACACTGCACATTTAAGTTCTATAAGAAATAGCCTGCTTCACTAGATGCATGCATTGTGTACCCACCTAACATCTTGGGTCATTAGGGCTGTAATATTAATATGGACACGAAAGCCATTAACTTTATTTTTCTAGATAAACCCACAAATCGTTTCAACCTTGTTTTCTTCTGGTTTTGTCTATCCACTTCTTATATTCCCTTCCCTGGACTTTGAGTTTCTACTCACCTGTAGAGAAGAGGGCCCAAAGCAGACAAGTGCTTAGGAGTGCCTTCATAGTGCCAGGGAGGACTTGTATCAGAGATGAAGCGAAAAAGGTAGATGATGGCCAGGTATTTATAAGCCAAGAGCAGAAGCCTCACGGCAACAGATGGGAATAGCTGGATTGGTGGGTGCTGAAAATGATGAGAACTGAGGCTGTTCCCAGATGTCCCATAGTGTCACAGTGGGACAAGTCGAAAATCATTTGAAGAGATCAATTTGTACCTCACATAATTGCTTCTTCCCAGCATCAGGGTCATTTGATACTGATATCTGTTTGTAAAACATCTTACAGGTCCAAGAAGGCACAAATGTATAGAAGGGTGGAGGGGAATTAGGAACATCTGAGCCACATCTGTGCCACTGTGTCTGGTTCTCTCTTCTTTGCAGGTACCTTAAACCTTGCCTTGATAAATTTGTGTCATCACAAGGCAGGAGTCAATAGCAAATTGGTCCTGGCCTTTATTCTTTGGTTTTTCAGCCTGTGATTCTGTGTTTCCACAGGATATGTTTTTTTTTTTATTTTGTTTATTGTTATTATATAAAATACAGAAAAGTGAAAGAGAAAAAAGAAGGAGATCAGCTCATAGGTAGTTATTATATCATAGTCTATACATCGTCTATACAAATTTACCTTACATAGTATAGTCTGATATTATCTCAAGAAATATTTAGTCAGTTCCCATTGTATATTAGTCCTAGCCTAGCAGTTACTGCTGTCTTTCTTAAGAAAGTCCAGGTAATCGCTCCACTGTTTGTCATATTCTTCCGGTGGTTTCTTATTCACCACGTTAGTGAGTCTTGCCATTTTTGCTAAGTCCGCTAGTTTGTCTAGCCATGTAGAAATAGTTGGGGTCTTGGTCGCCTTCCAGTGCTTCGCCCACACCAACCGCGCCGCCGTAGTTGCATGGAAGAAGAGGATTCTAGAAGAACTTGGTAAAGCACTTGGATGAAAACTTAGCAACATAGATTCAGGCTTCATTGGGTAATGCATTTTAAATATTTCCTGTAACACCATATGTATTTTAGCCCAATACTTTTTTGCTTTCTCACAATTCCACCACATATGATAAAAGGAACCTAGTATGTCCCCTACTCTAAAACCCACCCCATTGGCCAGGATAGGTTGGTTTGAGCAAGGACTGCAGAGGAGATGGTGGTGGTGGTGGGAGACTGCCTGATGAGAGGAATGGAGGCAGCAATTGGTGTGTTGTCTCGCTGGAGCAAACATTCATGATGTGACTGTCATTCCCAGGGTGGCTGGACACACTGGATTTCGAATGTGAGCCATAGTGTCACCTTTTAATTGCTGCTTCCATTCAAAGGATAAATTGGAAGACTTCTCTGGCTCGATGTGGATGTTTGGATCCTATCCCACCATGGATGCAAACAAAGACAGGGTCCCTAATGCTGGGATAACAGATGATCTTTTGAGACAGAATCTGCTGGGAGAAAGATCTCAGATTTTTCAGCCCAAATGTCTGCTGGAACTGCAGGGGACCTCCTTCAGTTTATCTGAAGACTGTGGTAGCAATCTTCAAACACTCTAGCCTTCGCCTTTGGGAGACTCCTGCAAACAGAGAATTCTAAAATTCTCTCTCTCTCTCTCTCTCTCTCTCTCTCTCTCTCTCTCTCTCTCTCTCTCTCTCTCTCTCTCTCTCTCTCTCTCTCTCTTTGTGCACAAATGACCTGTCTTAATGGTGAGTAGGTGATGGTGCTGGAGAGAGGAAATACCAAAGAAGGGCTATTTTGTTTTGATCGAGATGTAAGTCGTGGAATCATAGAGTTGGAAGGGACCATCCCCCTGCAGAATGTAGGAAAGTCACCACTCTCGGCCCACCACAGTGACCCCAGTTCCATGCCCAGATGATGCCCTTCTGCCCACCCACTTACTATCTGCCGAAGTTCACAAAAGCAGCATTTCTGTCATCTGGCTATCTCGGAGTCTGCTTAAAAGGTTCCAAAGAAGGAGAACTTGCTCTCTTCTGAGGAATCTTATTCTGTTGAGGAACTGTTCTGTCAGGAACAACTTCTGGATGTTTAGCCGAAAATCCTTTTGAATTCATTTCAAACCATTGGTTCTGGCTGAATCCACCTGGGCACCGGAAAACACCTCTGCTCCATCCTCTATGTGGCAGACCTTCAAGTACTTGGAGATGAATACCATATCACCACTTAGTCATCTCCTCTCCATGTTAAACAGACCAAGCTCCCTCAACCATTCCTCGTATTTCTTGGTCTCCCAGCCCAAAATTGAATAAATAGTATAAGTGAGGTCCAACCAGCACAGAGTTAAGCTGTAACATCTACTGTACTTCTGATACAGCCTGAAATCCCATTTGCCCTTTTAGCCACCGAGTCATACTGCTGACTCATGTTCAGTGTATGGTCTACCAGGACACATAGATCCTTTCTGCATCAACTACTGTCAAGGTGAGTCTTCCCAATCCTATAATACTTTTTGATTTTCCCTGTCTAAACGCTGAGCTTTACATTTATAACTATAGAAATTCATTTTATCTTAGTTTTCTAGCCTGTCAAGATTATATCCTGATTCTATCTTCTGCTGTGTTTGCTACCCCTCCCAATTTGATAATCTTCAAATTTAGTAAGCATTCCCTCTATTCCTTTATCCAAATAATTTAAAAATATGTTGAACAACACAGGGGGCAGGACAGATGCCTGAGGCATTAATTATTAATTCTTCACTAAGAGAATGATGAACCATTCACAAGCAAACTTTGGGTGTTATTTGTCAACCTGTTATTGATACATCTAACAGTAATAGGATCCATACCAAATTTACCAACTTGTCAACAAGAATATCATGTGGAACCATACAAAAAGGTTTACTGAAATTGAGGGAAACTATATCCAAATCAGAGCCTCTTGTGGCGCAGAGTGGTAAGGCAGCCGCCTGAAAGCTTTGCCCATGAGGTTGGGAGTTCAATCCCAGCAGCCGGCTCAAGGTTGACTCAGCCTTCCATCCTTCCGAGGTCAGTAAAATGAGTACCCAGCTTGCTGGGGGGTAAACGGTAATGACTGGGGAAGGCACTGGCAAACCACCCCGTATTGAGTCTGCCATGAAAACGCTAGAGGGCGTCACCCCAAGGGTCAGACATGACTCGATGCTTGCACAGGGGATACCTTTACCTTTTACCTTTTATATCCAAATCAGAGCCTCTTGTGGTGCAGAGTGGTAAGGCAGCGATATGCAGTCTGAAGCTGTCTGCCCATGAGGCTGGGAGTTCAATCCCAGCAGCCAGCTCAAGGTTGACTCAGCCTTCCACCCTTCCGAGGTCGGTAAAATGAGTACCCAGCTTGCTGTGTGGTAAAACGGTAATGACCGGGGAAGATACTGACAAACCACCCCGTATTGAGTCTGCCGTGAAAACACTGGAGGGTCAGACATGACTCAGTGCTTGCACAGGGGATACCTTTACCTTTATATCCACATCAATCCCCTAATCCAGCAAGGTAATAACTTTCTCAAAATAAGAAAATTGATAAGGTTAGTCTGTTATGACTTGTTCTTATGAAAGCCATGCTGACTCTTAGAAATTATAGACATGTCCTCGAGCTGCTCAAGGATCAACTGTTTAATGATTTTATCTAAAAATTTTCCAGCTAGAGATGCCAATCTGTTGTATTGGTAGGTACCCAGATCCCCTGACTATTTCCACAAGAAGGGGTAAAATGCACATGGCCTCCTGCTTGCAAAATGGAATGGTAAACCTCACATTTGCATTCTTCCATACGGGAGACCGCTCTGGTGTTTCCTATCTGCTCGGTCACAACATTTTGCCTCCCGAAAAGGCTGCAAGGGAGAAACAATTATATAATTACAGATCATCAGTGGAGAATTTTCCTATGTGTCATCCCCTTCTATTTATAAGAAGGCAGTGTTATTAGAATCTGCATGGCAATTTATTCGTTTGGCTGATTCTTGGAAAGTCCTGACAGTGATAGGTGTAATTCTCAATGGATTTCTTAAATAAATGTAATACATTAAAAGGTTAAGGAATGAATACCTGTTTAAAGGACCCCGTAGTTAAGATGCGAACAGGAATTTTAGTAGAAAATAGAGCTTGGTGTAATAGTTGAGAGCAATGGCTTCTAATCTGGTTACCAGGGTGTAAACTGCACGGAGCTTTTATTCCAACCCTAGATTGATTCAGTCCCTGCCCTCTACACAGAATGCGATTTCCGTTTGGATTTGGGGTGATTTAAATTTTCCTTCTGCAGCAAGAAGGATTGATCCGGAGTGACCCTACCTTTATTGTGCAATATCTCAGAATGCTTTTAAGCCTCAATATCCATTTGGGAAAGAAAGCTCAATGGTAGAGAACCTCTGATAGGCTACACCTGGTCATGTGACACGCTTGCCTTAAAGGAGAAGCCCCTAATTTCTCTCAACTTCTGTCGATCCTGGATTTTTCCTCTCTCCTCTGACTTTTTCGATCTCCCCCCCCCTCCAAGAAAAGAAAGAGACTCCCTGCCTGGCTCCTCTCCCCCCACCCTTCAAGAAAAGAAAGAAAGAGGCCTGCCTCCCCCCCCCCTTCTGAGCCTCCCTAACCACGTGCAGAAGACTTTCCTGTTTCAATGGGGAGGGGGGAGAAGACCCGAGTTCAAATCAATCTAAATTCAACAGGATTGACAATGGAATAAAGAAAGTAAGTGCAGACTCTGCCCACGATTGATTCTCTGATTTGGCCCTGGTCCAAGGTTTTATCTGTCCTGCTACTGCTTCCATGGTTACCCCAGTTCTCTTTGCAAAAAAGAAAGCTATGCATGGACTACAGGGCCATCAATGGAATTTAAAAATTTAATGCCTACCGATCTTCCTGATCAAAGACTTGTTGTGGCAGTTGGGAGGGGAAAGGTGTTTTGGTTGATCCTGCATTGAGCAGGGGGTTGGACTAGATGTCCTGTATGGCCCCTTCCAACTCTGATTTTATGATTCTATTGAACTCGACCTGAGGGAGGCGTAATTTCATGTGAGGATAGTCCTCTGTGATGAATGGGAAACTGTGTTTAACACACCCATATTTCACTTTGAGTACCTTGTTATGCTCTTCGGGTTATTCAGTGCTTCAGATGTATTTATGAGTATGATCATGAGGTCTTACATGACGTATTCTACAGGGGTATTGTTGTTTAGCTTTATAATGTTCTTATATGCAACCAGGCATTGTAAGAATATGAACCCTTGGTGCATGAGGCTCTCCAGTGTCTCCCTGACAAGCTCTCTAAATGCAAGTTCCATAAGGAGAGTTTGTAATATCTGGGATATAGGGTCTCCCTGGAGGGCATCCAAATAGACCAGACAATATCCAAGACATCCTTGATTTGGACACGTCCTGAACATACTGACAACTGCAGTCCTTCTTTGGCGTTGCCAGTTTTGACAAGACTTCCTGACCCACATCTCCATGTATCTCTCACCAACTTGCTAAAAACACATGAAAATGGGGAGGGGGGTGACTAATCCTCCTAGATAGGATGAAGGTGTATCAGTTGGTTTTTGAGGAACTCAAGCAGCTGTTCACCACTGAATCTGTGTTGACCTGCCCAGACTCTAGTCACCAATCTATTGTGCAAATAGATGATATTGATATGAATATGAGTGGAGTTTTGTTTTACCACGGGGAGCGTGATTGGTTATGCCTGTGTGCCTACATCTCCCGTAAATTCACCAAAGCAGAATGGAACTGGGTGGTGTGGGCGAAAGAGGCAGCTTCTGGAAAACTGCCCTGACTTCAAGGCACCATTTCCTGGAGGAGGCGGGTGTATCTTCTCAGGTCTGGACAGATCACAAGAACTTAGAAATCTTATGCAAGTTACTAAAGCTGAATGCCAAACAAATCTGATCGGCTGAGTTCTTCTCCCTCTTTGACTTTATGTTAAGTCATATTCTGGGACATTCAAAATTCCTTGCAGATGCCCTCTCCTGTTTACCTGAGCAGGGTATCAAATGGGAGGTATTAGTGGACACAGTGTCTTCCTCTTACCAGCTTGGAATATTGGTCCAAACCTTTAGCAAAGTGAAGGTAGGTCCACCATCACTGCCTCAGAACTTGTGGGGTATTTGCTCGGATGCATTCAGGGAAGTGCTTAGTAAGGACCCCAACTTCCTGAATCTGAAGAATTCCCTCATGAAATTGAATGGTCTGTTTTACAGTGGCAACAAGGTATATGTTCCAGAGACACTTAGGCTGTCTCCTGAAGCCCTTATAGCAGGGGTTCTCAGCCCAGATTTCATGAAACCCTGTGGTATCTTGATGGCCCTGGAGGGGTTTCCTGAATGGTGGGAGTTAATTAATTTTAATATATTTTTCAAATGTATTAAACATTTATCAGATGATATGACCAGTTATGGTTTTGTTAACCTATTCACCCCTCAAGATGGCAAATGATGGGCCTGCAGGGGGTGGGAAAGGGCCCCAACTGGGCAAGTACCTAGCTATGCTTCATAACCATATTCAACATTATTGCACCTCTTTTGGGGTTTCTTAAATCCTGTAGAATACTTCAGGGGGTTCTGAGTGGAAAAAAGGTTGAGAAAGGCTACTCGATGGACTTCATCACTAACTGTCCTCCTAGTAATGGAAATATGGTAATTTGGGTGGTAGTGGATCTATTTCCCAAGCAAGCCACGTTGTGCCTTATGCCTCCCTTCCCACCCTGCAACGTTTAGCAGAACGGCTTGTGCAGTACATTCTTGATCTCCACTCTTGACAAGACTAAATTGTCTCTGATTATGGGGTCCAGTTTACCACCAAGTTCTGGCATGCCCTTCTGAAACTGGCACTGGCTTAGTTCTATCTACTACTTTGCCACTAATGCTTACCAAAATGACTCAATCAAATCTTGTAACCGTACCTCCATTGTTTCATTAACTATCAACAGAATGACTGGATCTCAATGTTACCCTTGGCAGAGTATGCCTATAATAACATTCCCCATATGAGTACTGCTTTATCACATTTCAAAGTTGTCTATGGGTATGCCCAATACCCATTTCTTGCCTTGGCACCTCCTACTGCGTCCTCCAGCACAGTTTCCTCAGGGTGGATGAGTGGGCTGCTAAGATGCAGGGTTCCTGGGTAGGAGTTTAGGAAGCACTAGAGGTATCTAGGAAACCTACAAAAAATGGGTGGATCAAAAGCAGTCCCTGAATTCAACCTTTAAGGCTGGGGATATGGTGCTTATCTCTATCAAACACTTGAAAAATATGCTGCCCCAATAAGATATTAAACTATGAGTACGTCAGGCCCTTCAAGATTCTGAAAATGGTAAATGAGCAGCTTGGATGGAGATGCTACTGTCATTCCACAGAGTCCACTCAGTGTTTCACATCAACCTGCTGAAGATGGCTCTGGCCATCAATAAATAACAACTTGATGCTCCACCGCCTCCTCCAGACATGGTTGGAGAGGACAAACACTATGAACTCTCCAATGTTCTGGATTCAAGAGTGCTTAGGGGAAAATTGCAACATTTGGTTTCTTGGAAGGGTTTCCCTAACTCTGGTTGCTTTGCAGGGTTTTAGATTGCTTAAAAAAAACACTGACACATGACTTGGCATTAAATTTTGGCCACAGCCTTTATTCACCATGTGAGCATGGCAAGCATGGAAAAAGGTATATTCCTCTTGTGGCCGACCACAAGGCAACCCGATCCAGCCTGCCCCTTCACAGGACACCTTGGCCCTGCAGGCTACATAGCCTGGACACGATGGCAAGCTGAAAATGGGAGGAGGCAAAGTGGAATAACCCTAGTGGGCATCCACCTCTGTTGGGTTATCTTGCCTCATGGAAATGCTATCCTTCAATCAGACTTTAACATCCACGCAGTTCCTTAAGGGAACCCCCAAACCTAAGGGAGGTCAGCGCGCAAGCTTGGCCACCCCATCCTTGACCATTTTCCATGCCCCAATTCCGCCACTAAGCCCAAAAAAGGGGGGGCAAAAATGCCTTGATGGGCTTCCGCCAATGCCCACCCTTGTAGCCACTTTAACAAATAATGCCGCATCACATGGAGCCAAATGTCCATGCCCCATTCTGACAGGTGGATACCATCATTCCTGTAAAGGGCCCACTGGCAGTAGGAGATATCTGGATGGTGTATAACTAAACCTTCAAAACCAGAAACATATTGAACAGCTTTGTTCACGCGCCTCCTGGCAAGATCAACCCATTCAGGGTGTACGACCGCCCTCCAAGTACGTCACTCAAGCAGCGAGGACCAACAAAGCACTTTCCAAGGAAGTTGTGACCGGATCATGGCCAAATCGTGTAGAATAATTTGCTTCAGGGTGCGGCCTGGAGTTTCAGGGATATTGTTCTCTCCGAGTTGTAAGACTAGCATATCTGGGGCTCCATCATGATGTATCCTCTTCTTCAACGTATCCAAAAAGCGACCTCCAATGCATCCCACGATATCCTCTCCACAAGATGCAGATATAACCTCCAAGACCCAGGCAGTCATCCCAACCAGATGAAGCGGCATAATTGGTGGCCCAGTACACAATGCTGTGTCCAATCACCCATATGACGGGTACAGGAGGTGCCAATTCTGTAAGAAAACAAATTCAAAGGAGGAGATCCTTCCTAACATACTTCTTGTAAGCAGAAGATCGCCACCTTCCTATAGCCTTAATTCCATCACCAGGCACCCCTTTTAGTTCTGCCTGAGTCACAGCCCCAATTCGAAAGGAATGTATGCCGTACTGTTCTGCGGGGAGGCCGAGTTTTGACAATACAGAACGCATAACTGCAATTAACTGATATCAAGACAAACATGTCCCATCATGTATAAACAGCGGCCCTTTCATATGCGGGCGGACGCTTAAATAGTCCTTCATGTAGCTAACTGGGCAAGGACCCCCATCTAACAGTATGGGTAGGATCACTTCAGTACCTTTTCCCAATTGATCAGTTTTAGAACTCTGCAACCAAATGTAAAGCCCTTGCTCTGTGACCCAAACATCCCGGAGAGTCAGGGCCTTGTCTCCTGAAGATGCTTTTGAGGCCGCCACCACCTCACTGCATCGATATGCCCCAAAGAAAGTGACAGTGAAGGCCGCTGAGAATAACAAAGTCTCGAACCTCGTATCACAGATAAATGGAAGCTCGCATAACATGTTACTTAACATGAGCAGAGACACAGGCCTCCTACCATCCTTTCTGAGGGGGGCAGACCTTGTCTAGCCTGTAATAGCTCTGCAAACTAAAAATGAAGAGGAAGGGTCCCACCAATTTTGAAACCTGCAAAAAAATGACAGAGCGGCCAAATGCAATCTCAGAGTCCTCGGGGCAGCGCGCTGTTCCTGCAAGTGAACAAGGTATCGTAATACAAAGTCTTCCACCGGTGGCACGGGATATAAACAACCCCACGAGTTTGAGAAGACGATGTATCCCTCAACTGCCTTTGAATATGCCTGCCGAGTAGCTGGGGCGAAAGAAGCGGTCACTGCGATACGTAGGGTTCGTTGCCAAGTCTCCAAAGGTCTTCCGGGAACGGGTCCGGTGCCAGGTTCGCAGAGGGAGCCAGAGTCCGAAACCGATGATCCTGAAACCGAGAGAGGGCATCCGCTACTTCATTATTTACCCCCTGGACATGTTGCACTGCAAAAGTTATATTAAATTGCAGGCAGGTTTTTACTAAGGAATGCACAATGCGCATAATCCTTTCTGAACGGCTATATTGTCTATTAATGATGTGGACGACCGCCTGTTTGTCACACCAAAAAAGGACCTTTTTTTTTCTTGAAATTTTATTGTTTGTTGTTATGTAAAGCATTTACAGAAAGGTAAAAGAGAGAAAAAGAAAAACGACCAGCTAATAAATAATTATTAGTATACAGTCTATACATTGTCTATGCGTGTATACCATACATAGTATAATCTGATATTATTTTAAGAAATATATAGTCAGTTCCCATTGCATATTAGTCCTAACCTAACAGTTACTGCTGTCTTTCTTAAGTTTAAAAAAAAATGGAGAAAAAAAAAAAAGGAAACAACCGGCTAGCAGAGTAATCATTAATCTATATAAAAACACAATCCATTCTTATCTTGAAATGTACGTGCTCAATTCTCATCGCTTAAATTATAAAGAAAAAAAGACAATCAACTAACCAAATAATTATTGATACATATGAAAATATAGTTTGCCATCCTCTTTTAACATACATATTCAGTTCCCATCACATATTAATCCTAATCTAGAAATTATTACCATCTTTCTTAGCAAAGTAATTGTTGATACATTGGCCCTGACCTAAGAGTTACTGCTGCTGTCTTTCCCACAGAAAGCCAAGTGAATGCTCCACTGTTCATCACATTCTTCAGGTGGTCGCAGAAAATGAAATTGTGTTCTTTTCCATGATGTGACCCGAAACGCTGACAGCCTGTAATCCAGGGAGATATGCTCCCTAAAGGATTGGAAACGGCCCCAAGAGTTCCCTAGGACTTCCTGGGTAGAAAGGTGAGGTGGGGTTTGCGTACCCCTCCTCTTTTCTGCTAATTGCTTCCACAATTGGCCCCTGTCAAGCTTCAGTGATTGCAATGCAATCCTCTCAGGACGACATCTTGGCCACACCTCCAAAAAGGACTTTTTGATTCTGAAACGACTCACACCACAACATCACGGCAACTAAAACTGGAAACATTTCCTAAAAAGTGAGGTCCCAGACTATACTGGTGCCAACCCACGCTGCTGGCAATGTGCACATCAGTGATTCTTATAGAAGACCCCAAAACCCAGACTACCTGAAGCATCTGAATAGACTTGGAGAGAATTTTCAGGAGTGATTTTCAGGAGTGATGGGGGTCTGCCAGATCGATACACCAGTGAATTGTTGTAAAAATTCCCGCCAGACTCGAAAATCCTCCTTAACAGGATGAATCAAGCGAATATGGTGGTGAGGTGAGGAAACTCCTGCCATTGATCTGGCCATTCGAGAACAAAACGCTCTGCCAGGTGAGATGGCTTTGCAAGCAAAATTTAAGTGACCCAGTAGGGTCTGCATCTCTTTCAGAGTGCATTTTGTCTTGCACAGAATCTCATCCAGCAATTGCCTCAGCTTTTCCAGCTTGTCTAGTGGTAGTCAAGACAGCCCGGCCTCAGAATCCAAGAGGATGCCCAGGTAAGTTAGTCTGATCACCGGCCCTTCTGTTTTTTCTTGAGCCAAGGGGACCCCCAATTCCTCAGCCAAAGTCTGGAAAGCTAACAAGCGGTCTGCAAACGCAGTAGAGTCTGGGGGGCCAATAATAAAAAAATCATCTAGAAAATGCGTAATATTAGGGCAACTCGTTCTGTCTTTTAGGACCCAATCCAGGAAAGTGCTGAATGTTTCAAAGGCTGCACATGAAATGGAACAACCCATCGGCATAGCCTTATCTACATACCATCAACCCCCAAATTGGCAACCTAAAAGACAGAAATATTCCAGATGGATACTCAGCAGCAGCTGTAAGCGGGTATCATGTCAGGAGCATGAGCAAAACCGGGAGCTTAATGGGAGTCGATGCCAGGGAATGCAGCTCATCAGGAATCTTAATTGGTGGTGTCATAATTTTTTGATCATGACCCTCCACCTTTCTTGTTAGAGGGCCGCCCCCCCCCCGAAAGGGATTCTTGCCACCAGAAGACTTGTCACAATCCTTCTTAGCGTGTGCCCCGCCACAATTCTCACAGCAGTGCTCGAAGTGGCACTTGCGGTGTTGGCAATTACCCCTGTTGAATTCCCAACAAGTACCCCTTGTGTCTCTCCTTCCAGACTGCCTGCGCCTGTCCATGTCGTATTTTTTGACAAAAGGACCTACTTTTACAATCCAGGCATCATGGTCCTTCAAGTCCCATCATGCCTGAATATTGCTGGAAGCCCGCTCCCGGGCGAGTAAATCATAAGCCATGGCTGCTGAATCGACAAAAAGCACCTTGGCTTCTAATACATTAGCCAAATGGCTAGTCAAGTGCCAACCCCGTTCTGAATAGGCCCCAAGGACAAGGCGGAGGAACTCTGTATAACCCCTCATCCAATTTATGAATGAGCAATCAACATGCGCAATACTCTTCTTTTCCTTTCTGGGACCTGTTCGGGGAGCATCCCCATCTGGTGGAACCATGTTGAAAACATTGACATAATATCCATCCAGGGCTCACTCTCGAATTTTTCATGCCAAGTGGACGCCTGGTGGATGCTCACCTGCCGGGTAGCCCAATGGGGGCTTAGGTAGTGGCCCGGCCCCCACTCTCTCCCTATAATACGTGTCTGCGGAGTCCCGCCGACACATCATCCACATAGGGATCCCCAGGACCAATGAGTTCTATAACCAATAAGACCCATCTCTCTGCCTCATAAGACCCATCTCTCTGCCCCGAGGTGCTGACCACATGCTGAGCCCTGGAGCGTTTCTTTCCTCGCTTTTTTGCAGCCTGAGTGACACCCGTTTCAGGGGCCTCTGTTCCACCTTGACAAACCTCCCTGGGAGGGCCTGAAGGTGTCAACACATTGGAAGGAGACTGGCCAGACTGGGAAGCCACTGAGGTAACCCCAGCAACTGCTGAAGCACCCAATGACAGAGCGGAAACGCAAACAGCGTCAGCTGCATCCCTGGAAATGGCTGCCTGCACGGGGGGGGGGGGAATGGCAGCCACTGCACTTGCAGTAGACTGACAGGGAGGGGGGCACTGTCGAGGTAGCTGCCACTACCGAAGCCACAGCTGTAGAAGCTTCAACCCCCGTTTCTTCATGCGGCAGGGAAGCCTCCGCAGAAACCCCCACCTGGGCATGGTCTGCTACGGTTTGGGTCCCACTGTGTGGCACGGGCCATTGGTGACCCGCTCCCCGACCTGTAAACCATCCTGCCTCCATGACCCTTGGCTGGTACCAAGTGCCCCCAGGCACATCTGTGCGGCCATAGGAAAACTGAGACCCCATAGACTGCATAGCCTGAGCTCCGCCCCTGTGAATAAGTGGGGTCCCCCATGTCTGAAAATCAGAAATTCTCTGCATCTCAGGTGCAATTGGCATCGCTTGCTGAGAAGCTGTTACTTGAGAATCTCTAAAGAAGCAGGTGGTAACCCTGCCATAAAATTACCCACAGCATGCTCCCTTGATGGATGCAGCCCCTGGCCTGAGCCTGGGTGCCTAGAAAATAACCTATGTTATCGTTAACATAGCCCACAGCCCTGACCCCCATTAGTGGGGGTAGGGCCCATAGCCAAGCCATCCCCCCTGTCCTGATGACCCATGACAGGTGGTAGAAAAGAGTTGGCTGAGAGGTGAGGCACTGGCCACCAATGGGGTACTTGACCCACTGCCTCGGAGTATCCTAAATTCCCAAAACCTGAGGGATGGATGCCATTCCTGGCATAGGGCTCATATTGCCTCCATTTAACAGTGGTCACACGGGAAGGGGTGCGCATGATCCCCCTACTCCTGATGAACCCACTGCCCTGCAGCTCTGAAGAGCCACTAAATTCCAAGTTAGGGTTTCTAGGGTGAGAGGGGAAAAAATCATTCCCCACATCAGCTCCTGTAGCAGGAAAATAACTACCTGCCCCTGCTGACAGAGAGCCGTTTTGGCTACTAGAGGGCAAGGAATTCCCTTCTCCCCTCCCTCAGCCTCCCATCTCAAGGAGCCACGTGTCCCATGCACATTCAGGGAGCTTGCCGTTACAGGCCTGCTTGGTGGAGCACCAGCCCTCCGAGCTTCCCGGCTCCCGCCCGCCTGAGGCCCAGCCGATTTTTCCTGCCTCTTCCTGCCCTTTTTCGCCCCCTGGGAAGCCTTTTTGGGGCCCATGACGCTTCCCACAAAGCTACCGAGGGGGGGTTAAATTTTTTGTCAGGGGTGAGCCCACTCGACCAACCTGCCACGACCCCCAAAGCGCGCGAAGACGCAGCCTGCAAAAAAATTTTTTCCAAGCCGCGCCGCCGTGTCCTGCTCTTCCCGCTGAAAGAAAAAGGCCTTCAGCCATGCCTGATCATGGCAACGTATCCCCCGACAATGTCACCAAGCGGCAGGCCGTTAAAGTGCTCCTGCTGCTCAGCGACGCGTTCTCCAGGGGCAGCAGGAGTGGGAAGAGCCCGAGACATGTCGTGCCTCTCCTTTTAAGCCTGCTCGGCCCCGCCCTTCTTCGAGTTGTGCAATGTGCGACTGCACTGGAGGTGCTGGGACTGGGAGTTCTTTCCCCTAGCCAGCGTGTCCCCTGCCGCTCTCTCACCTACGGCAGCAATGGCCCCTACGGTGAGTCTTCGGGGCTTTTTATCAGTGGGTGGATACGAATTTTCTCTGTTTTGCTACATTTACATTTCAAAGGATTGTCTCAGCCAGTAAATCACCTGAATGCTTTGCCTCTGTATGCAAATTGTCTGTGTCTGTGTAAAATCCAACTTTGAAGGACTGATTTCTATATAGAATACACAGAGCCTTTGGGGAGGGCGGTATATAAATCTAAATAAATAAATAAATAAGCCTCCCCTCGGCTGCCAGAAAGCCATTTGGAGTTTAGGCAAAACCCCCTCTGTTTCTCAGAAGAAGCTCCTCTTAACCTAAAACCACTCAAACACACAAATCTCTCAGCAAGCAGTGAACAAGCTCCCTCTATTGGCGAATAGTGAGATAGCAAGCAGATTTTTTAAATTTCATATCCTTGTTAAATCACTGAAAACATTAATAGGATCACCACCTGCTGAAATCTATTTGCTAGCAAACCTCAAATCTTTGCTAGCAAACCTCATACAGTGGCACCTCATGTTCTGCGTGCCATAAGAAGAAGCAACAAAGACTGCCAAACCTCTTCACCATTTCATCTTTTACTAGTGTTAAGAACCCAGCAGTGAAAGAAGATGGCAGTATCCTCAGACCTTGCAAAGCAGCCTTCTCCAGACTCAATAGAGGAGGACGGGCAAAGCACTGATCCTGATGCAATGCGATTGGTACCTGCATTGGGCCAAAACCCAACAGCCCCATTAGTAGAGGGCAATGTTGGGATACGGGTAGCCCCCTATGCCTTGCGAGACACCCGGCGTCTCACTGCCACTATGGAAAATCACCGCATGGTGGAGGTTAGCAAGATCAATGCACTCCATGAATCCACATGGTTGACACTGACCGATTATGCATGGGGCAGGAAATCCAGGATGGTGGCAGTAGGGCAGCCCCGATTGTCCATGTTGCTGCTGCCACCACAGCCCTGGACCAGCATAGCGCCCCAGAAGACACTGGGAATGTGGAATTTTCCACATTCTCTGGGATGCCGTGGGTGTCAGCTGGGGATGGGTTGGGCCAGAGCTGTCCATGAATGGCAGATTCTTTCATCCCAGCCCTTCCCGACTCCCGGCTATCTCTGCAGGGACACCGCACTCCCCTGTCAGTTCCGTGGAGATACAGAACTGTCCGGGGAGTCCCCCCCCACCCCCATCTTGGTGGGAGAGCGGCATACCATTCTCCACCATTGTGTGGTGGTGCTCCCATGCCCCCCACTCCTCCTTGTTGCTGCTGCCCCCAGGCAGCATGCCAACCTTCCCAGACCCGATGTTTTGCGGACATGCACACTATGCCAGAACAGCCTGGAGATATGCATTCTGTGATGTAGTTCCAGTTTAACTGCCTGATTTACAAATCGCTGATTGCAAACAAGCCTTCAAAGGGAACCGGAAGAAAGGGATTAAGAAAGAACATGTAGTTTGGTTACATAACTTAATTGTTTGTGCCATCTGTAACCGCTCCATGGAGGCGGTATAAATAAAAGGCTAAGGGGAGTAGGGGTGGGCTGTGTCAGTGATGGGCAAGGGAGCCCATAGGCCTCTTGCTCACGGACTGATGAGTTGGGAGGTGCACAGTGCCTCCCAACCCCCCCCCCCACCTAGGCCGCCTCAGGCACCTGCCGCCATTACGTGGCTGACCGCCCACAAGGTGTGTGTTATGTCTCATCCTGACACCTGAGTTTCCAGCTGTCCAAGGGAGGGGTGATTGGTTTTTATATTGTAGCTAGGGGCAAAGCCCGTTGTATCCAAGAATACGACGGGTGCTAGAGCTTGACAGTGGGAAGAGGAAGGGGAGAAGTTTTCCAATATGTAAGGGCATGGGGTTGAAAGTGTGTGTTGTGTGGGAGGTTGTGGTGGCATGGTGGCAAATGAGGGTATGGGTGTGGAGATATGGGTGTCAAGAACCTGTGGTTTGGAATGTTCATTGAGTATGGGAGATGACTGGCCTTTGGGAATTGTGGCATAGTGGTTACAGATGAGCTTTCCAGAGCCATGTCTTCAGATATGTGAAGGGAAAATCAGACTGGAGACTCTTTTTAGTGGAAGATTAAATGGCAACCAATTCCTCCCAGTTCTGCGTCATTTCCCTTCTTGTGCGAATTAAGCCACAGACACCAAAATGTCCCCCTGCCCTAATAAATACAGTAAACAGGTGTCCACCATGTTCCTTCTGTCTCCATTTTTTCACTGTTGATAAAATATTATGTGCCCACATGCTTCTTTCATGGTTGCTCCTTAGAAGAACTGGATTTTTGAAACCTGTTATTTGCTACCCAAAGGAGTCTCGAAGCAGTTTACAAACACCATTTCCCTTCGTCTCCCCACAATAGTCAACCTGCGAGGGATGTGGGGCTGCCCACACCCATGCCCTCAGGCTCCCCTCCGTTGCTCTTGGAAACATCTCCTTCCCCTCAGTCAGGGACAGTTAAAGGCTCCTTCCCAGCAGGCCTGAAGAGAGGGGGGAAGGAGCACACTCACCAGCCTCCTGCCAGCTCTGCCAGGGTTCTGCGAAAAAATAACAGTTGGACATGACAGTGAGGACAGGCTTGGGGCAAAAAGGGCTGGCACAGCCTGTCCAAGCCTCTGTTCTCATCTCCCTTGGCAGCCCTACTGACAAGAGCCTCTTGTGGCACAGAGTGGTAAGGAAGCAGACATGCAGTCTGAAGCTCTGCCCACGAGGCTGGGAGTTCAATCCCAGCAGCCAGCTCAAGATTGACTCAGCCTTCCATCCTTCCGAGGTCGGTAAAATGAGTACCCAGCTTGCTGCTGGGGGGTAAATGGTAATGACTGGGGAAGGCACTGGCAAATCGCCCCGTATTGAGTCTGCCATGAAAACGCTAGAGGGCGTCATGACCCAGTGCTTGCACAAGGGAT
The DNA here is from genome assembly GCF_049243985.1 of Paroedura picta. NCBI lineage: Eukaryota > Metazoa > Chordata > Lepidosauria > Squamata > Gekkonidae > Paroedura > Paroedura picta. The sequence goes on from NC_135373.1 coordinate 18,892,040, forward strand.
ACGTTTACCTTTTTGATGATTATAAATGGTTATTAATTGTAGGAATTAATTTGAGTTTCATTTCTAATCAAACATGAACTGTCTATTGGGCTACAAATACAAATTCCTTGTAGCCCAGAGGTGTTTTTATTGAATTATCTTCTTAGTGTCCCACAGGATCAGCAAATGATGGTGTTGCATATGATAGCTGATAGACAGGTCTTTGCTGGGTGTTGCAAACAAAACATCCCCCCTAAGATTCAGGAGTGGTTGCTGAAAATAAATAGAGATTTATAGTCTAGTGAAATTAACTGCTTATCAAAATGATAAAGATGTTCACAGAGTTGATTTTTTGTGCTCATGTGTGATAGAAAGAATGGATTCAGTCATTGATTAATTTGTGATGGTGGGTCTCATATAATCTTATAAAGGAAAGGTAGAATGTAGGGAGGGAGAGTTTTACAATGTATTTTATATTTTCTCTTTTTCTTGAGTATATTATTGAATTAAATTCAATAAATTTTCCAATTATGAAAAAAATAAAACAGAACATAATAAAAAGTAACCAATTTTTTTGAAAGATTATATAATCATTTGCTGAAACTTGAAAATGAAAGTTAGCAGGTGAAAACATGCATGGTAAAATGGATGCATAATTTTGGGGAGAATATTTTATTTGAAGTTTGGGAACACTTATTGCTTAAAAATATAAAGGTTATTAAATGTCAACTCTTACGTGAACATTAGTATATGATATTTTACAGATGGTATTTATCCCCCCAAAGTGTCAGGATCAGCCCCTCTGATCTCTGCCATGATTTGTGGTTGACCAGGGAAACTCGATGTTGGTTTGATGTGTATTGTTTGAATAACCTTTAGTAACCCTGAACTGCCTTGTGTATCCTTTCATGCTGTTTCTCTCTCATGCAAATGTTACTCTGTGCTTTGATATCTGAAAGGGAGGGGGCTTGTCACCCAAGGCCAGCCAGACTAGAGACGGTCTGGCAAGAAGCCCAGGATTTCACCTGTGAGGGAGGGGGTAATTCTTCCCTGGGAAAGATGGTGCATTTGGGCGGGAAGGATGCATTGATAACTGCTTGCTTGCCATGTATCGATTAGAATCGACTACAGACATCGGAGTGTTCAGATCTACTTCCAATAAAGCTTTCTATTAATCCAGAAGCCTAGTTGTGAGTATGTCTGCCTTTGACAGTGAGTCGATTCTCACAACCATCTTTCTCCGGGCCAGGATGTTGGACCATGGAGAGGATTCAACCCAGGAGCAGCCACTGCCGGATGGAGCGGCGGCTCCTGAAGGGGGAAACGAGCAGGCCACCAGCAGTGCGACTGAAGAAACCCCCACTGGGACACGTCCCAGGACAGATGCCCAGACCGTCACCAGGTCTGGGATGGCAACTGCCCTTGACAGCTCGGGGGGGGGAACTTTTATTTGGAGAGACACGTCACGGATCGCAGACACTTCTCCAGATACTATGACCCGGTGGGGGTTGAATGGGGACCAGTGCTGAGGTAGGGGGTCCCCAACCAAGAGATGGAAATCCTCCTGGAGAACCTGGAACTCCGGTATCAAATGAATGGTATGCGAGAGTGGCTTATGACGGTGGCGGATGATCCGGACGAGGAATTCTTCCTGGCAGAATTGCGGCACCCAAAACTGATCCCAGAGGGAGTCATTGGGCTGGCGGCCCCGTGATTGGCAGCACGAGAGGCGGCCGCTCTTCAGTCGTGGGTGGGGGGGAACCACTGGCCGTGGCTCTACCTCAGGCAAACCAGCCTCTGTCCTGTCAAGCGGCCCTGAACCAACCGCGCAGGCAGGCCAGACTGCCACAGCCCTGGTCGCAGCAGCGGATGGGTGCCGTCATCACCGGTTTTGCACCCGCTTCAACGGAGAGCCCGAGGAGTTCCACGGTTTCTTGATCTGACTCCAGGGCTACATGGTGGAATTTGGCAATACTTTCCGAGATGACGCCGATCAAGTTAGATTTGCGGGTGACTGCATGGATGGTGAGGCCGCAAAATGGTTCATAAGCCTCTATAAGTACGCCCAAGCCAAAGTCCAGAATTACGACCATTTCATCCGGTGCATGCAGGAGTGCTTCGAGGATCTGTTCAAGGTAGAGACTGCGGAGGAGAACCTGCAAAACTTGAGGCAAGGGTCAATGTCAATGAGCCAGTACACCTGAGAATTCCGGAAACTGGTGGCTTCCATCCTGCACTGGGTAGAGGAGCAGAATGTCCTGGCATTTTGGAAGGGCCTGTGCAAGGATGTGGTCAAGAAGTGTTTGCATCTGGACGACCCGGAGACCATGATGGGCTGGGAGAGGTTGGCCAGTGAAGTAGAGAAAAGGATGCGCCTGGTGGCCCAACTCGAACAGGAAAAGCCTATGGGAGTGAAGAAGCCAGAAACCCCAAAGCAGAATCCCCCACCAAAATCCTCCACCCCGGATGCCGCGGAGCGGTCTCGGCGCTGTGAGAAGGGGCTTTGCCTGGGATGCGGAGGCCAGGGGCACTTTGCCTAGAGACTATTGGGATTTGCAGGATGTGTTCGTGGAAAGGGAGTGCGATCAGCTGCCACCCCACCAAAAAGTGGACTGTGCCATCGAATTAGCCGGGGAAACCCCTCCCCAAGGTGAAGTTGGATTCCATGAGCCCCAGGGAAATGGCTGAGTTGCAAGCCTCCTTGGACAAGAATCTGGCTAGGGGTTTCATCCATCCCGCGACTTCCCCCATGGTGGCACCGGTGCTTTTTGTAAAGAAAAAAGGTGGCACAAGTCTGTGCACGGATTATAGGGGTTTGAACGTGGTTTCTACTTTTGCCTTTGATAAAATACTTGCTGGGTCACTTGGGGAAGGCGCAGACGTTTACCAAGTTGGATTTGAGGGAGGCTTATTACAGAGTAAGAATAAAGAAGGGACATGAGTACCTGACAGCTTTCAACATGCCCCTAGGCCAATTTAAATACACAGACATGCCGTTCGGTGTGACCGGTGCTCCCAGCGTTTTCATGAATGTGATAAATGAGGTCATGAATGATCTTTTGTACAAGGGAGCCCTGGTCTCTCTGGATGACATTCTTCTCAGAAAATTCCTCTGAGCATGTGCAGCTGGTGTGGAAAGTTTTGCGCCGCTTGCGTGAAAATCATTTGTATGCAAAGCTGTCCAAGTGCGAGTTCCACAAGGTCTGTGTGGACTTCCTAGCCTCCCTGCAGCCATTGAAATGGACCCTAGTAAAGTTCAGGACTTGTTGGCTTGGGGGCCGCCCCGCACGCGCAAGCAATTGCAAAGCTTCCTAGGGATCGCCAATTTCTACCATTCCTTCATCCCCAACTTTGCCAGGGTGGCCCAGCCTTTAATAGACTTCCTAAAAACAAAGGGGGGGGGGAAACAGGCTTCCAAACCCAGTGCTCCCTTGGCTTCATCAGAAAGTTGTCAGACTGCCTTTGAGACCCTGAAGGCGCTTTTTACCACGGAGCCGTTTCTAGCTCATGCTGACCCAACAAAGCTTTTACAGTACAAGTGGATTCTTCGCATGTGGCCATGGGGGCAGTGATCCTGCAGGAGGGTGAGGATGGGCGCCCACACCCCCTTGCCTACATTTCCAAAAAGTTCTCCAGGACAGAGAAGAACTGGGTAATTTGAAAAAAGAGGCAGCAGTCGTGAAGCTCGCATTGACTACATGGCGGCATTGGCTGGAAGGGTCCACCCTCCCCTTTGTTGTTTGGACTGACCATAAGAATCTGCAGGCGTTGAAACAGCCTTGCTCACTGTCTGTGAAACAAATGCGTTGGCTGAGGATTTCTCCTGCTTCAACTTTACTCTAAAGCATCTGCCTGGTAAAATTAACTTTCTGGCCGATGCGCTGTCGTGCCTCCCCCAATATGAGTGCAAACGGGACCATTGGTGGATATAATTTTCACGCCGACCCAGTTGGGTCGGCCAGTGGTGATGAGGAGCTGGGGGGCTGGCAGGGCTCCCTCCCCTGGGTCCAGGAGGATGTCGCGAGCGATCCAGAATTCGCTTGCTTCCGGCCTGAGCTCCAGGAGAAGGAGGGATTGTTTTGCCGGGGAGACAAACTATATGTGCCCACAGTGGTGCGGGGGGACATTTTGAAATTTTGCTATGATTCCAAGGCAGCAGGCAGTTTGGCTTTGTAAAAACTTTGCATCTAGTGTGTCGGCACTATTGGTGGCCGACCCTTCGCAAGGATTTGGAGTTGTATTTTCAAGGGTACCCTGTGTGTCTCAGTGGGGGGAAAGCAAAAAGGGTTGCTGCAGCCACTGCCCACCCCCTCAGCTCCTGGGAAGGAGATCACTATGGACTTTATAACTGACCGAGCCCACCGAGCCATGGGAAAACAGTCAACTGGGTGGTGGTGGATGCGTTTTCTAAGCAAGAGTATTTCATTCCGTATGCTGGGTTGCCCTCTGCCTCAAAACTACCTGAAGGAGGCTCAAAGCGGCTTACATTCACCTTCCCTTTCCTCTCCCCACAACAGACACCCTGTGAGGTGGGTGAGGCTTAGAGAGCGTTGATATCACTGCTCGGCTTTATCAGTGCCGTGGCGAGCCCAAGGTCACCCAGCTGGTTGCATGTGGGGGAGCACAGAATCGAAGTCCACACTCCTAACCACTACACCAAACTTGTTCTCCATTAGCAGTATAATTAACAAAGAATTAATATTGATGATTATAAGGAAAAGGTAAAGGTATCCTCTGTGTGTCTGACCCTTGGGGTGATGCCCTCTAGTGTTTTCATGGCAGACTCAGTACGGGGTGGTTTGCCAGTGCCTTCCACAGCAGGAAGTTTACCCCCCAGCAGGAAGCTGGGTACTCATTTTACCGACCTTGGAAGGATGGACGGCTGAGACAACCTTAAGCCAGCTGCTGGGATTGAACTCCCAGCCTCATGGGCAGAGCTATAGACTGCATGTCTGCTGCCATACCACTCTGCGCCACAAGAGGCTCTTAATAAACAGATCACACTAACCCCCCCCCAATAAAATATACAGTATAGTACCATTAAAATGTCCATTTAAAAACACCTACGATGGTGACAATTCTAAATCCCATATAGCTAGCTATCATCTGCTCTCATCCGGTCTCAGGGAGACCCTGAGCACCAATCCATCACTCACATCAAGGTTCAGCTAATGGGGAATTCCAAATTCAGGTCTTCCTTCTCCTCTGCCAGGGGGGTATCAGATCTTCCTAGGCTTTCTTCACCAAAGACCCGGTGGAAACACTGAAAGATCCCGCAGGTCCCTCAGCTCATCTGGGAGCTCATTCCACCAGATTAGGGCCAGGAGCTAAAAAGCCCTGGCCCTGGTCAAGGCCAACCGAACTTTTAGAATCATTTTGAAGTGATTTTAACTGCTTTACCCCTTAATTAATCTGTATATAAACTGTCATGTATTCACCTCACGGTGTCTTCATTTTGTTTGGGAAGAGACAAATCCTCAGTGTTCCACCTACAGATCCCTCCTTCTATTGGGCTTAACCTGTTGAATGCAGAAAGGGGCATTTAGCCAAAGTTAACACAACCACTACTGACTGGTCACAGATCTCCTCAAGATAGAAACAGCAACAACTCCCTGGACTGGACTCATGAGTGGAAAATATCAGAGAGCTTGCAGTGATGGCTAAACTTACCAGTCTCATTAATAGAAGACCACCGAAAGAATTTCAAGAATGCCGGGCCTCATTCTTGGAAGAACTGAACAAATAACTCCTTAATTATTACTAATAAAATGATTTTTAAAAACATATGTAGTTGTCTCATTTAACAAATGACTCGTTTTATAAACACAGAAACCAGAGATATTGCTTGCAAGCATCAATTTATTTTATAATTCATTGAAAATTGACCCATTCTACTGATTTTATTTAGCTAGAGGCCCCCAATGCAAAATTTCTATCCGTTTTCTGAGCCCTTTGGAAATCCATTCACCTCCACCCTTGTTACGAAGGGAGCCAGGATGTTCAAAGCACTTAATCCCCAGCTTTCTTCCCCATTTCCATAAAAGGTATGATCTGTAGGGAGGCAGCTTTGCTATCCTGGGAAGGGTAGTGTGGTAGTGTCCAAGGTGCTGTTGGTCAGTGGGGTGCCCATAATGGTACCGCTGCTACATTCCAGATGAGTGATACTGATGTTGACTCTATTAGCAAGCCTCGCTTCCAGGGGGTGGAAGGCACATGAGTTTGGTTTAGTGCATCCATAGGCAGCACCAATCAGTGGAATTCGGACACCTGCAATTTCTGCAAAGGGATAAAAAAAAAAGGAAGAGCATCCACATGAGTTGCAGAATGGGACCTTAATGATGAAGAGAGTGGGAATGATCTTATGAGGCCTCTAAAATCAATAGTTTTGCTTCAAATGGTGAATGTTTTCAGTTCAGTCCTTCCATTTCACTACTTTGCAGGGAGTTGATCCTACAGGGTGGACTGGGGTTGCTAGTAGTTCGTGATCTCCAGCTGACAATTGTTTACTATCACAATTGATCTCTAGACTAACAAGTTCAGTTGTCTTGGAGAAAATGACTCAGAAGATGGATTCTTTAGCGTTGAACATGCCTTTTAAGGGGTCTGTGACCTCTTGAACTGAAAAATGCTATTCTGAGCTCCCTGCCCCCTGCTACCTTTACTTAAAGCCAAGAGTGATGGAGAAAAATTGTCACACATGTTTGATTTGAGATTTCGAATTTCAATTGCCTCCTTAGTCAACTAATAGTTCCCATCTCCCAAATAAACCATGGAGCTGTGCTAGGTAGAATATTTAGGAACAATCAATTTGATCAGCAAGGAAAATCGATTTCCAGAGCTTCAAAAGGAGAACTCCCCCACCACATATGAACAGAAACTTGTTTCTACATCTCAAGGATGCTACGGGTGTACATATGCCAAGAAAGCAGATGTGCATGCACATCTGGAATCTGGCCTTTGTGCTTCAAGCATTTTTATCAGATGTTCTGTCTTGATGGGAGGGTACAGATTAGTAATCTGCAAGGATGAACTATTGTCACCTGATTACGCATTGACTGTTTCCAGCAATATCATTAAGGGTTGCATTTTTAAAGGGCCAAGCCTCTTGTGGCACAGAGTGGTAAGGGAGCAGATATGCAGACTGAAAGCTTTGCCCATGAGGCCAGGAGTTCAATCCCAGCAGCCGGCTCAAGGTTGACTCAGCCTTCCATCCTTCTGAGGTTGGTAAAATGAGTACCCAGCTTGCTGGGGGGTAAACGGTAATGACTAGGGAAGGCACTGGCAAACCACCCCGTATTGAGTCTGCCATGAAAATGCCAGGGGGCGTCACCCCAAGGGTCAGACACGATCCAGTGCTTGTACAGGGAGTGCTTGTACAGGGGATACCTTTACCTTATTATTGTCTTGCACATAATTACATGACTAGGGCCAAAGCCTGTTGCATTCAGGAATACAACGGGCACTAATAGGGGGTGGAAGAACTCTGCAGACGGCTTCTCCCTCACCCCAGGACCTGGAAAGGCTGCAGGCTGCAGGCTCCTGGGCAGGGAACTCACCAGCAGGGATCTGCAGCCTCTGAGAATTGGAGGGAAGTGGAAGAAGGAGGGGGTGGTCGGGGTGGGGGATGGAGGGTGATTGGCTGGCTATTGGATAGACAGGCAAGCTGGTTGGAGACAGAGGCACTCAGGGGCAGGACAGCCGCCCTGAGTGGGTGTTAAGTGCTGAGTGGCACTTAAGCCATGAGACCAGCTACTCCCCCTGGGCCTTACCAGAAATATTAAGTGGAACAGATAATACAAGTTTAAAACAAAAAAAGGACACTTTGGAGGGATTGGAGGTCTGGGGGGGTGGGGCTGGAGGTCATCAAGGACACAGAATGGTAGGATTGTGATTTGTAATGAAAACAAAGGTGCAAGCAGGCACCATTTTACAAAACACACTTTTAAAAAAGGGGGGGTGAACAAAATCTGTAGTGTGAATGATTTATTGAAATTTGGGGAATGTCCTGCTGGGTTACTACAGGATATGTTCCTGACCAAAGCAGACTTAGGTCAGGAACTTTCTGATAATTTTCAAATCCTGATTGGCTTCATTGGAGAGTTCTTGCTCTTTTGTATATACTTCCTCCCTGCTCGTCTCCAAGATAGAAAGAATGAATAAAAAACAGGGATGTATGTCTTTTTCCTCTCACTTTCTCTACAAAGTTTGTTTCACTTCCAAATAAAATTATTTTATTATTTTATGCAGCCTGGTGCTTGGAATTTATTGCATATTTAAACTCTGCTGACATTTTTTCTCTCCTTTACAATAAGCCTGGCAAAATGGTGGGGCTTTAAGACTGCTTTGCTCACTGAGTGGAAGTGTTGGGCTGCAAATCGAATAAATAAATAATAAATAAATAAACTAGTAAAAGAGCCCATTGTATAAAGGATACAATGGGCTCTAGGAGGCGGGGTCCAGAGCGAGGGACGGAAGGCGACCTTAAAGAGGAGGCGGGCGGCGGCTCCTCAGTGGGTTGGGCTCCTCGGCGCACTGGGCTGCGGCGGCTCCTCAGCGGCAGCTCAACGGTTCCTGAAGGCTGCTCCTCATAGTTTCCTGACGTGGCTCCTTCTCGGCGGGCCGTGGCGCTGGCAGGCGAGTTGCTGCCGCGGCAGAGCGATGCCTCGGCGGTGCGGCAAAGCATGGTCCCTCCAACGATCGCGGGCCGGGCACGGCCGTTTGCTGGGCGGGCGGCGCCGGCGTTCGCGGCGCCACTTCCTCGAGTAATGGTGGCTCTTCAGGTGCCCCCAATCATGGCACCGGCGTTGATCACGTTGCCGCTGCTGCCGGCGCCCGCAGCTCAGCTGGGTTGGGCGTCGGTGGGTTGGGCGACTCGCTGGGTTGGGCGACTCACCGCCTCTCACCGCATCAGGCCGCCGGGCAGGGAGCCCTCGGTCGGGCAGGCTCCCTCGGTCGGCTTCGCACCTCTCACCGCGTCAGGCTGGGAGCAACTGGCAGGGGCAGTGGCCTGACGAGGCGAGAGGCTGCGCGCGGCTCACAGTTACTTGGAATCGGAGGGACCTGCCGATTGGTCCCTCCGATTGTCTGTCATGAGGAAGGGTCCAATCCGGACCCTTCCTCATCCCGGACACATCCTGCTCCAGGAAGGCTTACTGTTTTATTTAGTCCGTGGCGCCCGCGGTGCCACGGGCTGTGTACAGATAATCCCCACGGAGAGTATAGAACAGTAGGGGATGGCAACATGAGGGAGGCTCAGTCTGCTTGTAGTAATTGGGGTTCCACTGGCCTCAACCATAAGCTTGGTGGAAGAGCTCCATCTTGCAGGGCTTGTGAAACTGGGTGAGTTTCGTCAGGACTCTGATATTGTGTAGGAGCTCATTCCACCAAGTAGGAGCCAACGCTGAAAAGGCCCTGATCGAAGCTAAGCTTCCTCCCTTGGGTCTGGGGTCATTCAGATGGTTGGAATTAGCTAATCACAGCACTCTCTGAGTGACATAATCAAACAGGTGGCCTGAAATGGACTCCATCTCTGGGCTCTGGTTGTCAACCTTCCCCATCGGCAGTACTTTACTTCACCAGAATGGTCTGGCTACTTGGAGTTCCCTTTTCAGCACGTTTGTGGCTCACACTTTCTATTTGGATTCCCTGTATCTTGTTGCATTGCATTTTTGCCTCCAATACTATTAAACATTACATGATCTGAGTTCGGGGCATGCAAATGGATATATATATATATATATATATATATATATATATATATTACAAAATACAAAGATATATATCTATCCATCTTCTACATATATAAAAAGCACATTTACTCACCTAAAATCACGGAACCAGAAAAATTGACGCATATAGTCTCCTTGCCAGTGCAGGCGATTGATTCCACTGGCTGGCAGTTATTTCTCCCCACCGTAATGCAGGCTGGACACAGATACCCATTGGGAACCAAATATATGTCCCGAGTCTCTGCAAAACAACTCTTACACTTGGTTCAGCATTCTACCATACTCTATTCAATATTTAATGAAACTATCATCCCCTTGTCCCTCCCTAGAAAAATATAGCCATTACGTTGTATTGGTGTCTGTAGATCTGTCAAGGGCCGACCTTGAGGCTTGAGGAAGGGTCGTATCCTGTGCTGTAATCACCCAGTGCATGACTTGATCCCAACTGTTGGATCCAGTGAGTTTAAATGGAAACTGAAAAATAGTGCACACTGGGAGGAAGGACTGGCAACCAATGCAGCTGCTGGAACCATCAAACATATCCACCCAAGATGGCCAAGGGGCCTCTAGTTTTCTCTATGTATTAAAGGTGGCAGGAAGGTCCAGGTGGAGTGACAAGACCTTGTCCTCAAAAAAGCTCACTGTTTCCTTAAAGGCAGTTGACTACTATAACACTAGACCATTTTTAACAGTAGAACTCTTTTAACAGGACAACATTTAATACTTTAACAATCAACAGTAGATCATTATAACTTTACAACTGTGCAGTTAACTTCACTGTGGTTCAGCTCTTCATCTGGAGGGTTTTTTTGATGGTGATAGGGGCCTCTGGCTCTGCTTGGTATGTGTGTCTCGACTGAAAAAATGGTGAAAGAGCTCCACTTTTCAGGCAAAGCTGAATTGTTTCAGGTCCTGCAGAGTCCTGATCTCATTTGGGAGCTCATTCCATCAAGTGGGGGCCAGGACAGAGAAGGCTGTGGTGCTGGTCAAGGTCAGATGAGCTATCCCTGGGCTCAGGGATCACCAGTTTGTTGTTGTTCGTAGAGTGTAGTGCTCTCTGGGGGGCACAGGTAGAGAGGCAGTCCCTCAGGGACTCCGGGATCTGACCATGTATGGCCTTGAAGGTGATTGCCAGGACCTTAAGCCTGATCCAGTATTCAACTGGTTGCCAGTGCAGCTGTTGGAGAATGGATCGGTTTTAGGCCCTTTAAGGTGTTCCTGTGACAACCCTGGCTTCTGCATTCTGCACCAGTTATAGTTTCTAGATCAGAGGATAAGGGGAACCCATAGAGCGAGTTGCAGAAATCCAGCCTACAGGTGACCATCACCTGGATCACTGTGGCTAGGAGTTCTGGGGCCAGGTCGGGCGCTAGTAGCTTAGCTCGGTGCAAGTGGAAGAACGCTATCCATGCTACTCTTGTGACCTGTTCCTCCATGAAAAAGTAGGTATCAAAGATCACACCAGATTCCTAACTGAGTGTGCTACTAGTAGTTGCTCCCCATTCAGTTAGGGCAGTTGCGATTCCTCACTGGGACCCTTCCTACCAAACCACAGGACTTCTGTCTTATAAGGATTGTGTTCCAGACAGTTCTGCTTGAGCCGGCCTGTCGCTGCTTCCAGACATCTGGCTAATAAATCTGGGGGTTAATCAGGATGGCCATCCATCATGAGGAAGAGCGGGGTGTCATCAGCTGGGTGAAGAGCGGGGTGTCATCATCGGGGATGACATCCCAGTCCAAAAATCTATACCAGCTGGGCAAGAAGGCACATAAAAATATTGAATATGAATGGGAAGAGAATCAGTCCTTGCGGCACCCTGCATTAGCATTTCCCACATTGTGATTGGTTCTCTCCAATAGCTACCCCAAAGAAAAGAGATCAGCCATTGGAGGGCTGTCCCTCATATCCAGGCATCGGTGAGGTGGCAAGCTAACACCACGTGATCCAATGCCGCAAATAGCTGTGTCAAACCTTGCCCAAAAGTCAAGTAATACTAGCAGTGCTGACCCGTCTCGGTCCAGCTGGTGGTGGAGATCATCCATAAGGGTGACCTGTGCTGTCTCAATCCCGTGGCCACGCCAGAAGCCCAATGGAGCTGGCCTAGACCAAAGCTTCATCCAGGAATGCTGTCAGATGGCCCGCGGCAGCTCTTTCCAGCACCGTCCCTAGGAACACTAAGTGTGAAACAGGGTCGCAGTTGGCAAGTCACAGCAGATCCAGAGATGTTTTCATCAGGAAAGGGTGAACCACCGGCTCCTTCAGCCCCACTGGGAATTCTCAGTTTGAGAGGGAGATACAAGTTGGGGGTTTTGGAGGGGTTCTCTGGTTCAATTTTGGTTCATTTTTGCCTCTTTTACCAGCATGCTGGGCTCACAATGAAGAACTGAAAAGCACTCCCAGTGTCCTGGTCTCTGAACTCACAGATCTAACACATTGCTTAATACCTTTAATGGAGGGTTTTAGGGATTAATCTAAGACTTCTCCTTACTGCACCAGCAACTAGCAGATTTCACCGCTCAATCCCTAGTAGTTCTTAATAAGTGAAGGATGGAGAAAAAGCAAACATGAACGTGAGAATGAAGAGAGAAAAGGACAGGAAGTCAGGAGCAAAACGAAAAAAGAAAGAACAAAGAGACGGACAGAACAATAAAGGAATATCAGAAAGAAAGGAAAAACGAATGGGAAAAATGAAGGTATCTGGAAAGCAACAGAAGTCCACAGACTCTGTTTCCCATTCCAATAATTTTTTTAAAAAAATCAGAAACATAAGACCTTTAAGAAGAAAGAAAACTCAGGTTCTGAGTTCTGAATTTTCAGTTCCTACAGGATGGCCATAATGTGTGCAAATATTTTACAGGTGTAATGTGCAGGTCACTGACAGAATCATAGAATCATAGCGTTGGAAGGGACCTCATGGGTCATCAAGTCCAACCCCCAGCACTATGCAGGACACTCACATCCCGATTGCTGATCCACTGTGACCTGCCACCCCTTTCCCTTCACAGAATCAGCCTCTCCGTCAGATGGCTATCTAGCCTCTGTTTAAAAATTTCCAAAGATGGAGAACTGACCACCTCCCAAGGAAGCCTGTTCCACTGAGAAACCGCCTTGTCAGGAACTTCTTCCAGATGTTTAGATGGAATTTCTTTTGAATTAATTTCATCCCATTCGTTCTGCTCTGTCCCACTGGGGCAAGAGAGAACAATCTCTAGTTGTTCTCCTAAGACATGGAGGTTCAGCCAGGGTAGGAGGGCAAATCTTGCCCCAATGTTGCAGTGACTTCAAGTGTAAATCTGTAATTTCTCTCATAGAGGGACATGGTACTAAAACACAAAGATGGAAAAGAACCAGAGTTTTTACAGCTTCTGAAAAGATGCAGATACTTACCCCGAAGAATGCCATTGTTGCAAAGGTCGTTTTTGCAACAACGCAATATTAATTGTATCTGTATGGTCTGTGATGTGGTCATGCTGTAATTTCCTGCGTTACACAGTGATGACGGCACGCAAGCCTTGATAGTGTACGTGGGGATTATAGCTGTGAAAGGGAATAAGAAAGAAGGTGTAGAGGACCAAAGGTTTGGTTCCATTATCTCTGGATTTAATTGTTTGTGCCATTGTCAATAATGTACATTGGCTGATGATTTTAAAAAGCAGAAATACGGGAAACATGGATTTTGTCCACCAAATACTTAAAACATAATTTATACAAGGGGGGAGGGACAGGGGGTGAATCAAAAAATGGGCCAATTTAGGTTTGCTATTTGACAAGACCTTGGGCAGGTTTTAATGAATTTTAATGAATTTTTGTGCTTTAATGTATTTTTGGTGTAATCCACCCTAACTCCCTGGGAAGAGTGGTATAGAAACTTCATAAACAAATGTATTATTTATATTTTTATTATTGATTTATCGATTTGATTTCATACACACCACTCCCTGCAACCTCAGTTATGGTAGGTTACAAACAGTACCCACAATAAAACAGTAAAAACAAATCTGCAGCTTAAAAAAGCTAACCCTCCTGGACAGTGAAAACCTTACCTCCACCCCCCTGCTCAACAATATCCTATATTACATCATGTTGAGGCCAGGCATAGTTCTTGAGCTTTTAGCTCCCTGCCTCGCCAATGCCGGGATCAGAGGGACTGCCCTGCAGTGGCTGATCTCCTTTCTCCAGGATAGCAATAGGGGCTAGCAATAGGAGAGAGCTCCTCAAGCCGTCTCCAGCTTGCATGTGGAGTCCCTCAGGATCCTGTTCTCTCTCCAATCCTATTCAACGTCCTCATGCACCCTCTTGCTCAACTGGTGCGGAGGTTTGGGCTGGGTTGTCATCAATATGCTGACGACACCCAGCTCTAGCTCCTGATAGATCGCTGCCCTGACTCCCCCAGAAGCATTAGCCAGCTGCCTGAAAGCAGTGACGAGATGGCTCAAGCAGAGTCATCTGAAGCTCAACCTTTCAAAGACGGCTGTGGCTGGGCAGGAAGGGCCCAAGTGAGGAAATGTGTCTACCCACCCTGGATGGAGTGCAGCTATCACTGGCTCACTCTGCCAGGAACCTGGGTGTGGTTTTAGATGCCTCCCTATCAAGGGAGGCTCAGGTCACCCATGTAGCATGGCTGGCATTCTACCACCTCCGCCAAGCCAAACCAGTAGCTCCCTACTTGACCCCAGAACACCTAGTCACAGTGATCCATGCAATGGTCACCTGTAGGCTATTGTAACTTGCTGTCCACAGGCCTACCCTTACCCTTGATCTGTAAACTGCAGCTGGGCCAGAACACTGTAGCTCTGGTCCCCACAGCAACGTCAGCGAGGTCCCATATTTGGCCCATCCTGCAACAACTGCACTGGTTTCCAATCGCAATCCAGATCAGGCTTAAGGTTCTGGTAATCACCTTTAAGGCCATCCGAGGTCTGGGCCCAGTGTACCTAAGGGATCGCCTCTCTGCCTACACCCCTCAAAGAGCCTTATGCTCTGCTACTACCAACTGCCTAGTGATCCCTGGCCCCAAGGAAGCTCGCTTGACCTCATCAAGGGCCAGAGCTTTTTCCATCCTGGCCCCCACCTGGTAGGACGAGCTCCTGGAGGAGATCAGAACCCTAGCGGAGCTTAAACAGTTCCACAGGGCCTGTAAAAGGGAGCTCTTCCACCAGGTTTTTGGTTGAAGTCGACCTGATTTTAATCACTTCTCAATAGCCCCTAAGCGGGCCGGGCAGGCGCAGGACTTCGGAGGGCCGGGGACACGCAGCCTTTGCTGGGCCTGGGAGGCACAGGCTCGCTGGGGAAAGTGGGACCACAGGGCTCATTTCCCTTCCAGGAGCCGTGGGCCAGGGCCATGCAGGCCGCACAGAGCATCTACTGGCAGCACGCAGGCCCCGGTAAGCCTTCGGGTGGCTGGTGTGCTGCGGTGAGAGTCTTCATGCCGGTTGTGTGGGCCTGGACAGCGGCTGCTGGACAGGAAAGGAGGGCCGCAGCCCCGCGTTCCTTGGCGAAGATGGTGGGTAGGGGGGACAGGAAAGGAGCAGGGACGCCGCATCCCTGCTCCTATCCCGAGGGCGAGGGGAAGCCGGTGGATAACTCACTGTCGGGGAAGGCTCTTTCTCCTTGTGTTCGGCGAGTCCCTGGCCGGCCAATGCAAGGCCGGGCCAAGCAGCCAATGGGAAGCCACGCTGGGCTTTACGGCTCCTGATTGGGCCCTCTGAGTTTTTATCATGGACAGGGCTCGCCCTTTCTCCTCCCCCTAAAGGCTTTCTATTTTATTTATACCGCTCCTCAGGAGCGGTTTAAAGATTTTTATTGAACATGGCATTATTGGCCATAGAATTTTATACCCAGGATTAAATAGTATTGGTCCTAAATGGAGTCAAACGAGGTTCTCATATAATCAAGTCCACACACTGCTTTCTTTAATGGGGCTTATTCTGAGCAAATTATTCTTACAATTCTGCTGTCAGTGTTTCTGAGGTCTCTGGGCTGAAATTCTGTTCCTGTGCAGCCTTGTACAGAGACACCAATATGACTGGGAGTAAATGACCCATTTGCTGATATTAGAAGGGGCAATTGAAAGATAAGCTACACCTTAAGCAGATATCCTGTTTTTACTCACCCAATGTAGCTGATTCCTTTATGGAAACGCAAGCATCTTCACCAGGTGAACACTGTTGAATTTCAGAATCAGCACATCGCCCTGTTATGCTCGCACATGCGTAACATTGCAGGGATGCCCCTGGAAACAGAGAAGAGAGAGAATCCATGCCAGATGCATCACTGATATGACATTTCACAAAGCAGACCATTGTTTTCTTTTAGAATGACAGCATTAGGATGCATCTGATCTTGGCATTTATTGAAGGAATCTATTGTGGTAGATACATTTATTTGAATATAGCCATAGGCCTTTGCAAAATATAAAATATAAATTTACAAACAGTAAGATAGAATAGAAGAAACTGTATAAAAATACAAAATTTAAGACCAAAGAACTGAAACAGCATACATGACTACAGAGTGCAAGAGTGTTAAGAGCCTGCCTTAAAGGTTTTAATGTTGGCCCTTATATTCCTTGCAGCCAAAGCAAATAGTGCAGTTTTACATGTCACATTATTAACCTGGTCAGAAAAGGGGTAAAACGGTAATGACTGGGGAAGGCACTGGCAAACCACCCCGTATTGAGTCTGCCATGATAACGCTGGAGGGGGTCAGACATGACTCGGTACTTGCACAGGGCTACCTTTACCTTTATATCTTCCAGAGCTTGTGCACCACAAATACAAAAATGCTGTTTTTTTGGTGTACAGTTAAAATGGCCCGCCAGTACCTCTATGGTTATCTTTTTGAAATGAAGTGATGTAAAAGCTGCTCTGAGATTATGGTTAGTGATCTTAATTAGGTAAGAGGATCTACAGTGGTCATATTTAAAGCACTTGAACCATGTTGCTGACTTAATTTTCAAAATTTGCATTCTGTCTAACTGGGCATCACTTTTGAAGATCCAGTCTCTAAGGTGAGAGTTATTAGCTGAAGGATTTAGGAGGCCATCAGGGATGGAGTAGCGTGCAAGAAGGCTATTAATAAGGCTATGCCACTCGGGCACTAAGAGAAGCTAGACCTGTTTCTGCCCTCCTCAAAACAGCCGGAGGTCCCCTTGGTAGGGCTAGAATTCTCCTTAAGAATGTATTTTGAACAGATTCTAGCCTAGGTATGATGTTTTCCTTCCATTCCCAGACCTCTACTCCACACAATAGATGGAGGATAACCTTGCACTTATATAATTTGAGGGCTGAATCAATGAGGAAGCCTCCTTTTGTATTATTAAACTTCAGAATAGTGCCCACTAGGCGTGTTGCAGAAGCCCTAATGGCGTTCCAATGAAGTTTCCAATTCAGGCTCTCACTAAATGTGATACCCAGATATTTGAATGAATTGCACTGGCTAACAGAATTTCCAGATATACTCCAAGATAATTTTTTGGCCCTTTTTAAAAAGACCATTAATTTTGTCTTATTGTAGTCTATTTTAAGACATTGAAGGATCTGTTGGAAAACCAGGGAAAATGTACACTTTCAGATTAAAACTAAAATCTTACGCCCAAATTTGCATAGATATTTAACGTTGAAAGAAATTTAATTTATCTTTTGTTGTTGTAGTAATCCGTTCAGTTGTCTCTGACCCTTGGCGATACTATAGGAAATTTCCTGCCACTTGTCTATGTCAATGACTGCCTCTTTTAGTTGGTTCATGGTCATCCCTGTGTTGGCTTTGATCGTGTTGAGCCAGCAGATCCTTTGGGGACCACGTTTCCTTTTGCCGTTGACCATGCGGAGCATTAATGATTAACGAGTTTGTTCGCACGACGTGTCCAAAGTAAGTGAGCATAAGCCGTAATATTTTGCCTTCTAATGACGTCTAAAACTGTCTTGTTGGTAACATTGGCTGTCCATGGTATTCGCAGCATTCATCTCCAACGCCATAATTCAAAAGCATCTATTTGCCTCCTGTCTTCTTTCTTTAGGGTGCAACTTTTGCATCCAAGTTTGTTATGGGGATGACAATGACGTTGACTAGCCAGCATTTTGTATTAAGGCTGATAGAAAACACCAGACGGTCAACACAGAAAACAGATTGACTATGTGCTCTGCAGCCAAAGATGGAGAATTTCTAAACAGTCAGTAAAAACAAGACCAGGAGCTGATTGTGATTCTGATCATCAACTTCTTGCTGCAAAATTTAGGCTTAAAATGAAGAAAGTCGCGAAAAGCAGTAGGCCATGCAGGTATGAACTGAATCATATGACATGATATGACATGATAGCCCTCTTTAAGTATTTGAAAGGTTGTCACTTGGAGGAGGGCAGGATGCTG
This sequence comes from Paroedura picta, assembly GCF_049243985.1. Classification (NCBI taxonomy): domain Eukaryota; kingdom Metazoa; phylum Chordata; class Lepidosauria; order Squamata; family Gekkonidae; genus Paroedura; species Paroedura picta. The sequence goes on from NC_135373.1 coordinate 18,910,114, forward strand.
TTTCTGCTGGCTGCAGAGGAGAGGACACGCAGTAATGGGTTTAAACTTCAAGTACAACGATATAGGCTAGATATCAGGAAAAAGTTTTTCACAGTCAGAGTAGTTCAGCAGTGGAATAGGCTGCCTAAGGAGGTGGTGAGCTCCCCCTCACTGGAAGTCTTCAAGCAAAGGTTGGATACACACTTTTCTTGGGTGCTTTAGGATGCTTAGGGCTAATCCTGCGTTGAGCAGGGGGTTGGACTAGATGGCTTGTATGGCCCCTTCCAACTCTATGATTCTATGATTCTATGATTCTATATCCCTGACGAATATACAGTAGAAGTGGCACATAGATTTAAGGGATTAGATCTGATAGATAGATTGCCTGAAGAACTATGGATGGAGGTTCGCAACATTGCACAAGAGATAGCAACTAAATCCATCCCAAAGAAAAAGAAATGCAGGAAAGCAAAATAGCTGTCTGAGGAAGCTTTACAAATATCTGAGGAGAGAAGGGAAGTGAAAGGCAAGGGAGAAAGAGAAAGATGCACCCAGAGGACCAGAGATCTTTTCAAGAAAATTGGAGATATGAAGAGAATGTTTCATGCAAAGATGGGTATGATAAAGGACCAAAATGGTAGGAACCTAAGAGAAGCAGGAGAGATTAAGAACAGGTAGCAAAATTATACTGAAGAACTATACAAGAGCGAGCTTAACATCCCTGATAACGATGATGGGGGAGTCTCTGACCTGTAGCCAGACATCCTGGAATGTGAAGTCAAAAGGGCCTTAGGAGGTCTGAGCAAACATTAAAGCTAGTGGTGGTGACAGCATTCCAGTTGAACTATTCAAAATCTTAAAAAATGATGCAGTAAAAGTGCTACACTCAATTTGGCAGCCAATTTGGAAAACTCAACAGTGACCACAGGTTTGGAAAAGGTCAGTTTAAATTCCAATCCCAAAGAAGCGCAGTGCCAAAGAATGTTCAAACTACCTCATCATTGCACTCATTTCTCATGCTAGCAATGTATGCTCAAAATCTTACAAGATAGGGTCCATTAATATGTGGACCAAGAACTTCCAGAAGTACAGGCAGGATTTTGAAGAGGCAGAGGAACCAGAGACCAAATTGCCAGCATACGCTGTGTCATGGAGAAAGCCAGGGACTTCCAGAGAAATATCTACTTCTGCTTTAGTGACTATGCTAAAGACTTTGGTTGTGTGGAACACAACAAATTGTGGCAAGTTCTTAAAGAGATGGGAATACCAGAGCATCTTATCTGTCTCTTGCGAAACCTATACACAGGGTATGGAGAAACAGTGAGAACCGGGCCTGGAATCACTGATGGGTTCAAAATGGAGAAAGGAGTGTGGCAAGGCTGTATACAGTTGCCCTGCCTATTTAACTTGTATGCGGAGCACATCATGGCCTGTATGGCCTGTATGGCCCCTTCCAACTCTATGATTCTATGATTCTATGATCATGGGAATGACGGGGTTAGATGAGTCACAAATTGGGATTAAGATTGCAGGGAGAAATATCAATAACCTCAGATGTGCAGATGATACCACTCTAATGGCAGAGGTGGCTGATAATGCCACTCTAATGGCAGAGTCACTGAAGCAGTCGGTGTGAACTTAAATGGACTCCGGGGAATGGCCGAGGACAGGAAGGCCTGGAGGATCATTGTCCATGGGGTCGCAAAGGGTCAGAAATGACTTCACAACTAACAACCCACAACAACTCATTTTATGGCATTGTGACACACAATACCTTGTTTTCCAGCCTGTTTATGCTAACAAAACTGAGAGGGGGAAAAATCTCCTGGATATGATTCTTATTGTGATCTCTTGTTAATGACAGAAAAAGGGCCAGTACCTATAGCTACCACGAGAGTAGCCAGATAGGCCCTAGCACATTGGCTGTTGTTTTATAGTGCTGAGTCTTGATGCCGGCTGGGACAAGTTCTTAGAGCTTTCGGTATATATGTGTGTGTTGAAAAATCACTTTAAAAGGCAAAATGGCCTCAAAGAAATGCTTATTGGATTTTGGGGAAATTTTCCTTTTTTGAGGGACACGAATAGGCATAACAGTAAAATGTCTGACCAGCCCATTCTTATTTTGTCTAAAATCGAGTAATGAAAGACTCTTCCTGTCATTTCACTACAAGCCTCTAGACTCTGCTGCACATTTAAGTTCCATAAGAAATCGCCTGCTTCACTAGATGCATGCAATGCGTACCCACCTAACATCTTGGGTCATTAGGGCAGTAATACTGATATGGACATGACAGCCATTAGCTTTATTTTTCTAGGTAAACCCACAAATCGTTTCAATCTTGTTTTCTTCTGGTTTTGTCTATCCACTGTTTATATTCCCTTCCCTGGAGTTTCTACTCACCTGTAGAGAAGAGGGCCCAAAGCAGGCATGTGCTTAGGAGTGTCTTCATAGTGCCAGGGAGGACTTGTATCAGAGATGAAGCGAAAAAGGTAGATGATGGCCAGGTATTTATAAGCCAAGAGCAGAAGCCTCACGGCAACAGATGGGAATAGCTGGATTGGTGAGGTGCTGAAAATGATGAGAACTGAGGCTGTTCCCAGATGTCCCATAATATCACGGTGTAATAGGACATGTGGGAAAATAAGTCTACAAACATTTAAAGACATCAATTTGTACCTCACATAATTGCTTCTTCCCAGCATCAGGGTCATTTGATACTGATACCTGTTTGTAAAACATCTTACAGGCCCAAGAAGGCACAAATGTATAGAACGGTAGAGGGGAATTAGACCACACCTGGAGTACTGTGTACAGTTCTGGAGGCCTCACTTCAAGAAGGACATAGATAAAATTGAAAGGGTACAGAGGAGAGCGACGAAGATGATCTCGGGCCAAGGGACCAAGCCCTATGAAGATAGGTTGAGGGACTTGGGAATATTCAGCCTGGAGAAAAGGAGGTTGAAAGGGGACATGATAGTATTTGAAAGGTTGTCATTTGGAGGAGGGCAGGATGCTGTTCGCATTGGCTGCAGAGGAGAGGACATGCAGTAATGGGTTTAAACGACAAGTACAACGATATAGGCTAGATATCAGGAAAAAAATTTCCACAGTCAGAGTAGTTCAGCAGTGAAATAGGCTGCCTAAGGAGGTGGTGAGCTCTCCCTCACTGGCAGTTTTGAAGCAATGGTTGGATACAAACTTTTCTTGGATGCTTTAGGATGCCTTGGGCTGATCCAGCGTTGAGCAGGGGGTTGGACTAGATGGCCTGTATGGCCCATCCCAACTCTATGATTCTATGTTTCTATGAACATCTGAGCCACAACTATGTCACTGTGTCTGGTTCTCTCTTCTTTGCAGGTACCTTAATCCTTGCCTTGATATATTTGTGTCGTCACAAGTCAAAAGGCAGGAGTCAAAAGCAAATTGGACCTGGCCTTTATTCTTTGGTTTTCAGCCTGTGATTCTGTGTTTCCACAGGATATGTTGAAAGGCAGCCTCCCAGGGCTGATGCGTGTGAGGATGTCCCCTACTCTAAAACCCACCCGAATGGCCAGGATAGGTTGGTTTGAGCAAGAACTGCAGAGGAGATGGTGGTGGTGGTGGGAGACTGCCTGATGAGAGGAATGGAGGCAGTAATTGGTAGATCTGGTAATACGTTCCAAGAGGTGTGTTGTCTCGCTGGAGCAAACATCTGAAATTTTTGCGATAACCTTTGGAGTAATATACCATCTATAAAACATCTTATACCAGTTTTCCCTTAAAATCTGGCTGTTGGTTTGTTTAGGAATTTTGATCCATACTCGTTCCCATTCCTCCATAGCAATTATGGAGCCCAAATTTTGCATCCATTTAATCATACAGTTCTTTACTTGTTCCGACTCAGTCTCATATTTCAAAAGTAGTTTATAGATCTGGCCCTGTAAGTGTGGTTTTTTGAGTAATAACATGTTTTCAAAATCACTAAGAGGCGAGTTTTTGTACACTCGAATCTCAAAGTCTGTTTTTAGTCCAGCTTTCAATTGATTGTACTCCATCCATCGTAGCTCATATCCTTCTTTGTTTAATACTCGCAGACTCTTAAGCTCACCTGTTAACAAGTCATTGTACATTGGGCATGTTATTCTTTTTTGCTGCTGTCTGGAAAAATATGCCTCTATTGGTGATTTTAATAGGTATGATGAAGAACAGAGTCTTTTTTCGTATTTGTTCCAGATCTTTAAGAGAGATCTTGTCCAAAAGTTGACCTTAGGTTTTTCCTTTCTTTTTGTTTTCAGGGAGGGCCAGAGCATTTCATGAAAACTTTGCTTGCTATCTGCCTTTTCCAACACCAGGTCTCTTGTCATTGGGTCAGTTATTCAATCTGCCACTGCTGTCAGTGTTGCCGCATGAAGGTATAATTTTACATTTGGGATGCCCTGTCCCCCTCTCTTCTTGTCATCTTGTGAAATTTTAAAGGCAATTCTTGGCCTCTTATCATTCCAGATGAACTTATTTATTTCAGACTGCCATTTATTTACCATGGAGTCGTTGATATCTATTGGTAGAATTTGAAAAAGGAAGTTAAATTTTGGTAATATTGATTTTTACTGTGGCCATTCTTGCTGACCACGAAAGGTTCAAGCTTTTCCGCTTCTTAATATCCTGTTGGATTTGTAACCAGAGCTCCCCATAGTTGTTTGCAAACAGTCCACAGGAAATGTTGAAAGACAACCTTCCAGGGCTGATGCGTGTGAGGATGTCCCCTACTCTAAAACCCACCCAATTGGCCAGGATAGGTTGGTTTGAGCAAGAACTGCAGAGGAGATGGTGGTGGTGGTGGGAGCTCAAGGATCAACTGTTTGATGATTTTATCTAAAAATTTTCCAGCTAGAGATGTCAACCTGTTGGGTTGGTAGGTACCCATATCTCCTGACTATTTCCAGAAGGAGAGGTAAAATGCACATGGCCTCCTTGCAAACATGGGTCACAGCTTTTTGCCTCCTGAAAAGGCTGAAAGGGGAAAACTAAGCAGTAAGTAATATGGATTATATAATTACAGACCATCAGTGGAGAATTTTCCTATGTGCCATCCCCTTCTATTTATAAGAAAGCAGTGTTATTAGAATCTGCATGACATTTCTGATTTCTGGAAAATCCTGAGATTGATGCAATTCTCAATGGGTTTCTTAAATAAATGTAATACATTAAAAGGTTAAGAAATGAATACCTGTTTAAAGGATCCCCTAGTTAAGATGCTAACAGGAATTTTAGTAGATAATAGAGCTTGGTGTAATAGTTGAGAGCAATGGCTTCTAATCTGGTTACCAGGACTGATTCTCTGATCTGGCCCTTGTCCAAGGTTTTATCTGGCCTGGTACTACTTCCATGGGCACCCCGGTTCTCTTTGTGAAAAAGAAGGATGGGACCTTCCAGCTATGCATGGACTACAAAGCCATCAATGTCATTAAAAGTCTAATGCCTACCCATCCCCCTAATCAAGGACTTGTTGGGGCAATTGGGAGGGGAAAGGTATTTATTAAGCTCAACCTGAGGGAGGCATCATTTCATGTGATGAATGAGAAACTGTGTTTAACATCCCCATGTTGCAGTTTGAGTACCTTGTCATGCTGAGGTCTTACATGACCTACTCTACAGGGGTATTGTTGTTTAGCTTGCTGATGTTCCTATGTGCAACCAGACGTTGGAAGACCATTAACCCTTGGTGCATGAGGTTCTCCAGTTTCTCCCTGACAACAAACTGTATGCCAAGCTCTCCAATTGCAAGTTCCATAGGGAGAGTTTTAATATCTGGGATATAGGTCTCCCTGGAGGCCATCCAAATAGACCAGATAAGATCTGAGACATCCTCGATTTGGAAATGTCCTGAACACACTGACAACTGCAGTCCTTCTTTGGCTTTGGCAGTTTTTGACAAGACTTCCTGACCCACATCTCCCTGGTTGCTGTACCTCTCACCAACTTCCTAAAAACTCATGGAAATGGGAAGGGGGTGACTAAGCCAGGTATCCTCCTAGATTGGATGGAGGTGTGCCAGTTGGCTTTTGAGGAACTCAAGAAGCTGTTCACCATTGAATTTTGTTGACCTGGCCAGACCCTAGCCACCAGTCTATTGTGCAAATAGATGATATTGATAGGCATATGGGTGGAGTTCTTTTTTACCAAGGGAAGCATGATTGGTTGTGCTTGTGTGCCTCCAATCCCGTAAATTCACCAAAGCAGAATGGAACTGGGTGTGGGGGAAAGAGGCAGCTTCTGGAAAACTGCCCTGACTTCAAGGCACCATTTCCTGGATGTGGCGGGTGTATCTTTTCAGGTCTGGACAGATCACAAGAAATCTTATGCAAGTTACTAAAGCTGAATGCCAAACAAATCAGATTGGCTGAGTTCTTCCTCTTTGACTTTATCTTAAGTCATATTCTGGGACATTCAAAATTCCTTGCAGATGCCTTCTCCTGTTTGCCTGAGCAGGGTATCAAATGGGAGGTATTAGTGGATACAGTTTCTTCCTCTTACCAGCTTGGAATATTGGTCCAAACCTGTAGCAAACTGAAGGCAGGTCCACCATCACTGCCTCAGAACTTGTGGGTTGTTTGCTTGGATGCATTCAGGGAAGTGCTTAGTAAGGACCCCAACTTCCTGAAACCGAAGAGTTCCCTAATGAAATTGAATGGTCTGTTTTACAGTGGCAACAAGGTATATGTTCCAGAGACACTTCGGGTTATCATTCTGGAGGTGTGCCATGACCACAAAGCATCCAGTCACCTCTGCCTCCCGGATTCCCCCCTGTCCTGGCCACGGGGTGGAGACAGTGTTGGTCGCCCTGACGGACGATCTCCGTCGCCAGCTGGATCGAGGCGGTTCTGCTTTGTTAGTTCTATTAGATCTGTCAGCCACATTTGATGTGGTCGACCATGAGTTACTAGCATGCCACCTCGCTGGGATGGGGATAAGGGGTACAGCATTATGCTGGATACGCTCCTTCCTCCTAAACCGAATCCAGAGGGTGGCTTTGGGGGATGAGTTATCAAGTCCATTCGGGTTCCCTTGTGGAGTTCCACAGGGCTTGGTGCTCTCCCTCATGCTCTTTAACATCTTTATGCGCCCTCTGGCCCATCTGGTCAGGAGTTACGGCTTGGGTTGCCATCAGTATGCTGATGACACCCAGCTGTATCTCCTGATGGATGGCCGCCCGGATTCCCCCCCAAATCCATTTGCCCGATGTTTGGAAACCGTGGCTGGATGGCTCGAGTAGAGTCGCCTGAATCTCAACACTGCTAAGACTGAGTAGTCTACTCCTACACAGGCTACTCCTGTGGTTTGGGGGGAAGGGAGCAGCTCAGGAAGTGCGACTACCCACCTTGGCCGGGACGCAACTGACCATCGCATCCCAAGCCAGGAATTTGGGTGTGACCTTGGATGCCTCATTAACACTGGAGGCCCAGGTCACGAAGGTAGTGGCCCAGGCTTTTTTCTATCTTCGCCAGGCTCGGCTACTTTCTATCTTTTTTCTATCTTCGCCAGGCTCGGCTAATAGCACCCTACCTGTCTCCTGACAACCTGGCCACAGTGATCCATGCGACAGTCACCTCCAGAATAGATTTCTGTAACTCACTCTCCGTGGACCTACCCTTGCGCCTGATCCAGAAATTACAGCTGGTGCAAATTACAACTGCTAGGGTCCTCACAGGAACATCCAGCCTATGCTGAGGCAGCTGCATTGGCTACCGATTGCTTGCTGGATCAGATTCAGGGTTTTGGTTTTAAGATTTAAGGCCCTCCGCGGTCTGGGACCCACATACTTGATGGACCGCCTGGCGCCCTATGCCCCCCCCACAGGGCCTTAAGCTCTGCGGGGACAAATCTGTTGGTGATTCCCGGCCCCCGGGAGGCGCGCCTGGCCTCGACCAGGGCCAGGGCCTTCTCGGTCCTGGCCCCTACCTGGTGAAATGAGCTCCCAGAAGAGCTGTGGGCCCTGCGGGAGACCGGTGCCTCCTTGTAAGACCGGGCCCCACTTCCCCCCTTCCCCTCTCAGGGCTATATATGCAGAGCTCCCTGGTCCCCTCCCTGGGAATGCCACCACTGTCGTGTTGGTTGGGTTTGACGGTGTATTTGTTTTGTAGGATGTTTTTATGTATTAGGGGTTTTAAGGGTTTTTATATTTTGTTACCCGCCACGAGCCTTAGGGGAGTGGCAGCCTATAAATCAAAGTAATACACAAACAAACAAAGAAATATTTGAGGGTTTCTTAAAGCCTGCAGAATGTTTCAGGGGTTTCTCAGGGGTAAGAAGTTTGAGAAAGGCTACTCAGTGGACTTATCACTGATTGACCTCCTGGTAATGGAAATATGGTAATTTGGGTGGTAGTGGATCTATTTCTCAAGCAAGCCACATTGTGCCTTGTGCCTCCCTTCCCACCCTGCAACGTTTAGCAGAACTGCTTGTGCAGTACATTCGATCTCCACTTTTGACAAGACCAAATTGTGTCTGATTATGGGGCCCAGTTTACCACCAAGTTCTGGCATACCCTTCTGAAACTGGCTCTGGCTTAGTTTTACCCACTACTTACCCACTAATGCTTACTGAAATGACTCAAACAAATCTTTTAACAGTACCTCCATTGCTTCATTAACTATCAACAGAATGACTGGATCTAAATGTTACCCTTGGCAGAGTATGCCTATAATAACATTCCCCATATGAGTACTGGTTTATCACATTTCGAAGTTGTCTATGGGTATGCCCCATACCCATTTCTTGCCTTGGCACCTCCAACTGCGACTTCCAGCACAGTTCCCTCGGGGTGGATGAGTGGGCTGCTAAGGTGCAGGATTCCTAGGTAGGTGTTTTGGAGGCACTAGACGTATCCTAGGAAACCTACAAAAAATGGGTGGATCGAAAGCAGTCCCCGAATCCAACATTTAAGGCTGGGGATAGGGTGCTTATCTCTACCAAACTCTCGAAAAATATGCTGCCCCAATAAGAAATTAAACTATGATTACGTTGGGCCCTTCAAGAGTCCGATAATGGTAAATGAGGTAGCGGCTTGGGTGGAGCTGCTGCTGTCATTCCACAGAGTCCACTCAGTATTTCCCATCAACCTGCTGAAGATGGCTCTGGCCCTCAATAAATAGCATCTTGATGCTCCGCCTCCTCCTCCAGACATGGTTGGAGAGGACAGACAGTATGAACTCTCCAGTCTCCTGAATTTGGGGAAATTGCAACATTTGGTTTCTTGGAAGGGTTTCCCTAATTCTGGTAATCAGTGGGTGGATGCAGTGGATGTCTCCAACCTGTCAGGATGACAGACTTGAAAACAAACAACTTCTTAATAAAGAAAGAGTTTATTTCAGCATATCTATCCAGGACGAAAACAAAGCCGAAACTGGCGTGTCTATGCAAAAATGCAGTTCTTATCCCCCCAACTTCCCCACTCAAACGATTTTCACACATAAAGAGACAAAATAGGCAGTCAAGTCTAGGTGGCATCTGGGAACGCATCCAACAAATGATAACATACCTATCATTGGCCTTGGAGCGCTCAGTGTTACTACTTCTACGATAACAACGGTTGTTACACTAATAAATGGGAAGCAGACAGGTCAGGGCTAAAATGCAGACAGCCAGAAATGGCTACACAGAGCCTAAGCATAGTAAATCATGGCAGTAATCTGTGGATTCTGACACAACCTGAAGTTGGTCTGCAATTTTCATGAGGCTTATCCAGACAAGCCGTATTCCCAGTCACTTTGAGGTGGGGAAGGGGCTCAAGGGAGGAGGGTCCTCTTGGGTGGTGCCATTTCCCCATGTCAGTCTTTAGTATTTGTCCAGGACTTGGAGATGGGTTCCTCCATTCCACCCCTCCCCTTCATTCCTTCATTCCTTTGCTTCAACATGAAAGGTGAGCAGCATTGCAGTGTTACTCTTTGAAATGCTAAACAACCCTTGTAGCGGCTAGGCATGGAAGGCCAGCTGGAAAGATAATCCAACCCAGCTGGGACCAGTATTTGCGCCTCTGAGTTCAAACACTTTATCTTGACGACTCTGTTTCCTGCCTAGGCCCTAGGGGCAGGAGCCCTAACCTGTATGGATATCCCTATGAGGTTTTTGTTTAAATTTTCTCCATTAATTTCTCTGCTATGATGAACTTTCATTTATGCCTGTTCCTGTATGCTCCTTCTAATAAAACAACTTTGATCAAGTGCCTGATGTTCTGGGAATTTGCTCTGTCGGTAAACTTCTGCATGAGCATCCCATGGGTTGTGACAATAGCACCACAGTGCAATCTCTGCTCATCCATACTCCTTAAATGAAAAAGGTGCTGGGAAATTGGAAGCATCAGATAGAAAGGGGACAATAACAAAGCCTAAGGAAAATTTAATAAAATGGACTGAAAGGCCTATAACAGATAACAATCTGGATAACTCAATGGAGGAGGACCTGATCCAGTTGTTGTTTGAAGTGGAGTGAGTGGAGGCTTAAAGAGCATTCCTTTTGATAGAGTATGACTCTGAAGACAAGCCTGGAGGCTGGACACCAAGCTAACAAATCTAACTATAGCAAAATTGTACACAGACAAAGGTGGAAAAATCTGCCTGTCTGTCATATCTATTTGTAAGCCCTCTCTTTTGCTTTATTTTTCTTCTTTATTTTTCTATTGGAAGCCTTGCTAGATCATCAAGTATCTTTTTTTCTGCGGACTGGGTTTCATTTAACACAGTTTTGACTTTGTGTTGGTCTAGAATTATTGGGGGGAATTATTTTAAAATCTTTTTTTTCTAGCGGATTGGCACTGCTGATATTACTAGACCTCTCAGCAGCGTTCGACACAGTCGATCATGAGCTTCTAGCTCGCCGCCTCATCGATGCCGGAATACAAGAGACAGACCTCCAATGGCTGATCTCCTTCCTCCAGGATCGCGAAGAGAGGGTTGCAATAGGAGACAAAACATCAGACGGTCGTCAACTTACTTGTGGAGTCCCACAAGGAGCGGTCCTCTCTCCTATCCTATTCAACATCTTTATGTGCCCTCTCGCACAACTGGTACGGAGGTTTGGGCTGGGTTGTCATCAATATGCCGATGACACCCAGCTCTTCTTCCTGATGGATGGCCGCCCTGACTCCCCCCCAGAAGCATTAGCCAGCTGCCTGGAAGCAGTGACGAGATGGCTGAAGCAGAGTCGTCTAAAGCTCAATTCTTCAAAGACGGAGGTCCTGTGGCTGGGTAGGAAGGGCCCATGCGAGGAAGCACGCCTGCCTGCCCTGGATGGAGTACAGCTCTCTACGGCTGACTCCGCCAGGAACCTAGGCGTGATTCTGGATGCTTCCCTTAGAATGGAAGCCCAGATCACAAAGGTAGCGCAGCTGGCATTTTATCATCTCCAAGCCAAACTACTAGCGCCCTACCTGGCCCCAGAACACCTAGCCACAGTGATTCATGCGACGGTCACCTCTAGACTGGACTTCTGTAACTCGCTCTACGCAGGCCTGCCCTTAGCCTTGACCCAGAAACTACAGCTGGTCCAAAATGCAGCGGCCAGGATCCTCACAGTAACAATGTGGAGGTCCCACATCCGGCCCATTCTCCACCAACTGCAGTGGTTGCCAGTTGAATTCCGGATCAGACTAAAGGTCCTGGTAATTACCTTCAAGGCCATTCGCGGTCAGGGCCCAGTGTACCTGAGGGACCACCTCCCTGCCTATGCCCCCAAAAGAGCTCTGCGCTCCACCGCCACCAACCGGCTAATGATCCCTGGCCCTAAAGAAGTCTGCCTAGTCTCGACCAGGGCCAGAACATTCTCTGTCCTGGCCCCCACCTGGTGGAACGAGCTCCCGGAGGAGATCAGGAGCTTAAACGGAGCTTAAACAGTTCTGCAGGGCCTGCAAAAAGGAGCTCTTCCGCCAGGCATTTGGTTGAGACCAGGCACAACCAATAGCGAACGAAGGGCCCCTGTTCTCCCCGCTCCCCCCCTTCCTCCCAGAACTCCACCAGAGCGCTCTGGACCTGTTGTGGTATTGCAATGTTACATTGTTATACTATTTATTACATTGTTACACTGTTATACTGTTATGTTGTTATACTGTTATACTGTTATTAATTACTGTATGTTTTTAACGAAGACTGTTTCATGTATTGTTGATTAGTTTAATGTAAACCGCCCTGAGCTTTCGGGGAGGGTGGCATATCAATCAATCAATCAATCAATCAATCAATCAATCAATCAATCAAATAAATAAATAAATAAATAAATAAATAAATAAATAAATAAATAAATAAATAAATAAATAAATAAATAAATAAGAGCTGGCCATAGCCCACAGCCCATAGTCCAGGAGGGACACACCTGCACCATTCCCTCCCAACTACAAGCAAAAATGGCTCCTTTAAAGGCTGGACTCTGAGGCATTGTATGATTTTGAAGTCCCACCTCCAAACCTCCAGGAATATTTCCAACCTAGGGGTAGCCAACATCCAGGTGGGGCCTGGAGAGCTCCTGGAATTTCAGCTCATTTGCAGATTATAAAGATCCGCTCCCCAAGCAGAAAGAGCTACTTTGGACAGGATTGTGGTAGAGAAGAAACATTTAAGGCATACCACACAGGTTTTTGTTGAATTGGAAGACTTGAGTCCTACTGCACAGAGTACTTGTGCAGATGAAACAGGAGAAACAGGAGATAACGGAACCTCCACAACAGCATCCAGTTTTGTCTGCAGAATCACGCTGTGCAGTGGCCTCAAATCTGCAGAGAGTTGTATTAAAGTCTCCGATTATAATGTTTGTCAATGTGTATTTCTGACCATCTGGTAGCTGTATTTCAAGTGTTAAAATGTGGCCATCATTATCTTGAATTTTCTGCTCAACTTTAATGTTGGGGTTTGCGATATAGATTATCACCCCTCTTTTTTTCACTGTGGCAGAAGCTGCAAATTCTCTTCCTAGTTTTCTTGTTGATAATAAATTTAGATTTTTTTTTTCTGCACATGTGTTTCTTGTATACAGTAGATGTCGGCTCTCAGTTTTTTCAGTTGATTGAAGAATTTGGTGCGTTTAGCTTGTGAATTCAGGCCATTAGCATTTATGGATAGCACCTTTAGCTTCTCCATTCTTTCGTGTTGGTATGGTTGCTCCTTGTGCTCCTTGTGGAAGGGTGGCTTGTGTTCCTGTTGTTTGTGTTAGGTGGGATGATCTATCGTCGCAGAGTTGAACTAATTGGCACGTAGTTTCCGCTCTTGTTGGAGAAGTCTTGGGTGATCCTGCCCTTGAGGTGTCTTGAGATAAGTTGTCTGCGAGCTCTTGAGCCTGTTGAAGCATTCGAATAGTTTTTCTTCCCGATGGTAATATCACTTCCAGGGCAAATGGGATTCTCCAGAAGTATCTTATCTCTTTGGCAATTAGGGTCTGTCGCAAAAAGTGAAATTGTGCACTTTTCCGTAGTGTGTCTGCAGGCAGATCTTGAAAGATTTGTGTTTCTAGTTCTGCCAGTTTCAGCGGCGTCTCCCGATGCTTTTGGAGCAAGTTGTTTCTTACTACTTTACTGTCAAAACTTACAAGGATATCTCTTGGTTGATTATTGCGTGCGGCCGCCTTTGAGTACACTCTATATACTTTGTCAATCCGGATCTCTTCCTCCTCTAAATCTTCCAAGCTTTCAGTAATTTCCTTCCTCAGGTCTGTTTTCCCAAATTCTTCCAGTACGCCTTTAATTTTTATGTTCCTGGCTTTGGATTCTACTTCCAGGACTTCAAACTTGTCTTCTGCCACTCTCTCCCGCTCCTGCTGATTGTCTTCCACACATTGGATTCTCGTTTGATGTGTTGCCAGCTGATTTATATTTTTGTCAACTACTTTTTCCAGACCATCAATTCTGTCTGAAAGCTGTTTCTTGATGTCTTGAACCTCCTTTTATACCTTTTTAACTGCTTCCAGTATCTCTGAATTACCCTTACATAATAGGCAGTACATCTGTGCATTGGTTAGGTTTTCAATATCACCTTCCTTCTCTTCTGCTTCTGTTCCCCCGATCTGTTTCTTTTTCCCACCACTTCTGCCTCCTTCCTTGCTTCAGCCATCTCCTTTTTCCACTTCCAAAAATTGGTTATAGTGGCTTCTGATTTAGGAGATCTGGTTTGCTTTGGGCGAGGCCTTAATCTGTCTGTCATCAAAGATTTTATTTTGCTCAAAAGCCCACAATGTAGTTTTACTTTATGACCGCTTTCACAATGTCAGTACAGTAAACAGAGTTTTAAGTACAGAGTTATAGGTTAATATATATTGCTATTATTTCTTCAACTTTAAGGACTTGCTTTAACACATTGCTATAATCATTAGATCAATACTCTAACAGAATATCAGCCTGTTCATACACTCTGTTCACCTATTATCTGTGAGTCCTACTAAACTTTTCTACCAATGTGATGGGCTTAGTTTGTTGATTTCTTTGAACTTCTGGTTGGTGGGACTGACTCCCTCTTTGAACCATGCAGGCAACAGAACAAAACAACAAAAAAGCATAGGAGATAATGGGGGAAGGGATAAGAGGGGATAGAAAGATATGTCCTTCCAGAATCGACTGTAGCTACAAACAGGCACCTTGTCTAAAAAAACAAAGTGACAAAATAGGAGAGGGAGGGCCAGGGCAGTGAAAATACAAGTAGAAATGTGTAGAGAGGAGAATTAAAAAAAATTTTTTTTTTAATATCCCCCCCCCAAAAAAAAGTTTAATGCCCCACAGATTAGTTCCTGGGATATTATACTGAAAAGGGTGATGAGACGTATGTGTCAAAAAAAAGAAAAAAGAAAAAATATGGGGGCATAAAAGAGACGGAAAACAACCAGAAAAAAAGCAGTAAATTATAATCCACTCAGGCAGGAGCAGGTTAGACGTCTAAGATGGGTCCTTCCTCCATTGCAGTATTCATTAACTCCGCTGCATACATCCACCACAAATCCCATACAGGCGTCTCGCGAGAGTTGAGGAGTTTCATAGTTATCAGTTAAGCAATCTCCGTGAATTGTAAACAATTCCTGCCGCATTCTCTGTTGGTAAGAATTTAAGCTCTTCCTTCTCTTTGTTCTACGGAGTGTATTAGGCTGGCTTGCCTCCCGTCAGAGGAGAGCATTCCCTTGCAAATTAGCTAAGGAGGGAGGGGAGGCTCATACCTAGCACTGAAGCAATAGAGCAATAGCTAGCAGACAAGACTCACAGTCTTTATGCTGATGATTCCGCTCCTTTTGTCAGCTGTGAAAGGCTAGCCGAGAAGTTGAAACAGCCGGAGGGAAGTGCAGGGTTTCATACAGCTGGTCGTCTCAAGCTTAGAATTTTACTTTCAATTTTAGCTGCCATCGGGGCCTCAGACACAAACTGCGGTGATCCGGAGAACTTATTCTCCATGGATCTGTAGGCCCCTCTAGATGCCGTTCCTGGCTCCCGGGATGACCACGAGCAAGGTTTGCGCACCTAGCTCAAGCTTGACAGGAGCTTCTGCTCCTTTCCCTCTGTTTGGTTCGAGAGCCCGTTAGAGAACGGGCTGACATGGCGCCATCTTCCAATCGACTCTCAAATCTGTAGAGAGTTGCGAAGAAGAAATACACATGGCTTGGCTCAGTCTAACCCCCAGCTAGAGCAATATTTTAAGTGAGAAGGGGCCTTTTTTGTGACCTCCCTGTCAGCCAATTGTTTGGCAGAAGGGGAAAGTTCCCCACCCTCAAAAGGAATGCCCACACCCATGCCCTCAGGCTCCCCTGCCTTGCTCTTGGAAACCTTCCCCTCAGCTAGAGACTATTAAAGGCTCCTTCCCAGCAGCCCTGGAGGGGGGAGGGAGCACACTCACCAGCCACCTGCCAGCTCTGCCAGGGTTCTGAGGCAAAGTTACAGTTGGACATGACAGTGAGGACAGGCTTGGGACATAAACGGCTGGCACAGCCTGTCCAAGACTCCGTTCTCATCTCCCTTGGCAGACAAGAGCCTCTTGTGGCGCAGAGTGGTAACGAAGCAGACATGCAGTCTGAAGCTCTGCCCACGAGGCTGAAAGTTCAATCCCAGCAGCCAGCTCAAGATTGACTCAGCCTTCCATCCTTCCGAGGTTGGTAAAATGAGTACCCAGCTTGCTGCTAGTGGGTCAACGGTCATGACTGGGGAAGGCACTGCCAAATCACCCCGTATTGAGGCTGCCATGAAAATGCTAGAAGGCATCACCCCAAGGGTCAGACATGACCCAGTGCTTGCACAAGGGATACCTTTACCTTTTTGATGATTATAAATGCTTATTAATTGTAGGAATTAATTTGAATTTCATTTCCAAGCAAACATGATCTGTCTATTGGGCAACAAATACAAATTCCTTGTAGCCCAGAGGTGTTTTTATTGAATTATCTTCTTAGTGTCCCACAGGATCAGCAAAAGATGGTATTGCATATGATAGCTGATAGACAGGTGTTTGCTGGGTATTGCAAACAAAATATCCCCCCTAAGATTCAGGAGTGGTTGCTTAAAATAACAGAGATTTATAGTCTAGTGAAATTAACTGCTTATCAAAATGATAAAGATGTTCACAGAGTTGATTTTTTTGTGGTCATGTGTGATAGAAAGAATGGATTCAGTAATTGATTAATTTGTGATGGTGGGTCTCATATGGTCTTATATACGAAAGGTAGAATGTAGGGAGAGATAGTTTTGCAATGTATTTTATATTTTACATGATCAATATTACTATGTAAAGGTAAAGGTAAAGGTATCCCCTGTGCAAGCACCGAGTCATGTCTGACCCTTGGGGTGACGCCCTCCAGCGTTTTCATGGCAGACTCAATACGGGGTGGTTTGCCAGTGCCTTCCCCAGTCATGACCGTTTACCCCCCAGCAGCAAGCTGGGTACTCATTTTACCGACCTCGGAAGGATGGAAGGCTGAGTCAACCTTGAGCCGGCTGCTGGGATCGAACTCCCAACCTCATGAGCAAAGCTTTCAGGCGGCTGCCTTACCACTCTGCGCCACAAGAGGCTCTTACTTACTACTATGTATATACCTTACTTACTTACTATGTATATACCTATTTTCTCTTTTTCTTCAGTGTATTATTAAATTAAATTCAATAAAATTTCCAATTATGAAAAAAATAAAACATAACATTATAAAAAGTAACCATTTTTTTTGAAAGATTATATAAGCATTTGCTGAAACTTGAAACTGAAAGTTAGCAGGTGAAAATGTGCATGGTAAAATGGATGCATAATTTTGGGGAGAATATTTTATTTGAAGTTTGGGAACACTTATGGCTAAAAAGAGCCTCTTTTGTCGCAGAATGGTAAGGCAGCGACATGCTGTCTGAAGCTGTCTGTCCATGAGGTTGGGAGTTCGATCCCAGCAGCCGGCTCAAGGTTGACTCAGCCTTCCATCCTTCCATGGTCGGTAAAATGAGTGCCCAGCTTGCTGCTGGGGGGTAAACCGCTCCATTTTGCCCAGATGGATGGGAAATGTGTGAAAGGGGGGGAGGCGGTGTCTCTCACCCTCCCGCTGGACTTGGAAGTCGCAGAACATTGGGAACAGATCCAGCTGGTGGTGGCCCCTAGTGCAGCCTTCCCATTTGTCTTGGGTCTGGACTGGTTGTGTAAGCACAACCCCAGTGTGCGCTGGAGATCCCGGGTGCTTAGGTTTAACGACCCAGGGTGCCAGTGGCACTGAAGGCAGAAAACCCAGGACACTACCTTGGAAGGGCGGGGCGAGCACGCAGCACTATGTCGCGCTGGGCCACCTGAGTTGCCTAGAGACTATTGGGATTTGCAGGATGTGTTTGCAGAAAAGGAGTGCGATCAGCTGCCACCCCACCAAAAAGTGGACAGTGCCATCGAATTAAAGCCGGGGGAACCCCTCCCCAAGGTGAAGTTGGATTCCATGAGCCCCAGGGAAATGGCTGAGTTGCAAGCCTTCTTGGACAAGAATCTGGCTAGGGGTTTCATCCATCCTGCGATTCCCCCCTTGGCAGCACCGGTGTTTTTTGTAGAGAAAAAAGATGGCACAAGTCTGTGCATGGATTATAGGGATTTGAATGCGGTTTCCACTTCCAATGCCTACCCCCTGCCTTTGATAAAAGACTTGCTGGGTGACTTGGGGAAGGCACAGACCTTTACCAAGTTGGATTTCAGGGAGGCTTATTACAGAGTAAGAATAAAGAAGGGACATGTGTACCTGACAGCTTTCAACATGCCCCTAGGCCAATTTGAATACACAGGGATGCCGTTCGGTGTGACCGGTGCTACTGGCGTTTTCATGAATGTGATAAATGAGGTCATGAATGATCTTTTGTACAAGGGAGCCCTGGTCTCTCTGGATGACATTCTTCTGTACTCAGAAAATTCCTCTGAGCATGTGCAGCTGGTGCGGAAAGTTTTGCACCCTGTGTGTGAAAATCATTTGAATGCAAAGCTGTCCAGGTGCGAGTTCCACAAGGACTGTATGGACTTCCTGGGCTACCGGTTGTCCCCTGCAGCCATTGAAATGGACCCTAGTAAAGTTCAGGACTTGTTGGCTTGGGAGCCCCCCCGCACGCGCAAGCAATTGCAAAGCTTCCTAGGGATCGCCAATTTCTACCATTCCTTCATCCCCAACTTTACCAGGGTGGTGCTGCCTTTAACAGACTTCCTAAAAACAAAAGGGGGGGGAACAGGCTTCCAAACCCAGTGCTCCCTTGGCTCCATCAGAAAGTTGTCAGGCTGCCTTTGAGACCCTGAAGGCGCTTTTTACCACGGAGCCGTTACTAGCTCATGCTGACCCAACAAGGCTTTTACGGTACAAGTGGATTCTTCAGATGTGGCCATGGCGGTGGTGGTCCTGCAGGAGGGTGAGGATGGGCGCCCACACCCCCTTGCCTACATTTCCAAAAAGTTCTCCAGGACAGGGAAGAACTCGGTAATTTGAAAAAAGAGGCAGCAGCCATGAAGCTCGCATTGACTACATGGCGGCATTGACTGGAAGGGTCCACACTCCCCTTTGTCGTTTGGACTGACCATAAGAATCTGCAGGCGTTGAAACAGCCTTGCTCACTGTCTGTGAAACAAATGCGTTGGCTGAGGATTTATCCTGCTTCAACTTTACTCTAAAGCATCTGCCTGGTAAAATGAACTTTCTGGCCGATGCGCTGTCTTGCCTCCCCCAATATGAGTGCAAACGGGAGCCATTGGTGGATACAATTTTCATGCCAACCCAGTTGAGTCTGCCAGTGGTGAACAGGAGCTGGGGGCTGGCAGGGCTCCCTCCCCTGGGGGTCGGTCCAGGAGGATGTCACAAGCGATCCAGAATTCGCCTGCTTCAGGCCTGAGCTCCAGGAGAACGAGGGATTGTTTTGCTGGGGAGACAAACTATATGTGCCCGCAGCGGCGCGGGGGGACATTTGGAAATTGTGCTATGATTCCAAGGCAGCAGGACATTTTGGCTTTGTAAAAACTTTGCACCTAGTGTGTCGGCACTATTTGGATTTGGAGTTGTATTTTCAAGGGTGCCCTGTGTGTCTTAGTGGGGGGAAAGAAAAAAGGGTTGCTGCAGCCACTGCCCACCCCCTCAGTTTCTGGGAAGGAGATCACTATGGACTTTATAACTGACCTCCCACCCAGCCATGGGAAAACAGTCATCTGGGGGGTGGTGGATGCATTTTCTAAGCAAGAGTATTTCATTCCGTATGCTGGGTTGCCCTCTGCCTCAAAACTGGCTTCTTAATTTGTGGAAAACATGTACAAACTGCATGGAATTCCGGGGTGAATTTTGACAGACAGAGGAACCCAGTTTGTTGCCAAGTTCTGGCAGGAGCTTTTGGGATTGCTGGGAGTGGGGCAGTCCCTCACCTAGGGGTACCACCCAGAAATAAATGGTCAAACTGAACGAGTGAACCAAATTCTAGAACAGTACCTAGGTTGTTTTATTAATTATCAGCAAACGACTGGGTTGCCTTACTCCCGTTGTCTGAGTTTGCATACAGTAATGGGGTACACTAATCTACAGGGGTGTCACCCTTCAAGGTGGATTACGGCACGGACCTGACGGCCGTGCCCACCTGGGAACCGGTTGCCAAAGGGTCCGTGGATATACAAAAATGAGCAGCGGGGGTTGCCTCAGCTTGGCCCCAGATTGTGAATTGCTTGGGGATGGCAAAACGGGACTATAAAGAGCAGACTGACAAGAAGAGAAGTGTGGCCCCATCATGGGTGGTTGAGGACCTGGCTTACTTGTCCACAAAGAACTTGCGCAGCCAATAACCCTCCCACAAACTTGGACCCAAGTTTGTGGGTCCTTTCACAATTAAACACCTTATAAACTCTGTGACTGTTGAACTAGATCTGCCAAAGACTTACAGGCATGTTCATCCCATTTTTAATTCCAGCTTGCTGAAAAAAGCCCCGCCTCCAGATGCTTACTACCCTGCTCCCGCAGCACCCATCCCCGTCTTTGTGGAAAAGGAGTCCAGGCAAGTCCCCAGTCAGCGTGGTTACTTCCAACCTGGGCAGAGTCTGCACTTACTTTCTTTATTCCATTGTCAATCCTGTTGAATTCAGATCAGTTTGAACTCGGGTCTTCCTCTCCCCCCCCTCTCCATTGAAATAGGAAAGTCTTCTGCACGTGGTTAGGGAGGCTCAGAAGGTGGGGGGGAGCCAAGCCTCTTTCTTTCGTTTCTTGAAGGGTGGGGGGAGAGGAGCCAGGCAGGGAGCCTTTTTCATTTCTTGGAGGGATGGGGGAGAGGATCGAAAAAGGCAGAGGAAGGAGTTAAAATCCAGGACCGACAGAAGTTGAGAGAAATTAGGGGCTTCTCCTTTAAGGCAAGCATGTCACATGACCAGGTGTAGCCTATCAGAGGTTCTCTACCATGGAGCTTTCTTTCCCAAATGGATATTCAGGATTAAAAGCAGTTTGAGATATCGCACAATAAAGGTAGGGTCACTCCAGATCAATCCTTCTTGCTGCAGAAGGAAAATTTAAATCGCCCCAAATCCAAAGGGAAATCGCATTCTGTGTAGAGGGCATGGACTGAATCGATCTGGGGTTGGAATAAAAGCTCTGTGCAGTTTACACCCTGGAATCACTATAAGAAATAAAAGCGCTGTAATGCATGACTGTGCCTCGCTTATTCCCTATCGAACCCACTATACAACACTGGTGACGAGGATGGGATTCTAAGGGAAGCGAAGCTGCTCCTACACGCATCAGGACATAGCCCCGACATCCAAGGGGAACTTTTAGAATCGTTTTGAAGTGATTTTAATTGCTTTACCCCTTAATTGATCTGTATATAAACTGTCGTGTATTCACCTCACTGTGTCTTCATTTTGTTTGGGAAGAGACAAATCCTCAGTGTTCCGCCTACAGATCCCTCCTTCTATTGGGCTTAACCTGTTGAATGCAGAAAGGGGCATTTAGCCAAAGTTAATAGAACCACTGCTGACTAGACACAGATCTCCTCAAGATGGAAACAGCAACAACTCCCTGGACTGGACTCATGAGTGGAAAAGATCAGAGAGCTTACAGTGATGGCTAAACTTACCAGTCTCATTAATAGAAGATCACCGAAAGAATTTCAAGAATGCCGGGACCCATTCTTGGAAGAACTGAACAAATAACTCCTTAATTATTACTAATAAATGATTTTTAAAAGCATATACAGTTGTCTCATTCAACAAATGACTCATTTTGTAAACACAGAAACCAGAGATATTGCTTGCAAGCATAAATTTATTTTGATTACAATTCATTGAAAATTGACCCATTCTACTGATTTTATTTAGCTAGAGGCCCCCAATGCAAAATTTCTGCCCCGGTTTTCTGTGCCCTTTGGAAACCCATTCACCTCCACCCTTGTTACGAAGGGAGCCAGGATGTTCAAAGCACTTAATCCCCAGCTTTCTTCCCCATTTCCATAAATGGTATAATCTGCAAGGAGTCAGCTTTGCTATCCTGGGAAGGGTACTGTGGTAGTGTCCAAGGTGCTGTTGGTCAGTGGGGTGCCCACAATGGTACCACTGCTACATTCCAGGCGAGTGATACTGACGTTGACTCTATTAGCAAGCCTTACTTCCAGGGGGTGGTAGGCACAGGTGTTTGGTATAGTGCATCCCTGCAAAGCAGTAATCAGTGGAATTCGGACATTTGCAATTTCTGCAAAGGGATAAAAAAAGGAAGCACATCCACATGAGTTACAGAATGGGACCTTAATGATGAAGAGAGTGGGAATGATGTTATGAGGCCTCTAAAATCAATAGTTTTGCTTCAACTGGTTAATGTTTTCAGTTCAGTCCTTCAATTTTACTACTCTAAAGAAGTTTCTCACAAGTCAGTCCTTTGCAGGGAGTTGATCCTACAGGGTGGACTGGGGTTGCTAGTAGTTAGTGATCTCCAGCTGACAATCGTTTACTATCACAATTGATCTCTAGACTAACAAGTTCAGTTGTCTTAGAGAAAATGACTCTTTCGGAAGATGGATTATTTAGCGTTGAACATGCCTTTTAAGCGGTCTGTGACCTCTTGAACTGAAAAATGCTATTCTGATCTCCTTGCACCCTGATGCCTTTACTTAAAGCCAAGAGGGATGGAGAAAAATTGTCCCACATGTTCCCACCTCCCAAATAAACCATGGAGCTGTGCTAGGTAGAATATTTAGGAACAATCAATTTGATCAGCAAGGGAAATCGATTTCCAGAGCTTCAAAAGGAGAACTCCCCCACCACATATGAACAGAAACTTGTTTCTACATCTCAAGGATGCTATGGGTGTACATATGCCAAGAAAGCAGATGTGCATGCACATCTGGAATCTGGCCATCGTGCTTCAAGCATTTTTGTCAAATGTTCTGTCTTGATGGGAGCGTACAGATTAGTAAACTTCAAGGATGAACTATTGTCACCTGATCACTCATTGACTGTTTCTTGCAATATCATTCAGGGTTGCATTTTTAAAGGGCTAAGCCTCTTGTAGCGCAGAGTGGTAAGGCAGCAGATGTGCAGACTGAAAGCTCTGCCCATGAGACTGGGAGTTCAATCCCAGCAGCCGGCTCAAGGTTGATTCAGCATTCCATCCTTCCGAGGTTGGTAAAATGAGTATCCAGCTTGCTGGGGGGTAAACGGTAATGACTGGGGAAGGCACTGGCAAATCACCCCGTATTAAGTCTGCCATGATAATGCCAGATGGCATCACCCCAAGGGTCAGACATGCTCCAGTGCTTGCACAGGGGGATACCTTTACCTTTACCTTATTGTTGTCTTGCACATAATAACATGACGAGGGCCAAAGCCTGTTGCATTCAGGAATACAACGGGCACTAGATAGGGGGTGGAAGAACTCTGCAGACGGCCTCTCCCTCCCCCCAAGACCTGGAAAGGCTGCAGGCTGCAGGCTCCTGGGCAGGGAACTCACCAGCAGGGATCTGCAGCCTCTGAGAATTGGAGGGAAGTGGAAGGAGGAGGGGGTGGTCGGGGTGGGGGATGGAGGGTCATTGGCTGGCTATTGGATAGACAGGCAAGCTGGTTGGAGGCAGAGGAGCAGGACAGCTGCCCTGAGTGGGTGTTAAGTGTTGAGTAGCACTTAAGCCATGAGACCACCACTTCCCCATGGGCCTTACCAGAAATATTAAGCGGAACAGATAACCCAGGTTTAAAAAAAAAAAAACATTCAGGACACTTTGGAGGGAATGGAGGGCTGGGGGGGGGTGGAGGTCATCAAGGACACAGAATGGTTGGATTGTGATGTGTAATTAAAACAAAGGTGCAAGCAGGCACCATTTTACAAAACACACTTTAAAAAAAGGGGGGGGGGAGAACAAAATCTGTAATGTGCATGATTGAATGAAATATGGGGAATGTCCTGTTGGGTTACTACAGAATATGTTCCTGACCTAAGCAGACTTAGGTCAGGAACTTTCTGATAATTTTCAAATCCTGATTGGCTTAACTGGAGAGTTCTTGCTTTTTTGTTTATACTTCCTCCCTGCTCGTCTCCAAGATAGAAATAATGGAGGAAAATAGGGATGTATGTCTTTCTCCTCTCACTTTCTCTACAAAGTTTGTTTCACTTCCAAATAAAATTATTTTATTATTTTATGCAGCCTAGTGCTTGGAATTCATTGCATATTTAAACTCTGCTGACATTTTTTCTCTCCTTTACAATAAGCCTGGCAAAATGGTAGGGCTTTAAGACTGCTTTGCTCACTCTCCGACACTGTGTGGAAGTAGTGGGCTGCAAATCGAATAAATAAATAATAAATAAATAACTAATCCCCATGGAGAGTATAGAACAGTAGGGGAGGGCAACATGAGGGAGGCTCAGTCTGCTTGTAGTAATTGGGGTTCCACTGGCTCAACCATAAGCTTGGTGGAAGAGCTCCATCTTGCAGGGCTTATGAAACTGGGTGAGTTTCGTCAGGATTCTGATATTGTGTTGGAGCTCATTCCACCAAGTAGGAGCCAACGCTGAAAAGGCCCTGGTCGAAGCTAAGCATCCTCCCTTGGGTCTGGGGTCATTCAGATGGTTGGAATTAGCTAATCACAGCACTCTCTGAGTGACATAATCAAACAGGTGGCCTGAAATGGACTCCATCTCTGGGCTCTGGTTGTCAACCTTCCCCATGGCCAGTACTTTACTTCACCAGAATGGTCTGGCTACCTGCAGTTCCCTTTTCAGCACGTTTATGGCTCTCACTTTCTATTTGGATTCTCTCTCTTGTTGCATTGCATTTTTACCTCCAATAGTATTAAACATTATATGATCCCAGTTGGGGGTATGCACATGGATAGTTTTTTTTTTTTTTTTACAGAAGACAAAGAAATATCTATCCATCTTCTACATATGTAAAGAGCACCTCTACTCACCTAAAGTCACGGAACCAGAAAAATTGATGCATATAGTCTCCTTGCCAGTGCAGGCGATTGATTCCACTGGC
The DNA here is from genome assembly GCF_049243985.1 of Paroedura picta. Taxonomy (NCBI): domain Eukaryota; kingdom Metazoa; phylum Chordata; class Lepidosauria; order Squamata; family Gekkonidae; genus Paroedura; species Paroedura picta. The sequence goes on from NC_135373.1 coordinate 18,935,001, forward strand.
TGGCAGTTATTTCTCCCCACGGCAAAGCAGGCTGGACACAGATGCCCATTGGGAACCAAATATATGTCCCGAGTACCTGCAAAAACAACTCTGACCGTTGGTTCAGCATTTCACCATACTCTATTCAACATTTAATGAAACTATCATCCCCTTTTCCTTCCCTAGAAAAAAATAGCCAGTACGTTGTATTGGTGTCTGTAGATCTGTCAAGGGCCGACCTTGAGGCTTGAGGAAGGGTCGTATCCTGTGTTGTAATCACCCAGTGCATGACTTGATCCCAACTGTTGGATCCAGTCAGTTTAAATGGAAACTGAAAAATAGTGCACACTGGGAGGAAGGTCTGTCAACCAATGCAGCTGCCTCATCACTGGCTGGATATGGGTGCTCCAAGATGTACCACTGAGGACACTAGCAGCTGTATTCTGCACCAGCTGGAGTTTCCAGGTCAAGGACAAAGGTAGGCCTTCATGGAGCAAGTTACAGAAATCCAGCTTTGAGTTGACCAATGCATGAATCACTGTGGCTAGATAGTCCGGGAGAAGATAGGGAGCTAGTAGCCTTACGTGGCATAGGTGGCCAAATGCCATCTGAGCTACCCTTGTTACCTGGGCTTCCATAGAAAGGGAAGTATCCAGAATCACCCAAAGATTGGGTGAGGAAAAGATGTTAAGTTGCATCCTGGCTGGGGTGGGTATGTGCGCTTCCTGGTCTCCCACCTTTTTGTCCAGCCACAGGAGCTTTGTCTCAGAGGGGTTGAGTTTCAGGTGACCCTGCTCTAACAATCCAGAAACAGCTTCCAAACAACTGGCAAATGTATCTGCAGGTGAATCCAGGTGGTCGCCCATGAGGAGCTAGAGCTGGGTGTAATCTGCATACTGGTGACACTCCAGCCCATACTGGTGACACTCCAGCTGGACCAGTTGTGCCAGAGGGCACATAAAGATGTTAAATAATGTAGGGGAGAGTACTACGTGCTGCTGGACCCCAGGAGGGAATTGATAAGGACACAATAATTCCTCCCTCTGTGTCCAAATCCAGAGAAAGGAGCACAGCCCTTGAATGGCTGGCCCCTGAATTCCGGCTCTGGTGAGGCAGTCGGCCAACAACTTGTGGCTGACCATGTCAAGCACAGCCAACAGATCAAGCATCATGATTATGGCCGAACCACCCTCATTGTCAGGATCAGGCGTCTGATCTCTGCCATGATTTGTGACCGATGACCTGTGTAACAGCTTTTTGGTTTAGTGTGTGTTGTTTTAAGGATTTCTGTGTAACTCTTTTTACGTAACCCTGAGCTGCCCCTTCAAGCTGTAATTTAGACTACCAATTGCTGTTCTGTTCTGTGTTAACAGGAAGGGAGGAACTATCTAACACCCAAGGCCACGACAGCCTGGCTATTGTCTGGACGGGAGCCCAGGATGGGACCTGTGAGAGGGGGGCTTTCGCTCTCTGGGAACGGGGAAACTTTGGGCGGGAAAGAACTGGTAAAAGTGCCTGTTGTCTGTGAATTGGCCAGAATTGACTCTGAGCGTTAAGGTGTTCTGATCTGCTATCAATAAAGCTTTCTATTAACCCAGAAGCAAGTTGTTAGTCTGTCGGCCCTTGAAATTGATCCAGATGGTGCTGGAGATCATCCACCATGGCAACCAACACAATCTCCACCCTGTGATCAGGACAGAAGCCCGACTCGCATAGGTCAAGCACTGAAACATCCTCTAAGTATGCAAGGAGCTGGTTTGCTGCAGCCTGTCCAATCACCTTGCCCAGAAATACAAGATGCAAAACTGGGTGGTGATTGGCCAGGTCCTGAGGGTCCAGCGAAGGATTTTTCAGTAAGGGATGAACCACTGCCTCCTTCAGCACCTCTGAGACCTCCCCTAGAGACAAGGAGAAGGCCTCCGATCTTCTGGTACCTCATCTTGAGCAACTAAAACAGACAGGGATCAAGGGGGCTGGTGGTTGCCTTCACTGATCCCAGCAACCCATCCACTTTGGTTCCTGAGAACTGCCTGGAACCATCAAACATATCCATGCAAGATGGCCAAGGGGCCTCTAGTTTTCTCTCTGTATTAAAGGTGGCAGGAAGGTCCAGGTCTTCCGGATGTTTGGATGGAATTTCTTTTGAATTAATTTCATCCCATTCATTCTGCTCTGTCCCACTGGGGCAAGAGAGAACAATCTCTAGTTGTTCTCCTAAGACATGGAGGTTCAGCTAGGGTAGGAGGGCAAATCTTGCCCCAGTGTTGCAGTGTCTTCAAGTGTAATTCTGTAATTTCCCTCAAAGAGGGACTTGGTACTAAAACACAAAGATGGAAAAGAACCAGAGTTTTTACAGCTTCTGAAAAGATGCAGATACTTACCCTGAAGAATGCCATTGTTGCAAAGGTCGTTTTTGCAACAACGCAATATTATTTGAACTTGTACGTTCTGTGATGTGGTTATGGTGTAATTTCCTGATTTACACAGTGATGACGGCACGCAAGCCTTGACAGTGTACGTGGGAATAACAGCTGTGAAGAGGAATAAGAAAGAAGGTGTAGAGGACCAAAAGTTTGGTTCCATTATCTCTGAATGTAATTGTTTGTGCCATTGTCAATAATGTACATTGGCTGATGATTTTAAAAAGTAGAAACATGGGAAACATGGATTTTGTCCACCAAAACATAATTTATACAAGGGGGGGGGGACAGGGGGTGAATCACAAAATGGGAAAATTTACGTTTGTTATTTGACACGACATTAGGCAGGTTTTAATAAATGTTAATGAATTTTTGTGGTTTGATAATGACTGAAATGTTTTAATGTATTTTTTGGTGTAATCCAACCTAAGCCCCTGGGAAGGGTGGTATAGAAACTTCATAAACAAATGCATTATTATTATTATTATTATTGTTGTTGTTATTATTATTGTTGTTGTTGTTATTATTATTATTATTAATTTACATCATGTTGAGGCCAGGCATAGTTCTTGAGCTTTACAGTGCTTAAGGTTCTGGTAATCACCTTTAGGGCCATCCGAGGTCTGGGCCCAGCGTACCAGAGGGACTGCCTCTCTGCCTACACCCCTCAAAGAGCCTTACGATCTGCTACTACCAACTGCCTAGTGATCCCTGGCCCCAAGGAAGCTCGCTTGACCTCAACCAGGGCCAGAGCTTTTTCCATCCTGGCCCCCACCTGGTAGGACGAGCTCCTGGAGGAGATCAGAACCCTAGCGGAGCTTAAACAGTTCCACAGGGCCTGTAAAAGGGAGCTCTTCCACCAGGTTTTTGGTTGAAGTCGACCTGATTTTAATCACTTCTCAATGGCCTCTGAGTTTGCCCCATGAAAACCACCACCGACATGTCTATCCCATGGTGCTATCACCATGCTACAGTTAAAATGGACGTTATCACCATTATGCTATTGTTCTCCTGTTATGACTGTATCACTATTGTACAACTTATCATGTTATTTGTAAAGATTGGATTAAGACATTTGGTGAGACTACCAATTAGCAACATATTAGGAAACAGCTCATTCCTCACACATTGGGTAATGGACTCTCAATGCGCTTTTGCAGCTAGACGTTCCTGTGTGGAACAGGGTAATCTACTTCTAAAGTGCATTAGCCAACATGTGAGGAATAAGACAGTTAATGAGAATGATGTGATTGTTTAAAAGCAGCTGCCATTAAGAGCAGCCACCGATTGAAGCAGTGGCAGGCCACCAAATTAGGTATGATGGCCCGGGACCATGCGCGCTGGGAGAACACACAATGTCTTGCGGGGAGGCGGGGCTATTTGAGCACCTTTATAAGGCACCACGAGGACATGGCTCGGCCTCTCCACTCGAGACAGTCCGAGTTTTTATCATGGACAGGGCCCACCCTTTCTCCTCCCCCTTAGGGCTTACTCTTTTATTTATACCGCTCCTCAGTTATTATTGACCATAGCATTTTATATCCAGGATTAAATAGTATTGGTCCTAAATGGAGTCAAACGATGTTCTCATACAATCAGGCCCACACACTGCTTTCTTTAATGGGGCTTATTCTGAGCAAATTATTCTTACAATTCCGCTGTCAGTGTTTCTGAGGTCTCTGGGCTGAAATTCTGTTCCTGTGCAGCCTTGTACAGAGACACCAAATTGTGACTGGGAGTAGATGACCCATTTGCTGATGTTAGAAGGGGCAACTGAAAGATAAGCTACACCTTAAGCAGATATCCTGTTTTTACTCACGCAGTGTAGCTGATACCATTAAGGAAAGGCAAGTATCTTCATGAGGTGAACACTGTTGAATTTCAGAATTAGCACATGGCCCTGTTATGCTCGCACATACGTAACATTGCAGAGATGCCCCTGTAAACAGAGAAGAGAGAGCATCCATGCCAGATGCATCACTGATATGACATTTCACAAAGCAGACCATTGTTTTCTTTTAGAACCACAGAATTAGGATGCATCTGATCTTGGCGTTTATTGAAGGAATCTATTGTGGTATCTATTTGAATATAGCCGTAGGACTTTGCAAAATATAAAATATAAATTTACAAACAGTAAGATAAAATAGAAGAAACTGTATAAAAATACAAAATTTAAGACCAAAGAACTGGAACAGCATACATGACTACAGAGTGCAAGAGTGTTAAGAGCCTGCCTTGACGGTTGTAACGTTGGCCCTTATTTTCCTTGCAGCCAAAGCAAATAGTGCAGTTTTACATGTCACATTATTAACCTGGTCAGATAAGAGATAGATTTTCTTTTCAGCAACAGAGGGAAGGTTAGAGCCCCGTAAGATCTCATTGAGATATTTGGCCCTGAGTTGAATGTAAAGTAAGGAGTCAAATATCTAGTGGGGTAAATCTTCCAGAAAGAGCCTCTTGTGGCGCAGAGTGGTAAGAGGCAGAAATGCTGTCTGAAGCTGTCTGTCCATGAGGTTGGGAGTTCAATCCCAGCAGCCGGCTCAAGGTTGACTCAGCCTTCCATCCTTCCGAGGTCGGTAAAATGAGTACCCAGCTTGCTGGGGGGTAAAACGGTCATGACTGGGGAAGGCACTGGCAAACCACCCCGTATTGAGTCTGCCATGAAAACGCTGGAGGGGGTCACCCTAAGGGTCAGACATGACTCGGTGCTTGCACAGGGGATACCTTTACCTTTATATCTTCCAGAGCTTGTGCACCACAAATACAAAAACACTGTTTTTTTGGTGTACAGCTAAAATGGCCCGCCAGTACCTCTGTGGGCATCTTTTCGAATTGAAGTGATGTAAAAGCTGCTCTGAGATTATGGTTAGTGATCTTAATTAGGTAAGAAGATCTACAGTGGTCATATTTAAACCGCTTGAACCATGTTGCTGACTTAATTTTCAAAATTTGCATTCTGTCTAACTGGGCATCACTTTTGAAGATCCAGTCTCTAAGGTGAGAGTTATTAGCTGAAGGATTTAGGAGGTCATCGGGGATGGAGTGGCGTGCAAGAAGGCTATTAATAAGGCTATGCCACTCGGGCACTAAGAGAAGTTCAACCCGTTTCTTCCCTCATCAAAACAGCCGGAGTTCCCCTTGGTAGGGCTAGAATTCTTCTCTTTTTGGCTCTTCTCCCCCCCCCCCTTCAAGAAAAGAAAGAAAGTGACTTGGCTCCCCCCCCTTCTGAACTACCCTAACCATGTGCAGAACACTTTTCTGTTTCAATGGGGAGGGGGGGAAGAGGAAGACCAGAGTTCAGATCGATCTGAATTCAACAGGAATGACAATGGAATAAACAAAGTAAGTGCAGACTCTGCCCAGCTTTATGCCCCAACCACTGCTGCTGTAGAGGATAAAGTTGACCAGTTCTATGAAGCCCTACAACACCTTCTAGAAGCAACGCCAAAAAATGATGTGCTTATCATCATGGGGTTTGGAATGCTGTAGGAAGCCAAAACATAACCGGGATAATAGGCAAGTTTGGCCTTGGAGTACAAAATGAAGCAGGGCACAGGCTGGTAGAATTCTGTCAAGAGAATACAATGGTCATAGCAAACACTCTTTTCCAACCACCCAAGAGATGACTCTACACATAGACAACACCAGATGATGAACACAGAAATCAGATTATGTGCTCTGCAGCCAAAGTTGGAGAAGTTCTAAACAGTCAGTAAAAACAAGACCAGGAGCTGATTGTGATTCAGATCATCAACTTCTTGCTGCAAAATTTAGGCTTAAAATGAAGAAAGTCGTGAAAAGCACTAGGCCACTCAGGTATAAACTAACTCATATCCCTGACGAATATACGGTAGAAGTGGCAAAGTGATTTAAGGGATTAGATCTGATAGACAGAGTGCCTGAAGAACTATGGATGGAGGTTCGCAACATTGCACAAGAGATAGCAAATAAATCCATCCCAAAGAAAAAGAAATGCAAGAAAGCAAAATGGCTGTCTGAGGAAGCTTTACAAATAGCTGAGGAGAGAAGGGAAGTGAAAGGCAAGGGAGAAAGAGAAAGGTACACCCAATTGAATGCAGAATTCCAGAGAATAGCTAGAAGAGATAAGAATGCCTTCTTAAATGAACAGTGCAAACAAATAGAAGAAAACAATAGAATACAGAGGATCAGAGATCTTTTCAAGAAAATTGGATATGAAGAGAATGTTTCATGCAAAGATTGGTATGATAAAGGACCAAAATGGTAGGGACCTAACAGAAGCAGAAGAGATTAAGAACAGGTGGCAAAATTATACTGAAGAACTATACAAGAGCGAGCTTAACATCCCTGATAACCATGATGGGGGAGTCACTGACCTGGAGCCAGACATCCTGGAATGTGAAGTCAAAAGGGCCTTAGGACGCCTGAGCAACAATAAAGCTAGTGGTGGTGACAGCATTCCAGTTGAACTATTCAAAATCTTAAAAGTCACTTTAGTAAGGGTGCTACACTCAATATGGCAGCCAATTTGGAAAACTCAACAGTGGCCACAGGATTGGAAAAGGTCAGTTTAAATTCCAATCCCAAAGAAGCGCAGTGCCAAAGAATGTTCAAACTACCTCACCATTGCACTCATTTCTCATGCTAGCAATGTATGCTCAAAATCCTACAAGATAGGGTCCATTAATATGTGCACCAAGAACTTCCAGAAGTACAGGCAGGATTTTGAAGAGGCAGAGGAACCAGAGACCAAATTGCCAACATACGCTGGATCATGGAAAAAGCCAGGGAGTTCCAGAGAAACATCTACTTCTGCTTCATTGACTATGCTAAAGCCTTTGATTGTGTGGAGCACAACAAATTGTGGCAAGTTCTTAAAGAGATGGGAATACCAGAGCATCTTATCTGTCTCTTGAGAAACCTATATACAGGTCAAAGAGAAACAGTGAGAACCAGGCATGGAATCACTGATTGGTTCAAAATGGAGAAAGGAGTTTGGCAAGGCGTCGTATACAGTCGCCCTGCCTATTTAACTTGTATGCGGAGCACATCATGGGAATGACGGGGTTAGATGAGTCACAAATTAGGATTAAGATTGCAGGGAGAAATATCAACAACCTCAGATATGCAGATGATACCACTCTAATGGCACAGGTGGCTGGACGGAGTCACTGAAGCAGTCGGTGTGAACTTAAATGGACTCCGGGGAATGGTCGAGGCCAGGAAGGCCTGGAGGATCATTATCCATGGGTTCGCAATGCGTCAGAAATGACTTCACAACTAACAACAACAACAACTCATTTTATGGCACTGTGACACACAATACCTTGCTTTCCACCTTTTTTATGCTAACAAAACTGAGAGGTAAAAAAATCTCCTGGATATGATTCTTATTGTGGTCTCTTGTTAATGACAGAAAAAGGGCCAATACCTATAGCTACCACTAGAGTAGCCAGATAGGCCCTAGCACATTGGCTGTTGTTTTATAGTGCTGATGCCAGCTGGGACAAGTTCTTAGAGCTTTGGTTATATAAAAATCACTTTAAAAGGCAAAATGGCCTCAAAGAATTGCTCTCTGCCCACCATATCTTATTTCCCCACCCTTTGTGGTGGTTAACCACAAAGTGTCAGAGAAAGATACGGGTCCTCTGATCCTTTTGTGTCTTCTGCTATTAACGTAAACCACCCGTCCCATCCTTTGTACATACATCATTTCACCAATGGTGAAGTATGAGGCTTTCCCACATTTACATCTTATTTCAGACATGAGGTGTACACCATAGACAGGACACACAGTTTTATTGAATTTTGGGGAAATTTTCCTTTTTTGAGGGACAGGAATGAGCATAATAGTAAAATGATTGACTAGCCCATTCTTCTTTTGTTTAAATCGAGTAATGAAAGACACCTTCCTGTCATTTCACTACAAGCCTCTAGACTCTGCTGCACATTTAAGTTCTATAAGAAATCGCCTGCTTCACTAGATGCATGCAATGCATACCCACCTAACATCTTGGGTCATTAGGGCAGTAATACTGATATGGACATGACAGCCATTAGCTTTATTTTTCTAGGTCAACCCACAAATCCTTTCAATCTTGTTTTCTTCTGGTTTTGTCTGTCCACTGTTTATATTCCCTTCCCTGGAGTTTGAGTTTCTACTCACCTGTAGAGAAGAGGGCCCAAAGCAGGCATGTGCTTAGGAGTGTCTTCATAGTGCCAGGGAGGACTTGTATCAGAGATGAAGCGAAAAAGGTAGATGATGGCCAGGTATTTATAAGCCAAGAGCAGAAGCCTCACGGCAACAGATGGGAATAGCTGGAATGGTGAGGTGCTGAAAATGATGAGAACTGAGGCTGTTCCCAGATATCACAGTGTAATAGGACATGTGGGACAATAAGTCTACAAACATTTAAAGACATCAATTTGTACCTCACATAATTGCTTCTTCCCAGCATCAGGGTTATTTGATACTGATATCTGTTTGTAAAACATCTTACAGGCCCAAGAAGGCACAAATGTATAGAAGGGTAGAGGGGAATTAGGAAAATCTGAGCCACATCTATGTCACTGTGTCTGGTTCTCTCTTCTTTGCAGGTACCTTAATCCTTGCCTTGATATATTTGTGTCATCAGAAGTCAAAAGGCAGGAGTCAAAAGCAAGTTGGTCCTGGCCTTTATTCTTTGGTTTTCAGCCTGTGATTCTGTGTTTCCACAGGATATGTTGAAAGGCAGCCTCCCAGGGCTGATGCGTGTGAGGATGTCCCCTACTCTAAAACCCACCCGATTGGCCGATTGAATAGGTTGGTTTGAGCAAGAACTGCAGAGGAGATGGTGGTAGTGGTGGGAGACTGCCTGATGAGAGGAATGGAGGCAGTAATTGGTAGATCTGGTAATATGTTCCAAGAGGTGTGTTGTCTCGCTGGAGCAAACATCCATGATGTAACTGTAAGTCCCGGGGTGGCTGGACACACTGGATTTCGAATGTGAGCCATAGTGTCACCTTTTAATTGCTGCTTCCATTAAATTGATAAATTGGAAGACCTCTCTGGCTCGATGTGGATGTTTGGATCCTATTCCACCATGGATGCAAACGAAGCCTAATGCTGGGATAACAGATGATCTTTTGAGACAGAATCTGCTGGGAGAAAGATCTCAGATTTTTCAGCCTTGCCAAGACTCAGCGACAGAAGGTTCAAATGTCTGCTGGAACTGCAGGGGACCTCCTTCAGTTTATCTGAAGCCTGGGTAGCAAATTTCAAACACTCTAGCCTTCGCCTGTGGGAGACTCCTGCAAACAGAGAATTCTAAAATTCTCTCTCTCTCTCTCTCTTTGTGCACAAATGACCTGTCTTAATGGTGAGTATGTGATGGTGCTGGAGAGAGGAAATACCAAAGGGAGGCTATTTTCTTTTGATCAAGAGATGGAAGGGACCATCCCCCTGCAGAATGTAGGAAAGTCACACCTCTCGGCCCACCACAGTGACCCCAGTTCCATGCCCAGATGATGCCCTTCTGCCCACCCACTTAGTATCTGCCGAAGTTCACAAAAGCAGCATTTCTGTCATCTGGCTATCTGGACTCTGCTTAAAAACCTCCAAAGAAGGAGAACTTTTGCTCTCTTTTGAGGAATCTTATTCTGTTGAGGAACTGTTCTGTCAGGAACTTCTTCTGGATGTTTAGCTGAAAATCCTTTTGAATTCATTTCAAACCATTGGTTCTGGCTGAATCCACCTGGGCACCAGAAAACACCTCTGGTGTAATCCAGCCAGGCAATAACTTTCTCAAAATAAGAAAAATGATAAGGTTAGTCTTTTATGACTTGTTCTTATGAAACCTATGCTGACTCTTAGAAATTACAGACATGTGCTCCAGCTGCTCAAGGATCAACTGTTTGATGATTTTATCTAAAGGTTTTCCAGCTAGAGATGTCAACCTGTTGGGTTGGTATGTACCCAGATCCCCTGATGCACATGGCCACCTGCTTGCAAACATGGGACGGTAAACCTCACATTTGATTTCCTCCATATGGGATTCCCCGCTGGTGTTTCCTATCTGCTTGGTTACAACTTTTTGCCTCCCGAAAAGGCTGGAAGGGAAAAACTAAGTAGTAAGTAATATGGATTATATGATTACAGACCATCAGTGGAGAATTTTCCTAATTTTCCTTCTATTTATAAGAAGGCAGTGTTATTAGAATCTGTATGACATTTCTGATTTCTGGAAAGTCCTGAGATTTATGCAATTCTCAATGGGTTTCTTAAATAAATGTAATACATTAAAAGGGTAAGAAATGAATACCTGTTTAAAGGATCCCCTAGTTAAGATGCTAACCGGGATTTTAGTAGATAATAGAGCTTGGTGTAATAGTTGAGAGCAATGGCTTCTAATCTGGTTACCAGGACTGATTCTCTGATCTAGCCCTGGTCCAAGGTTTTATCTGGCCTGGTACAACTTCCATGGGTACCCCGGTTCTCTTTGTGACAAAGAAGGATGGGATCTTCCAGCTATGCATGGGATCTCCATGGGATCTCCATGGGAAAGATGGGATCTCCAGCTATGCATGGACTACAGGGCCATCCATGGCATTTAAAAATCTAATGCCTACCCATCCCGCTGATGAAGGACTTGTTGGGGCAATTGGGAGGGAAGAGGTATTTATTAAGCTCAACCTGAGGAAGGCATAATTTCATGTGAGGATAGTCCTCTGTGATGAATGAAAAACTGTGTTTAACATCCCCATGTTGCAGTTTGAGTACGTTGACATGCTGAGGTCTTACATGACCTACTCTACAGGGGTATTGTTGTTTATGTGCAATCAGACGTTGGAAGACCATTAACCCTTGGTGCATGAGGTTCTCCAGTTTCTCCCTGACAACAAACTGTATGCCAAGCTCTCCAAATGCAAGTTCCATAGGGAGAGTTTTAATATCTGGGATATAGGTCTCCCTGGAGGCCATCCAAATAGACCAGACAAGATCTGAGACATCCTCGATTTGGACATGTCCTGAACACACTGACAACTGCAGTCCTTCTTTGGCTTTGCCAGTTTTTGACAAGACTTCCTGACCCACATCTCCCTGGTTGCTGTACCTCTCACCAACTTCCTAAAAACACATGGAAATGGGGAGGGGGTGACTAAGCCAGGTATCCTCCTAGATTGGATGGAGGTGTGCCAGCTGGCTTTTGAGGAACTCAAGAAGCTGTTCACCATTGAATTTGTGTTGACCTGGCCAGACCCTAGCCACCAATCTGTTGTGCAAATAAATGATATTGATAGGCATATGGGTGGGGCTTTGTTTTACCAAGGGGAGTGTGATTGGTTGTTCTTGTGTGCCTCCAATCCTGTAAATTCACCAAAGCAGAATGGAACTGGGAGGTGTGGGGAAAAGAGGCAGCTTCTGGAAAAATGCCCTGATTTCAAAGCACCATTTCCTGGATGTGGCGGGTGTATCTTTTCAAGTCTGGACAGATCACAAGAAATCTTATGCAAGTTACTAAAGCTGAATGCCAAACAAATCAGATTGGCTGAGTTCTTCCTCTTTGACTTTATGTTAAGTCATATTCTGGGACATTCTGGGACATTCAAAATTCCTTGCAGATGCCTTCTCCCGTTTGCCTGAGTAGGGTATCAAATGGGAGGTATTAGTGGACATAGTGTCTTCCTCTTACCAGCTTGGAATATTGGTCCAAACCTGTAGCAAAGTGAAGGCAGGTCCACCATCACTGCTTCAGAGCTTGTGGGTTGTTTGCTCGCATGCATTCAGGGAAGTGCTTAGTAAGGACCCCGACTTCCTGAAACTGAAGAGTTCCCTCATGAAATTGAATGGTCTGTTTTACAGTGGCAACAAGGTATATGTTCCAGAGACACTTAGGGTTATCATTCTGCAGGTGTGCCATGACCACAAAGCATCCAGTCAGCTCAGTTTCATGAAAACCTATTGTTAAGTCCACTGGCAGTTCTGGTGGCCACATCCTCATGGGGATCTGGAGGCCTATGTCAGAGGCTGCCTGGTCTATGTCTCTACCAAGCATGGGGAGGGAAATCTGCTGTGTCTCCTGAAGCCCTTAAATCAGGGGTTCTCAACCTAGATTTCGTGAAACCTTTGGTATCCTGATGGCCCTGGAGGGGTTTCCTGAATGGTGGGAATTAATTTTAATATATTTTTCAAATTTATTAAACATTTATTAGGTGATATGACCAGTTATGGTTTTGTTAATCTATCCACCCCTCAATATTGCCAATGATGGGCCTGATGGGCTTGCAGGGGGTGGGAAGGGGAGGGGCCCCAACTGGGCAAGTACCTAGCTATGCTTCAGAACCATATTCAACATTATTGCCGTTCCGTGGTCAGACCACTATGCCCTACAGGCCCGGCTCAAGTCCCCACCCCTCCCCCAGTTGGGTGGCGGATGTATTTTAGTCCGCCTGCGGAGAGTAATGGATCCTATTGGATTCCAGAATGCTCTGTGGGACCCGTTTCCTCCTGGCAATTCGTTGGACACCATGGTGGAGGACTGGCAGTCTGCCTGGCAAACACCATCGATACGATTGCCCCTAGATGTCCTTTCTGTCCTCAACTCAAACGATCGCCATGGTATACCGGGGCACTCTGGGTAAAGAAGAGGGAATTGAAACGACTTGAGCGAGTGTGGTGGAAATCTCTCGACGAGGCCACAAGAACATCTTATTGCACGCTTATGAGGGCGTATGAGATGGCAGTGAAAGCGGCAAAACGTGATTATTTTGCCATGGAAATTGCGTCCGCAAGCCCTCACCCGGTCCAATTTTTTACAGTAGTTTGATCCTTGACTGCCCTGGAGCATGGGTGCCAGAATAGTAGGAGATTGGATCTTGGCTGTGAGCATTAGCGAGCTTTTTGACGGATAAAGTCTTGTCACTCTGCCATGACCTTCCTGCCACACTTGATACAGTAAATCAACTGGAGACCTGTTGGCCGGCCTTGGATGTGGTGTTCGATGGCTTCAGACAGCTCTCTATACCTGAAGTGGACAGGTTGCTGGGGCAGGTGCGGGTGACCAATTGTCCTCTGGATCCCTGCCCTTCTTGGTTCCTCAAGAAATGGTGGCCGAGGGTAGGAGAGCAGCTCTATGACATTGTTAACTGCTCCATCCAATCAGGGGAGTTTCCAGAGCTGCTAAAGGAGGCAGTGGTCTGCCCGCTCCTTAAAAAGCCATTGCTGGATCCACGAGACCCGGCCAGCTAATGCCCAGTTATGCACTTAGTGTTCCTGGGAAAGGTAGTTGAAAGGGCTGTAGCCAACCAGCTCCTGACATTCCAGGAGGAAACTTCGGCGTTTGATCCATATCAGTCTGTCTTCCGTCCTGGCCACGGGGTGGAGACAGTGTTGGTCACCCTGACGGACGATCTCCGTCGCCAGCTGGATCGAGGAGGTTCCGCTTTGTTAGTTCTATTAGATCTGTCGGCCACAATGTGGTCGACCATGAGCTACTAGCATGCCACCTCGCCGGGATGGAGATAAGGGGTACAGCATTATGCTGGATACGTTCCTTCCTCCTAAACTGAATCCAGACGGTGGCCTTGGGGGATGAGTTATCGAGTCCATTCGGGTTCCCTTGTGGAGTTCCACAGGGCTCAGGGCTCTCCCTCACACTCTTTAACATCTTTATGTGCCCTGTGGCCTAGCTGGTCAGGAGTTACGGCTTGGGTTGCCATCAGTATGCTGATGACACCCAGCTGTATCTCCTGATGGATGGCCGCCGGGATTCCCCCTCCCTCCGATCCATTTGCCAGATGTTTGGAAGCCATAGATGGATGGCTCAAGCAGAGTTGCCTGAAACTCAACCCTGCCAAGACAGTGGTCCTGTGGTTTGGGGACAAGGGAGCAGCTCAGGAAGTGCGACTACCCACCTTGGCCGGGACGCAACTGACCATCGTGTCCCAAGCCAGGAATTTGGGTGTGACCTTGGATGCCTCATTAACACTGGAGGCCCAGGTCACGAAAGTAGTGGGCCAGGCTTTTTTCTATCTTCGCCAGGCTTGGCTACCAGCAGCCTACCTGTCTCCTGACAACCTGGCCGCAGTGATCCATGCGGTGGTCACCTCCAGAATAGATTTCTGTAACTCGCTCTACGTAGGCCTACCCTAGTGCCTGATCCAGAAATTACAGCTGGTGCAAAATACAACTGCTAGGGTCCTCACAGGAACATCTTGGAGGACCCACATCCAGCCTATGCTGAGGCAGCTGCATTGGCTACCGATTGCTTGCTGGATCAGATTCAGGGTTTTAGCAAGCCATATTCCCAATCACTTTGAGGTGGGGAAGGGGCTCAAGGTAGGAGGGTCCACTTGGGTGGTGCCATTTCCCCATGTCAGTCTTTAGTATTTGTCCAGGACTTGGAGATGGGTTCCTCCATTCCACCCCTCCCCTTCATTCCTGTATACACTTTGCTGCAACATGAAAGGTGAGCAGCATTGCAGTGTTTCTCTTTGAAATGCTAAACAACCCTTGTAGGGGCTAGGCATAGAAGGCCAGCTGGAAAGATAACCCAACGCAGCTGGGACCAGTATTTGCACCTCTGAGTTCAAACACTTTACTTGAGGACTCTGTTTCCTGCCTAGGCTCTAGGGGCAAGAGCCCTAACCTATATGGATATCCCTATGAGGTTTTTGTTTAAATTTTCTCCATTAATTTCTCTGCTGTGATGAACTTCCATTTATGCCTGTTGATTGTACTGGATTTTAACAGTTTTGAATATTTTTATGCAGACTGCCTTGAGCCAGCTGGGCCAAGAGTGGTGTTATAGAAATGTAATGATAAAGAAACAACCAAACCATTGGTCACTTTTGCTGCCTCTGTGTTGCCCAGTGATTCAATTCTCCCTAGAGAAGATGAGAGGTTTAACCATACTGGGGTGAGCTATAAACTGAACAAACAACAGGTGAAACTGGTAAAGATAATTGCAGCCTCCAATTGAAAAATCTCATCCTTCCATGTTGGGATATCTGAACACCAATGGGCCCCCTGAGGCCGAGGAACCTCTGAGATGTCATCAAGTTTGCCCACAGGTTTCAGGTCACAGCGGCTCTGCCTACCAATTTTTCTTTACTTTCTTTTCTTCTTCATGCTGAATAAATGCTCTAAGGGATAAAAACTCTGATATCAATTAGAATTTTTAGCTTCTAGGGGTTTTGGTGAGATTAATCTCTGAATACATTGCTGTGACTTTTCCGCCTCCCCCCGCCCCCCGGTTAGCTTGTTGCTGCTACCTATTTAATCTGAGTTAGTTGACCCTTTATTGTTATGCAGAAATAGAGCTTTAGTGGAATGTGTTGGCAAAACTCAAAGTAAAGCTAAGAGAAAGTATAAAAGAAACTGTTTATCTTACTGGAGATTGTTGTTGCTGTTATAGCTGCTCTCATGTTCTCAGCTGGAAATGTAGTGGAAGTTTTAATTTGAGAGCAGCAGAGCAGCAAAATGGAAAAAGAAAGCACAAAGTTGGAATTTGGAGAGGCGGAGAAGAAGAATAGGAGTGAAGAGTCCAAATTGCCAGTTCGTATGAAATTCGAAAGTGATTGGCAGACTGGAACTGGATGTGGCAGCTGCGTGTGATTGAGAAAAACTCAGGCTGTTATTTGAAGCGGAGTGAGTGGAGGCTTAAAGAGGATCCCATGTGATAGAGTATGACTCTGAAGACAAGCCTGGAGGCTGGAGGCCAAGCTAACACATCGAGCTATAGCAAAATTGTACACAGACACAGGGGGAAATATCTGTCTGCCTGTCATGTCTATTTGTAAGCCCTCTCTTTTGCTTTATTTTTCTTCTTTATTTTTCAATTGGAAACCTTGCAAGTATCCTTGTTTTCTGTGGACTGGGTTTCATTTAACACAATTTTGACTTTGTGTTGGTCTAGAACTATAGGGGGGAATTATTTTAAAATCATTTTTATCTAATACGGGCTTAGTAATACCATAACCAACTAGCCCTCTGAAATAATCAGTTGTATAAGTAGCCGAAGCAAATAATCAATGGCTCTAATTTTATGTTGATTGTTGTATTAATAAGTTTTTATTGGGAGTGCAGATTGATACTATAGGCAATCAGTAGATTTATATTGTATACAGTATATTGGGTATATTGATGATTCTGAATGGTTATTAATTGTAGGAATTAATTTTTTGATTTTTATTTTATTTAATAAAGAAACAATATAACACAAAGATATCAGAATAATTTGCAACTACATCTCAGATACATGACACTCATAGCTTCCTCGAATTAGTGAGGGTATTATTATAACTCTAGCTACCTTTCTTTAGGTAGTCCAAATATTGGCTCCATTGTTCTTCAAATACATCCGTTGACCTTCGATTAATCAAGCAGGTAAGTCTGGCCATTTTAGCCAGTTCAGATAGTTCATCAAGCCAATGCGCGATAGAGGGGTCCTCCGTCGATTTCCAGTTTTTCGCCCAGATCAGTCTCACTGCGGTGGAAGCGTGGAAGAATAATGTGGCAGCTCCTCTGGATGCATGCTCAGCAACATGAATGACGGTTTTAATGGAAAGCCAACTTTGAATATTTCCCGCAGTATTGTGTGAATTTTAGCCCAATAGCTTTTCGCTGACTCACAATTCCACCACATATGAAAAAAGGAACCAACACTATTATTACACTTCCAGCATTTGTTATTGTACCCTTTAGATATTTTTGCTATAACTTTGGGCGTGATGTACAATCTGTAGAGCATTTTGTACCAGTTTTCCTGTAATAACTGGCTATTCGTTTGTTTAGGGATTTTACACCACGCTCTTTCCCAATCCTCCATGGTAATGGCTGCTCCAAAGTTTTGCATCCATTTTATCATACAGCCTTTGACTTGTTCCTCTTCAGTGCCTGAAGAAACAGTGCAGAGACAGGAGTTTGGTGAAAGCAAGAACCTCCAGATCAGAAGGCACTGCTCCTTTTTATTACCTCCCCACCAGCTTAGACAAAGGATTTCCTCAAGGCATCGTGTTCTGTCAGGATTGGTTTAGGCTACATTCCAAGCCAAATAAGGAAATAGGTCAAAAAGGTCGTCTTTGCAGGCTGGGGTCAGATGGAGAAGTTTTAGCTAACCAGGACTGTGGTTTGCCAACACTCTCATCTAAAACTCCTACAGATGTCAAATTTCAAGAGGAGTTTATATATTTGCCCTTGCATATGGGGTTTATTTAAAAGAAGCATATTTTCAAACTCAGAGAGGGGAGCAGTCAAATCTGGTTGTTCGACAAAGTCTGTTGAAACTCTAGATAGTAGTTGATTATATTCCAGCCAGCGTATGTCTACATGTTCATTTTTCAATGTTTGTAGGCTCTTAAATTCACCAATCTTTATTAAGAGATCCTTATATTTGAAACAAAATATTCTCTTCTGCTGTGGCCTTGATAAATAAGACTCTAGAGGTGATTTGAATAGGCTGGTAGATAAGCATCGTCTTTTTTCATATTTATACCATACTTTCAATAAAGCTTTTGTCCAGGAATTCAGATTGTACTTTTTCTTAGCTTTTGTTTTCTGATGTGGCCAGAGAATATTATGAAAACCACAATCCAGATTGATCTTTTCCAACACCATATCTCTGGACATTGGTTCAACTATATGCCCTGCTAAGGCTGTCAAAGTTGCTGCATGTAGTTAAGTTTAAAGTTGGGAACCGCTAGCCCTCCTCTTTTTTTCATCTTGCAGAACTTTGAAGGCTATTCTGGTTCTCTTATAGCCCACATACATTTGTTCATTGCCGACTGCCATTTATCAAGTGTGGAGTTGTTGACTGCCAGTGGTAATACCTGAAATAAAAAATTAAAATTTTGGCAAAACAGACATTTTGACAGCTGCCATCCTTGCTGACCATGAGAGTTTTAGGTTATTCCATCTCTTCAAATCTTGTTGAATAGAAAGTCAAAGTTTGTCATAATTATATTCACACAATTTATCTGGATTAACACCAATCTTATTTTACCATTTTAGGATTGATCTCACAATCTAAATTGTGTTTGAGAATAGATACAGTCAAGTCAGGTACAGCAATGAGCATAATTTAGGTTTTAGACATATTCACCTTGTAACCAGAATATTTACCAACAATAGATGCATCAAACAAAAGTTCTAAAGACCTTAATGGGTTAGATAATACACAAACCACATCATCTGCGTAACTTTAATCTCCTTCTACCTTAAGACCAGGTAGTTTATCATTCTTCCTAATTTTATAAGCTAACATTTCTAAAACCAGATTGAACAAGAGAGGGGACAAGGGACATCCTTGCCTGGTACCCTTACCAATCCGGATGACATTGTTAGTTAGCATACCATTGACAGGATTCTTGCCTCTAGACCACAGTATATATGTTTCATTAAATCAAGAAAGGTATCTCCACATTTCAAGTGGGATATAGCACCAAATCCCCCTTCAAGGATCGCTGTGTTGTTGTGGCAAGGGGGCTTGCGTAGCTCAGTGAAGCTATGAGCTATGCCGTGCAGGGCTACCCAAGATGGACAGGTCATAGCAGAGAGCTCTGACAATAGGTGATCCACTGGAGAACAAGAGAGGGGACAATCCCAGCAGACGGCTCAATCCCAGCAGACGGCTCAAGGTTGACTCAGCCATCCATCCTTCCGAGGATGAGTACCCAGCTTGCTGCTGGGGGGTAAATGGTAATGACTGGGGAAGGCACTGGCAAATCACCCCGTATTGAGTCTGCCATGAAAACGCTAGAGGGCGTCATGACCCAGTGCTTGCACAAGGGATACCTTTACCTTTTTGATGATTATAAATGGTTATTAATTGTAGGAACTAATTTGAGTTTCATTTCCAATCAAACAGGATCTGTCTACTGGGCAACAAATACAAATTCCTTGTAGCCCAGAGGTGTTTTTATTGAATTATCTTCTTAGTGTCCCATAGGATCAGCAAATGATGGTATTGCATATGATAGCTGATAGACAGGTGTTTGCTGGGTGTTGCAAACAAAACATCCCCCCTAAGTTTCAGGAGTGGTTGCTGAAAATAAATAGAGATTTATAGTCTAGTGAAATTAACTGCTTATCAAAATGATAAAGATGTTCACAGAGTTGATTTTTTGTGGTCATGTGTAATAGAAAGAATGGATTCAGTCATTGATTAATTTGTGATGGTGGGTCTCATATGGTCTTATATATGAAAGGAGGGATAGTTTTGCAATGTATTTTATATTTTACATGTTAAATATTACTATGTATCATTATTTTCTCTCTTTTTTAAATTCAATAAATTTTCCAATTATGAAAAAAATAAAACAGAACATAATAAAAAGTAACCAACATTTGCTGAAACTTGAAACTGAAAGTTAGCAGGTGAAAACGTGCATGGTAAAATGGATGCATAATTTTGGGGAGAATATTTTATTTGAAGTTTGGGAACACTTATGGCTTAGAAATATAAAGTTTACTAAATGTCAACTCTTATGTGAACACTAGTATATGATGTATATTGCTGATCTTATCCTGTCAAACTCAAATGCATCTATAATCTTGGGAGGGGATTTTAATGCCAGACTGGGCCCAGATGACTATACTCTTTATAAACAAAATAAATGTTTACCCCCTTCACATGACGACACCGGAACTCTTCTCATACGATGCTCCAATGATAAGATTCCAAACTTTTCAGATTTCTGCTTAGCCCAAATGGCCTATAGGCTAAATCTCCATATACTAAATGGTGCAGTAGAGGGAGACCATCCTGCTGAATTTACCTATTATCTGGGGCTAGAATAAGCACTATCGACTACATGATTGTATCTAGGGATCTTCTTCCATATGTTAAGAACTTAAAAGTTATTCCTAAATTTGTCAGTGACCATTTTCCAGTCATGCTTAATATAAATGTTGCTACTCAAAGGCTTCATATTAAGGACTGTTATCAGCCTGCCTTAATGCCAACAGGTAGATCCTACTGTCATGCTAAGTGGACTCCTCAACTAAATCAATCAATAACTGACTTACTGGACACAGATCATCTACAATGCCTTCGAACTACTCTAATAATAGCTAAAACTCCAGCTGCTTTCCTGGAAAATTATAGTGCTCTTACCCAAGAAATCTACCAGCATTTATTCCACAAAGACAGTATATTTGTAAGACAGAAGCATTATTATTCGAGATCATGTTTTGATAAGGATTGTGTCACTGCTAAGAAAGCTCTTGTTTCTACTTACCAGGCATTCATATCTAATACTACTTCAACAACTGCAATGGATCTTCTCCATCAAAAAAGACTGTATAAGCAATTGCTAGCTTATAAGAAAAAGGAAGCCATGAAAAATAACTGGTCACGTCTTATACAAGCTGTTAAATCCAAAGATCCAACCTCATTTTGGCGTTTGACATCATGCTCCCAAAGAAAGGGATGATCTATAATCATCTATAATGGATCATGTATAATGGAGTGTCACATCTCCCCTGAAGCCTGGGAGACTCATTTTCAGGAACTGTATATGGATTCTTCAGGCGATAGAGGATGCCCTAATCAATCTATAGAAAATCTACCAGCATGGGCACCAGTGACTGAGGCTAATGAGCCTAATAAATAATAGAGAGCCTAATAGCACAGCTAAGATCAGGGAAAGCTCCAGGGGAAGACTTAATTCCTGCAGAGGCTATAAAAAACAACCTGGACTTTTGGGTTCCTATTTTGGCCTCACTTTTTACTTGCATTGATACCTACGGACTTATTCCTAAGGACTGGGGACTTGCAATTATTGTCCCAATATATAAAAAAGGGAAGAAAAATGATCCTGCAAATTACAGACCCATTAGCCTCCTCAATATTATCAGCAAACTATATGCAAGACATTTGCAATCCAAACTTCGAGACTGGCTAGAACAGGAAAACATACTTGCAGAGGAGCAAGCGGGTTTCAGAGAGGGCAGATCTACTATCGACCAATGTCTGGTATTGCACCATCTTACCAAGAAACATCTCTCCTGCAATATTTCTCCCGTTTATGCTACTTTTATAGACTTTAAAGCTGCTTTTGACTCACGAACCAAACTTTGGGAAAAAATGGAGACTCCTCACTTGATCGCCGTCTCCTTTACTTAATACGCACACTGCATAAGAAAACCTCCCTTAAAGTACGATGCAACCCCAAAGGTCATCTCCCCAGAGATATTAAAACCCAAAAAGGTGTTAAACAAGGATGCATCTTGGCCCCACTTCTTTTTAACGTCTATATTAATGATATGGTGAGCCACCTCTGTAACATTAATTTCCACCCCCCCAAAATTTGCTGGAAGACATCTTTCAACCCTGCTCTATGCAGATGATGCAGTAATTTTATCCAAAACAGCTGTTGGACTCAAAAGAGCCCAGAAAGCTTTAATATTATACTGTAAAATGGACCATTTAGAACTAAATTACCAGGAAACCAAAATTATGTCATTTGCTAAAAAACATAAGAGACATTCTTGGATCATTGATGGGCACAGAATTGAACAGGTCTGTGATTTCAAATACTTAGGGGTGATCTTTCAGACCTCTGATAGCTGGAAAGCCCATGGGGACTATATGGCCAACAACGCACAGAAAAGTGCAAATGCCATTCTTAAGTTTTTTAGATCAAAAGGTGGACAATATGTACCTGCAGCACTCAAATAATTTGAAGCCAAGGCAGTATCACAACTATTATATGGCACACAGTTGGGCCCCCTCTCAAACTTGGCCCCCTTAGAGAGGGTTCAATCTAAATTTTTAAGATCTGCTCTTCAAGTGCCAAAGTGTGTCTCCAATGTTACTCTGAGACTTGAGACAGGTTTCATGAAGATGGAGGCTAGAGTATGGCTGACTGCTTTAAATTCCTGGCATAGACGGTCCTTTTTCCCTCGTGGCCTTGCCCCACTAACAACTGAGGATGGCTATCAATCATCATGGCAACGAAACATCAGAGCTAAAATCACACTCTTGGGGTTCTCTCCTGAGTTCCTACTGAGTATGGGATATGATCAGGCCAAAGAAGTTGTTAAGCAGAGATTGACCGAGGTAGAATGCCAACAGGACCTAGCTAATAACCCATCTTTCATTATTAGTGAACCCGATAGATATTCATCTTTCCCTATGACATATCTGGCCAAGCTTGAAGTACCTAGTCATAGGAGGGTCTTCACTTTGGCATGCTGTGATGCCTTCCCTTCGGCGGTATTAGAAGGAAGATATAGGAAAATACCCTATACCGAAAGGAAATGCACCTGTGGCTCTGGACATGTAGAAACCATGGAACATGTTCTCTTTCAATGATGATTCTATAATGAGATTCAAACTAGTCTAATTCTTCCATTGCTAGGTATATTCCCAGGGCGCTCAGGAGAATTTTACATTTCTCTGCTGCTTGCAGATATAGCAAATAAAACAACTTGCCAAGTTCTGAGCAGCAGCGACCAAATTTGTAATAGAATGGTCTGTTTTAAATGAATCTGGACAGCTGTGTTTATCTAAAGGTAAAGGTAAAGGTATCCCGTGTGCAAGCACCAGGTCATGTCTGACCCTTGGGGTGACGCCCTCTAGCGTTTTCATGGCAGACTCAATCTGGGGTGGTTTGCCAGTGCCTTCCCCAGTCATTACCGTTTACCCCCCAGCAAGCTGGGTACTCATTTTACCGACCTTGGAAGGATGGAAGGCTGAGTCAACCTTGAGCTGGCTGCTGGGATCGAACTCCCAGCCTCATGGGCAGAGCTTCAGACTGCATTTCTGCTGCCTTACCACTCTGCGCCACAAGAGGCAATGTGTTTATCTACCTTTTCTATTTTCTATTGTTATCTTTTAAGATGTTTTAATTCCTGGTTTTAATGGATGTTTCTGTATCATCTTATGCTGGTCTATGACCGTAATAAAACTAACTGAACTGAACAGATGGTATTTATCCCCCCAAAGTGTCAGGATCAGCCCCTCTGATCTCTGCCATGATTTGTGGTTGACCAAAGAAACTCCATGTTGGTTTGTTGTGTTTTGTTTGAATAACCTTTTGTAACCCTTTTACAACCCTGAACTATTTCACACTGCCTTGTGTATCCTTTGATGCTGTTTCTCTCTCTTGCAAATGTTACTCTGTGCTTTGATATCTGAAAGGGAGGGCGCTTGTCACCCAAGGCCAGCCGGACTAGAAATGGCATCTGTGAGGGGGGGTAATTCTACCCTGGGAAAGAGGGTGCATTTGGGTGGGAAGGATGCATTGATAACTGCTTGCTTGCCATGTATCGATTAGAATCGACTACAGATGTCGGAGTGTTCAGATCTACTTCCAATAAAGCTTTCTATTAATTCAGAAGCCTAGTTGTGAGTCTGTCTGCCTTTGACAGTTAGTTGATTCTCACAACCGTCTTTCTCCAGGCCAGGATGTTGGACCATGGAGAGGATTCAACCCAGGACCAGCCACTGCCGGATGGAGCGGTGGCTCCCGAAGGGGGAACCGAGCAGGCCACCGGCAACGCGACTGAAGAAACCCCCACTCGGACATGTCCCAGGACAGACGCCCAGACCGTCACCAGGTCTGGGATGGCAACTGCCCTTAACAGTTCGCGGGGAAACTTTTATTTGGAGAGACATGTCACGGATTGCAGATGCTTCTTTAGATACGATGACCTGGTGGGGGTTGAATGGGGACCAGTGCTGAGGTGGGGGGTCCCCAACTAGGAGACGGCAATCCTCCTGGAGAACCTGGAGCTCTGGGATCAAATGGATGGTATGCGAGAGTGGCTTGCGACGGTGGCGGAGGATCCGGACGAGGATCTACAGCGGGACACATGCTTCTTCTTCGCAGAATTGCGGCGCCCAACACTGATCCCGGAGGGAGTCATCGGGCTGGCGGCCCTGTGATTGGCAGTGCTAGAGGTGGCCGCTCCAGTTGCGGGTGGGGGGGAACCGCTGGCCACGGCGCTACATCAGGCAAACCGGCCTCTGGCCTGCCAAGCGACCCCAAACCAACCACGCAGGCAGGGCAGACTGCCACAGCCCCGGTGGCAGCCGCAGATGGATGCCTTTATCACCGGTTTTGCACCCGCTTCAATGGAGAGCCCGAGGAGTTCCACAGTTTCCTGATCCAACTCCAGGGCTATGTGGTAGAATTTGGCAACACTTTCCGAGATGACACTGATCGAGTTAGATTTGAGGGTGACTACATGGATGGTGAGGCC
Source organism: Paroedura picta (assembly GCF_049243985.1). Lineage (NCBI taxonomy): Eukaryota > Metazoa > Chordata > Lepidosauria > Squamata > Gekkonidae > Paroedura > Paroedura picta. The sequence goes on from NC_135373.1 coordinate 18,959,568, forward strand.
GCGAAATGGTTCATAAGGCTCTACAAGTACTCCCAAGCCAAAGTCCAGAATTACGACCATTTCATCCAGTGCATGCAGGCGTGCTTCGAGGATCCGTTCAAGGTAGAGACTGTGGAGGAGAACCTGCAAAACTTGAGGCAAGGCTCGATGTCCATGGGCCAGTACACCTGAGAATTCCGGAAACTGGTGGCTTCCATCCTGCACTGGGTAGAGGCGCAGAATGTCCAGGCATTTTGGAAGGGCCTGTGCAAGGATGTGGTCAAGAAGTGTTTGCATCTGGATGACCCGGAGACCATGATGAGCTGGGTGAGGTTGGCCGGTGAAGTAGAGAAAAGGATGCACCTGGTGGCCCAACTCGAAGAGGAAAAGCCTATGGGAGTGACGAAGCCAGAAACCCCGAAGCAGAATCCTCCACCAAAATCTTCCACACCGGATGCCAAGGACCAGTCTCGGTGCTGTGAGAAAGGACTTTGCCTAGGATGCGGAAGACAGGGGCACTTCCTCGCCAACTGCCCCTCCAAGAAGACCATGACGACCACCCAAGAAAAGTCTCTGGGGAAGGCCACACCCAGCAAGCCCGCCACCGGCCCGGTGAAAGGACCATCTGTGGGAAAGAAGTCAGCGAAGGCACTGCTGACCCCGTTGCTGGAGCCCATTATCTACTCGTCCTCCTGTACTAGCGAGACTGGGACTGAGGATGGAAGAGCCTCGGGGGAGCCGTCGGGAAACGAGGATGACCTGCTGTGAGGTGGCCTGGCCAGCTGGTCCAAGGCAGGGGCAAGTGCTTGGTGAGTCCCATCCCCCTACTACTCCCAGTGACTTTGACTGTTCTCGGAACGGGGAGTAAAGTGGGGGTGCAAAGCGATCTAGACTCTGGGTGTACCCGGACACTGATTAACCCACCGCTAGTTCAGTCGTTGGGGGTGGGAGTGGAGCTGTTCTGCAAACCACTCCATTTTGCCCAGATGGATGGGAAACGTGTGAAAGGGGGGAGGCAGTGTCTTGCACCCTCCCACTGGACTTGGAAGTCATAGAACATTGGGAACGGATCCAGCTGGTGATGGCACCTAGTGCAGCCTTCCCGTTTGTCTTGGGTCTGGACTGGTTGTGTAAGCACAACCCCAGTGTGCGCTGGAGATCCCGGGTGCTAAGGTTTAACAACCCAGGGTGCCGGAGGCACTGCAGGCAGATAACCCAGGAGACTGCCTTGGAAAGGCGGGGCGAGCACGCAGCAGTGTGTCACACCGGGCCACCTGAATTGCCTAGAGACTATTGGGATTTGCAGGATGTGTTCGCGGAAAAGGAGTGCGATCAGCTGCCACCCCACCAAAAAGTGGACTGTGCCATCGAATTAAAACCAGGGGAACCCCTCTCCAAGGTGAAGTTGGATTCCATGAGCCCCAGGGAAATGGCTGAGTTGCAAGCCTTCTTGGACAAGAATCTGGCTAGGGGTTTCATCCATCCCGCGACTTCACCCATGGCGGCACAGGTGCTTTTTGGAAAGGAGAAAGATGGCACAAGTCTGTGCACGGATTATAGGGGTTTGAATGCGGTTTCCACTTCCAAAGCCTACCCCCTGCCTTTGATAAAAGACTTGCTGGGTCACTTGGGGAAGGTGCAGACCTTTACCAAGTTGGATTTGAGGGAGGCTTATTACATAGTAAGAATAAAGAAGGGACATGAGTACCTGACAGCTTTCAACATGCCCCTAGGCCAATTTAAATACACAAACATGCCGTTCGGTGTGACCGGTGCTCCCAGTGTTTTCGTGAATGTGATAAATGAGGTCATGCATGATCTTTTGTACAAGGGAGCCCTCGTCTCTCTGGATGACATTCTTCTGTACTCAGAAAATTCCTCTGAGCATGTGCAGCTGGTGTGGGAAGTTTTACGCCGCTTGCGTGAAAATCATTTGTATGCAAAGCTGTCCAAGTGTGAGTTCCACAAGGTCTGTGTGGACTTCCTGGGCTACCAGGTGTCCCCTGCCGCCATTGAAATGGACCCTAGTAAAGTTCAGGACTTGTTGGCTTGGGAGCCGCCCCGCACGCGCAAGCAATTGCAAAGCTTCCTAGGGATCGCCAATTTCTACCATTCCTTCATCCCCAACTTTGCCAGGGTGGCCCTGCCTTTAATAGATTTCCTAAAAGCAAAAGGGGGTGGGGAACAGGCTTCCAAACCCAGTGCTCCCATGGCTTCATCAGAAAGTTGTCAGACTGTCTTTGAGACCCTGAAGGCGCTTTTTACCATGGAGCCGTTTCTAGCTCATGCCGACCCAACAAGGCTTTTACGGTACAAGTGGATTCTTCGGATGTGTCCATGGGGGTGGTGGTCCTGCAGGAGTGTGAGGATGGGCAGCCACACCCCCTTGCCTACATTTCCAAAAAGTTCTCCAGGACAGAGAAGAACTGGGTAATTTGAAAAAAGAGGCAGCAGCCATGAAGCTCGCATTGACTACATGGCGGCATTGGCTGGAAGGGTCCACCCTCCCCTTTGTCGTTTGGACTGACCATAAGAATCTGCAGGCGTTGAAACAGCCTTGCTCACTGTCTGTGAAACAAATGCGTTGGCTGAGGATTTCTCCTGCTTCAACTTTACTCAAAAGCATCTGCCTGGTAAAATTAACTTTCTGGCCGATGCGCTGTCACGGCTCCCCCAATATGAGTGCAAACGGGAGCCATTGGTGGATACAATTGTCACGCCGACCCAGTTGGGTCTGCAAGGGGTGATGTAGAGCTGGGGGGGCTGGCAGGGCTCCCTCCCCTGGGGGTGGGTCCAGGAGGATGTCATGAGCAACCCAGAATTCGCCCGCTTCCGGCCTGAGCTCCAGGAGAAGGAGGGATTGTTTTGCTGGGGAGACAAACTATATGTGCCCACAGCAGTGCGGGGGGACAGTGTGAAATTGTGCTATGATTCCAAGGCATCAGGACATTTTGGCTTTGTGAAAACTTTGCATCTAGTGTATCGGCACTATTGGTGACCGGCCCTTCGCAAGGATTTGGAGTTGTATTTTCAAGGGTGCCCTGTGTGTCTCAGTGGGGGGAAAGCAAAAAGATTGCTGCAGCCACTGCCCACCCCCTCAGCTCCTGGGAAGGAGATCATTATGGACTTTATAACTGACCTCCCACCCAGCCATGGGAAAACAGTCATCTGGGTGGTGGTGGATGCATTTTCTAAGCAAGAGTATTTCATTCCGTATGCTGAGTTGCCCTCTGCCTCAAAACTACCCAAAGGAGGCTCAAAGCAGCTTACAGTTGCCTTCCCATTCCTCTCCCCACAACAGACACCCTGTGAGGTGGGTGAGGCTGAGAGAGCCCTGATATCACTGCTCGGTCAGAACAGCTTTATCAGTGCCATGGCGAGCCCAAGGTCACCCAGCTGGTTGCATGTGGGGGAGCGCAGAACTGAAGTCTGCACTCCTAACCACTACACCAAACTGGCTCTCCATTAGCAGTATAATTAACAAAGAATTAATATTGATGATTATAAGGTAAAGGTAAAGGAATCCTCTGTGCAAGCACCGAGTCATGTCGGACCCTTGGGGTGACGCCCTCTACTCCATCTGAAGTGTTTTCATAGCAGACTCAATACAGGGTGGTTTGCCAGTGCCTTTCCCAGTCATTACCGTTTACCCCCCAGCAAGCTGGGTACTCATTTTACTGACCTCGGAAGGATGGAAGGCTGAGTCAACCTTGAACCAGCTGCTGGGATTGAACTCTCAGCCTTATGGGCAGAGCTTTAGACTGCATGTCTACTGCCATACCAATCTGCACCACAAGAGGCTCTTAATAAGCAGGTGACACTAAAAAAAAACCAATAAAATATACAGTATAGTACCATTAAAATGTCCATTTAAAAACACCTATGATGGTGACAATTCCAAATTCCATAGAGCTAGCTATCATCTGCTCTCATCCGGTCTTAGGGGGAACCCGAGCACCAACCCATCACTCACACCAAGGGTCAGCTAATGGAGAATTCCAAATTCAGGTCTTCCTTCTCCTCTGCCGGGGGGTATCAGATCTTCCTGGGCTGGCTTCAAAGAAAGATCCGGTGGAAGTGCTCCATCTTATAGGCCCTGCAGAACACTGAAAGATCCTGCAGGTCCCTCAGCTTATCCGGGAGCTCATTCCACCAGGTCAGGGCCAGGAGTGAAAAAGCCCTGGCCCTGGTCAAGGCCAACCAAACTTTTAGAATCATTTTGAAGTGATTTAAACTGCTTTACCCCTTAATTAATCTGTATATAAACTGTCGTGTATTCACCTCACTGTGTCTTCATTTTGTTTGGGAAGAGACAAATCCTCAGTGTTCCACCTACAGATCCCTCCTTCTATTGGGCTTAACCTGTTGAATGCAGAAAGGGGCATTTAGCCAAAGTTAATACAACCACTGCTGACTAGACACAGATCTCCTCAAGATGGAAACAGCAACAACTCCCTGGACTGGACTCATGAGTGGAAAAGATCAGAGAGCTTGCAGTGATGGCTAAACTTACCAATCTCATTAATAGAAGACCACCGAAAGAATTTCAAGAATGCCGGGACCCATTTTTGGAAGAACTGAACAAATAACTCCTTAATTATTACTAATAAATGATTTTTAAAAGCATATACAGTTGTCTCATTCAACAAATGACTCATTTTGTAAACACAGAAACCAGAGATATTGCTTGCAAACATCAATTTATTTTGATTACAATTCATTGAAAATTGACCCATTCTACTGATTTTATTTAGCTAGAGGCCCCCAATGCAAAATTTCTACCCATTTTCTGTGCCTTTTGGAAACCCATTCACGTCCACCCTTGTTATGAAGGGAGCCAGGATGTTCAAAGCACTTAATCCCCAGCTTTCTTCCCCATTTCCATAAATAGTATAATCTGCATGGGGGCAGCTTTGCTATCCTGGGAAGGGTAGTGTGGCGTAGTCCAAAGTGCTGTTGGTCAGTGGGGTGCCCACAATGGTACCACAGCTACATTCCAGGCGAGTGATACTGATGTTGACTCTATTAGCAAGCCTTAATTCCAGGGGACAGTAGTTACATGAGTTTGGTGTAGTGCATCCCTGGACAGCACCACTCAGTGGAATTAGGACACCTGCAATTTCTGCAAGGGGAACAAAAGGAAGAGCATCCACATAAGTTGCAGAATGGGACCTTAATGATGAAGAGAGTGGGAATGATGTTCTGAGGCCTCTAAAATCAATAGTTTTTCTTCAAATGGTTAATGTTTTCAGTTCAGTCCTTCAATTTCACTACTCTAGAGAAATTTCTAACAAATCAGTCCTTTGCAGGGAGTTGATCCTACAAGGGGTACTGGGGTTGCTAGTAGTTAGTGGTCTCCAGCTGACACTTAGAGATCATTTACTATCACAATTGATCGCTAGACTAACAAGTTCTTGGACAAAATGGCTCTTTTGGAAGATGGATTCTTTAGTATTGAACATGCCTTTTAAGGGGTCTGTGACCTCATGAACTGAAAAATGCTATTCTGATCTCCTTGCACCCCCATACCTTTACTTAAGGGCCAGTTTGGTGTAGTGGTTAGGAGTGCGGACTTCTAATCTCGCATGCCAGCTTCGATTCTGCGCTCCTCCACATGCAACCAGCTGGGTGACCTTGGGCTCGCCACGGCACTGATAAAGCTGTTCTGACCGAGCAGGAATATCAGGGCTCTCTCAGCCTCACCCACCCCACAAGGTGTCTGTTGTGGGGAGAGGAATGGGAAGGCAAAAGTAAGCCACTTTGAACCTCCTTCGGGTAGGGAAAAGCGGCATATAAGAACCAACTATTCTTCTTCTTCTTAAAGCCAAGAGTGACGGAGAAAAATTGTCACACATGCTTGCTTTGAGATTTCGAATTTCAATTGCCTCCTTACTCAACTAATAGTTCCCACCTCCCAAATAAACCATGGAGCTGTGCTAGGTAGAATATTTAGGAACAATCAATTTGATCAGCAAGGGAAATTGATTTCCAGAGCTTCAAAAGGAGAACTCCCCCACCACATATGAACATGGATAGTTTGTTTTTTGTTTTTATAGAAAACAAAATATCTATCCATCTTCTACATATATAAAAGCACTTATACTCACCTGTAGTTATGGAACCAGAAAAATTGAGGCATAGAGTCTCCTTGCCAGTGCAGGCGATTGATGCCACTGGCTGGCAGTTATTTCTCCCCAAGGAAAAGCAGGCTGGACACAGATGCCCATTGGGAATCAAGTTTTTGATCTGAGTCCCTGCAAAAACAACTCTGACCGTTGGTTCAGCATTCTACCACACTTTATTCAACATTTAATGAAATTATCATCCCCTTTTCCCTCCCTAGAATAAAATAACCAGTACGTTATATTGGTGTCTGTAGATCTGTCAAGGGCTGAGCTTGAGGCTTGAGGCAGGGTCGTATCCTGTGCTGTCGTACCCAGTGCATGACTTGATCCCAACTGTTGGATCCAGTCAGTTTAAATGGAAACTGAAAAATGGCGCAGACTGGGAGGAAGGTCTGTCAACCTCCTGGCACTTCTCTCAATGGCCTGGTCAGCGACTGGCATGACAGACTGCTGACTGCCATTGATGAGATAGCTCCCCGACGCCCTCTCCGGCCCCGACTCAAGCGGGCCCCTTGGTACACCGAGGAGCTTCACAACAAGAAACGGGAATTGAGGTGGCTAGAGCAAGTCTGGAGGAAGACTCGTGACGAAGCCTCGAGAACATCTTATAGAATGCAGATGAAGGCCTATGAGATGGCAGTGAAGTCAGTGAAATGCAATTTTTACTCGGCTACCATCGCATCTGCAGACTCACGCCTGGCTCAATTGTTTAAGGTAGTTCGGTCTCTTACTGCCCTGGCTGAAGGGCAACAAAACAGTAACAAATTGGATATCAGCTGTGAGGCATTCGCGAGTCATTTTGCAGATAAAATCTCGACACTCCGCCACGACCTCCCTCCAACCTTAGATACAGAAAGTGAACTAGAGGCCCCTTGGCCGTCTTTGGAGAAAACCCTGAGAAACTTCAGACGACTCACACTGACCGAAGTGGACAGGATACTAGCAACAGCGAGGCCAACCACATGCCCACTAGAGCCTTGCCCATCCTGGCTCTTAAGAACAGCTGACATAAGGATAAAGGGCCCCCTCCGGGAGATAATCAATCTATCTCTCACAACGGGAGAATTCCCGGAGGGACTGAAAGAGGCTGTGCTACGCCCACTGGCAACTGAATTCCCGCGAGAGCCCAACAATTATCGACCTGTCTCGCATTTAGCGTTTCTGGGGAAGATGATTGAAAGGGCTGTCGCAAACCAACTAACAGAGTACCTGGAAGAAGCTTCGGTCCTAGACCCATCCCAGTCAGGCTTCCGGCCTGGCCATGGGGTAGAGACAGCGCTAGTTGCTCTGACGGACGACCTTTGTCGCCAACTGGACCGAGGCGGATCGGCACTGCTGATATTACTAGACCTCTCAGCAGTGTTCGACACAGTCGATCATGAGCTTCTAGCACGCTGCCTCATCGATGCCAGAATACAAGAGACAGCCCTCCAATGGCTGATCTCCTTCCTCCGGGATCGTGGACAGAGGGTTGCAATAGGAGAGAAAACATCAGACCGCCGGCAACTTACCTGTGGAGTCCCACAAGGAGCGGTCCTCTCTCCCATCCTATTCAACATCTTCATGCGCCCTCTTGCACAACTGGTACGGAGGTTTGGGCTGGGTTGTCATCAATATGCCGATGACACCCAGCTTTTCCTCCTGATGGATGGCCGCCCTGACTCCCCCCCAGAAGCATTAGCCAGCTGTCTGGAAGCAGTAATGAGATGGCTGAAGCAGAGTCGTCTGAAGCTCAATCCTTCAAAGACAGAGGTCTTGTGGCTGGGCATGAAGGCCCCATGCGAGGAAGCGCGCCTGCCTGCCCTGGATGGAGTACGGCTCTCTACGGCTGACTCCGCCAGGAACCTAGGCGTGATTCTGGATGCTTCCCTTACAATGGAAGCCCAGATCACAAAGGTAGCGCGGCTGGCATTTTACCATCTCCACCAAGCCAAACTACTAGCGCCCTACCTGGCCCCGGAACACCTAGCCACAGTGATCCATGTGACGGTCACCTCTAGACTGGACTTCTGTAACTTGCTCTACGCAGGCCTGCCCTTAGCCTTGACCCGGAAACTACAGCTGGTCCAAAACGCAGCGGCCAGGATCCTCACAGCAACACCGTGGAGGTCCCACATCCGGCCCATTCTCCACCAACTGCAGTGGTTGCCAGTTGAATTCCAGATCAGACTAAAGGTCCTGGTAATTACCTTCAAGGCCATTCACGGTCAGGGCCCAGTGTACCTGAGGGACCGCCTCCCTGCCTATGCCCCCAAAAGAGCTCTGCGCTCCACCGCCACCAACCGGCTAATGATCCCTGGCCCTAAAGAAGTCTGCCTGGTCTCGACCAGGGCCAGAACATTCTCTGTTCTGGCCCCCACCTGGTGGAACGAGCTCCTGGAGGAGATCAGGGCCCTGACGGAGCTCAAACAGTTCCGCAGGGCCTGCAAAAAGGAGCTCTTCTGCCAGTCATTTGGTTGAGACCAGGCACAACCAACAGCGAATGAAGGGCCCCCGCTCCCGCCGCTCCCCCCCTTCCTCCCAGAACTCCACCAGAGCGCTCTGGACCTGTTGTGGTATTGCACTGTTGCATCGTTATACTAATTATTATATTGTTATACTGTTATACTGTTATACTGTTATTAATTACTGTATGTTTTTAACGAAGACTGTTTCATGTATTGTTGATTAGTTTAATGTAAACCGCCCTGAGCCTTCGGGGAGGCGGTATATAAATCTAATAAATAAACAAATAAATAAACAAACAAACAAACAAACAAACAAACAAACAAATAAATAAATAAATAAATAAATAAATAAATAAATGCAGCTGCCTCAGCACTGGCTGGATATGGGTGCTCCAAATGTACCACTGAGGACACTAGCAGCTGTATTCTGCACCAGCTGGAGTTTCCAGGTCAAGGACAAAGTTAGGCCTGCATAGAGCAAGTTACAGAAATCCAGCTTTGAGTTGACCAATGCATGAATCACTGAGGCTAGATAGTCCAGGAGAAGATAGGGAACTAGTAGCCTTACCTGGCATAGGTGCTAAAATGCCATCTGAGCTACCCTTGTTACCTGGGCCTCCATAGAAAGGGAAGTTTCCAGAATCACCCCCAGATTCCTGGCTGAGGATAAAATGTTAAGTTGCATCCTGTCCTCAGCGCTTCCTGGTCTTCTACCTTTCTGTCCAGCCACAGGAACTTTGTCTCAAAGGGGTTGAGTTTCAATTGACTCTTCTCTAACAATCCAGAAACAGCTTCCAAACAACTGGCAAATGTATCTGCAGGTGAATCCAGGTGGTGGCCCATGAGGAGCTAGAGCTGGGTGTAATCTGCATACTGGCAGATTACACAGATTACACAGATTACACCCATACTCCAGCCCATAACTCTGGACAAGATGTGCCAGAGGGCACATAAAGATGTTAAATAATGTAGGGGAGAGTACCACCTGCTGCTGGACCCCAGAAGGGAATTGATAAGGACACAATAATTCCTCCATCTGTGTCCAATTACAGAGAAAGGAGCACATTCCTTGAATGGCTGGCCCCTGAATTCCGGCTCTGGTGAGGCAGTCGGCCAACAACTTGTGGCTGACCATGTCAAGCACAGCCAACAGATCAAGCATCATGATTATGGCCGAACCACCCTCATTGTCAGGATCAGGCTTCTGATCTCTGCCATGATTTGTGACCGATGACCTGTGTAACAGCTATCAATAAACCTGTGTAACAGCTTTTTGGTTTAGTGTGTGTTGTTTTAAGGATCTCTGTGTAACTCTTTTTACGTAACCCTGAGCTGCCCCTTCAAGCTGTAATTTAGACTACCAATTGCTGTTCTGTTCTGTGTTAACAGGAAGGGAGGAACTATCTAACACCCAAGGCCACGACAGCCTGGCTATTGTCTGGACGGGAGCCCAGGATGGGACCTGTGAGAGGGGGGCTTTCGCTCTCTGGGAACGGGGAAACTTTGGGCGGGAAAGAACTGGTAAAAGTGCCTGTTGTCTGTGAATTGGCCAGAATTGACTCTGAGCGTTAAGGTGTTCTGATCTGCTATCAATAAAGCTTTCTATTAACCCAGAAGCAAGTTGTTAGTCTGTCGGCCCTTGACATTGATCCAGATGGTGCTGGAGATCATCCACCAAGGCAACCAACACAATCTCCACCCTGTGATCAGGATGGAAGCCCGACTCACATAGGTCAAGCACTGAAACATCCTCTAATGTATGCAAGGAGCTGGTCTGCTGCAGCCTGTCCAATCACCTTGCCCAGAAATACAAGATGCAAAACTGGGTGGTAATTGGCCAGGTCCTGAGGGTCCAGCGAAGGATTTTTCAGTAAGGGATGAATCACTGCCTCCTTCAGCATCTCTGAGAACTCCCCTAGAGACAAGGAGAAGGCCTCCGATCTTCTGGTACCTCATCTTGAGCAACTAAGACAGACAGGGATCAAGGGGGCTGCTGGTTGCTTTCACTGATCCCAGCAACTGATCCACTTTGATTCCCGAGAACTGCCTGGAACCATCAAACATATCCATCCAAGATGGCCAAGGGGGCTCTTGTTTTCTCTCTGTATTAAAGGTGGCAGGAAGGTCCAGGTGGAGTGACAAGACCTTGTCCTCAAAAAAGCTCACTGTTTCCTTAAAGGCAATTGACTACTATTTTGGCATCTCTCCTCGAGGGAGGTCAGAGATTGAACTACCCTAAATAATTGGGCCACTCAAGAGCTCACAGATGCGAGTTTTGGGGCCCTAACCACCATATCATATGCCCTCATAAGCATGCAATAAGATGTTCTTGCTGATGCAGTATAAGGAAGCATCAAGAACTTATAACAGTAGAACAATTTTAACAGTAGAACCTTTTTAACAGTAGATTTAATACTTTAACAATTAACAGTAGATCATTATAACTTTACAACTGTGCATTTAACTTCACTGCGGTTCAGCTCTTCATCTGGAGGGTTTTTTTGATGGTGATAGGGGCCTCTGGCTCTGGTTGGTTTGTGTGTCTCAACTGAAAAATTGGTGGAAGAGCTCCACTTTGCAGGCAATGCTGAATTGTTTCAGGTCCTGAAGAGTCCTGATCTCATTTGGGAGCTCATTCCATCAAGTGGGAGCCAGGATAGAGAAGGCTGTGGTGTTGATCAAGGTCAGATGAGCCTCCCTGGGCCCAGGGATCACCAGTTTGTTGTTGTTCATAGAGTGTAGTGCTCTCTGGGGGGCACAGGTAGAGAGGCAGCCCCTCAGGGACTCCAGGACCTGACCATGTATGGCCTTGAAGGTGATTACCAGGACCTTAAGCCGGATCCAGTATGCAACTGGTTGCCAGTGCAGCTGTTGGAGAATGGGTTGGATGTAGGCCCTTTAAGGTGTTCCTGTGAGAACCCTGGCTTCTGCATTCTGCACCAGTTATAGTTTCTGGATCAGGGATAAGGGGAACCCAAAGAGCGAGTTGCAGAAATCCAGCCTACAGGTGACCATCACCTGGATCACTGTGGCTAGGAGTTCTGGGGCCAGGTCGGGCGCAATTAGCTTGGTGCAAGTGGAAGAACGCTAGCCATGCTACTCTTGTGACCTGTTCCTCCATGAAAAAGGAGGTATGAAAGATCACACCAGATTCCTAATGAAGTGAGCTACTAGTAGTTGCTCCCCATTCAGTTAGGGCAGTTGTGATTCCTCACTGGGACCCTTCCTACCAAACCACAGGACTTCTGTCTTATTGAGTTTCAGACAGCTCTGCTTGAGCCAGCCTGTCACGGCTTCCAGACATCTGGCTAATAAATCTGGGGGTAAATCAGGATGGCCATCCATCATGAGGAAGAGCTGGGTGTCATCAGCGTATTGCCAACATCCCAGTCCAAAACTCTATACCAGCTGGGCAAGAGGGCGCATAAAAATATTGAATATGAATAGGGAGAGAATCACTCTTTGTGGCACCCTGCAGGAGCATTTCCCACTATGTGATTGGTTCTCTCCAATAGCTACCCCCCAAAAAAGAGATCAGCCATTGGAGGGCTGTCCCTCATATCCTGGCATAGGTGAGGTGGCAAGCTAATAGCTCATGATCAAATGCTGCAAATAGCTATGTAAAACGTTGCCAAAAAGTCAAGTAATACTAGCAGTGCTGACTCGTCTCGGTCCAGCTGGTGGTGGAGATCATCCATAAGGGTGACCAGTGCTGTCCCAATCCCATGGCCATGCCAGAAGCCCAATGGAGCTGGTCTAGGACCAAAGCTTCATCCATGAAGGCTCTCAGATGGCCCACTGCAGCTCTTTCCAGCACCTTCCCTAGGAACACTAAGTGTGAAACGGGGTCGCAGTTGGGAAGTCACAGCAGATCCAGAGATGTTTTCATCAGGAAAGGGTGAACCACCGGCTCCTTCAGCCCCACTGGGAATTCTCCATTTGAGAGGGAGGTACAAGTTGTGGGGTTTGGAGGGGTTCTCTGGTTCAATTTTGGTTCAGTTTTTGCCTCTTTTACCATCATGCTGGGCTCACAATAAAGAACTGAAAAGCACTCCCAGTGTCCTGGTCTCTGAACTCACAGATCTAACACATTGTTTAACACCTTTAATGGAAGGTTTTAGGGATTATTCTAAGACTTCTCCTTACTGCACCAGCAACTAGCAGATTTCACCGCTCAATCCCTAGTAGTTCTTAGTAAGTGAAGGATGGAGATAAAGCAAACATGAACGTGAGAATGAAGGGATAAAAGGACAGGAAGTCAGGAGCAAAACGAAAAAAGAAAGAACAAAGAGACGGACAGAACAATAAAGGAATATCAGAAAAAAAGGAAAGACGAATGGGAAAAATGAAGGTATCTGGAAAGCAACAGAAGTCCACGGACTCTGTTTCCCATTCCAATAATTTTTTTTTTTAATCAGAAACATAAGACCTCTAAAAAACATGTGTCAAAAGAAAAATCAGGTTCTGAGTTGTGAATTTTCAGTTCCTACAGAATGGCCATAATGTGTGCAAATATTTTACAGATGTAATTTGATGGTTACTGACAGAATCATAGAATCATAGAGTTGGAAGGGACCTCATGGGTCATCTAGTCCAACCCCCTGCACTATGCAGGATACTCACATCTCAATTGCTCATCCACTGTAACCTGCCACCCCTTTCCCTTCACCCTCTTAAATTTCGATGGTTCCAGGCTATTGAACAAAAATTAGCCTCCATTGGCATCGATCTGAACTCCCTACTACCTCTGGAAGAAAAATGTATCTTCCGGATTATTAAACAGAGAATATTAGACCATGAGCAGCAGGAACTCATACCTACCCAGCCTCGAGTCTGCTCACCAGCATTCTTTGGCATCATTATGCAGAGAAATATTATGCCTACATATTTGCATCTCCTTGATGTCCCACCCCTGAGAAGAGCTTTTCTCCTGGCATGAATGAATGCTTTCCCCTCAAAGGTCTTAGAGGGAAGATTCCACCGTATCCCATACCATGCGAGACTCTGTCCGTGTGGTTCTGGTTGCCCTGACTCTGTCTAACACATTTTGTTAGACTGCCCCTTATATGAGCAGTGTCAGGATGACAGCTTTGTTGCTTTGCTGGGAAACAAGCCTTCTGTAAGTAAATCTATGACCTAGCAATTTCTGCTCTCTGACAAAGACCCAGAGGTAACCATTTTAGTTGCCAGAGTTTTAACTAAGATGCTTTTATAATATGCTGCCTACCTTGTATTTTATCTTTTATAGTTTATTTAATCATTTTAAGATCTGTTTGGTTATGTAACCCCATTTTACTATTTTGTTCAAATTTTAAACCCTATTTTTATATGTCTTATACATTTTATGCCAATAAAAGGTTACTGACTGACTGACTGACTGGAAAGCAACAGAAGTCCACAGACTCTGTTTCCCATTCTAATAATTAAAAAAAAAATCAAAAACACAAGACCTCTAAGAAACATGTGGCAAAAGAAAAATCAGGTTCTGAGTTCTGAATTTTCAGATCCTACAGGATGGCCATAATGTGTGCAAATATTTACAGGTGTAATTTGAGGGTCATTGACAGAATCATAGAATCATAGCGTTGGAAGGGACCTCATGGGTCATCTATTCCAACCCCCTGCACTATGCAGGGCACTCACATCCCGATTGCTGATCCACTGTAACCTGCCACCCCTTTCCCTTCACAGAATCAGCCTCTCCGTCAGATGGCTATCTAGCCTCTGTTTAAAAATTTCCAAAGATGGAGAACCGACCACCTCCCGAGGAAGCCTGTTCCACTGAGAAACCGCTCTGTCAGGAACTTCCTCCGGATGTTTAGATGGAATTTCTTTTGAATTAATTTCATTCCATCCATTTTTTGCTCTGTCCCACTGGGGCAAGAGAGAACAATCTCTAGTTGTTCTCCTAAGACATGGAGGTTCAGCTAGGGTAGGAGGGCAAATCTTGCCCCAGTGTTGCAGTGTATTCAAGTGTAATTCTGTAATTTCCCTCATAGAGGGGCATGGTACTAAAACACAAAGATGGAAAAGAACCAGAGTTTTTACAGCTTCTGAAAAGATGCAGATACTCACCCCGAAGACTGCCATTGTTGCAAAGGTCGTTTTTGCAACAATGCAAGATTATTTGAACTTGTACGTTCTGTGATGTGGTTGTGCTGTAATTTCCTGATTTACACAGTGATGACGACACGCAAGCCTTGACAGTGTACGTGGGAATAACAGCTGTGAAGAGGAATAAGAAAGAAGGTATAGAGGACCAACAGTTTGGTTCCATTATCTCTGAATGTAATTGTTTGTGCCATTGTCAATAATGTACATTGGCTGATGATTTTAAAAAGTAGAAATATGGGAAACATGGATTTTGTCCACCAAATACTTAAAACAGAATTTATACAGGGGGGGGGGACAGGGGTGAATCACAAAATGGGCAAATTTAGGTTTGTTATTTGACAAGACCTTGGGCAGGTTTTAATTAATTTTAATGAATTTTTGTGGTATGATAATGACTGAAATGTTTTAATGTATTTTTGGTGTAAGCCCCTGGGAAGGGTGGTATAGAAACTTCATAAACAAATGTATTATTTATATTGATTTATTATTGATTTATCCATTGGATTTCATACACACCGCTCCCTGCAGCCTCAGTTATGGTAGGTTACAAACAGTTCGACCCCACAATAAAACAGTAAAAACAAATCTGCAGCTTAAAAAAAGCTAAAAAACACTAAAACCTTACCTCCACCTCCCTGCTCAACAATATCCTACTGCGTATCTGAGGGGGATGTTAATGGGGGAATAGACTGCTGTCCCTGCTAAGCTAAGGAGGGGCCCTGATCTAAACTCCCCTGGCTTCAACCAAATGCTCCATCTAGCACGCCCTGCAGGACGATGAAAGCTCTGTGAGGGCTTATTATTATTATTATTATTGTTGTTGTTGTTGTTGTTGTTGTTGTTAAATGTATATTATAATAATTTATAATATATATTAATTTATATTACATTACATCATGTTGAGGCCAGGCATACTTCTTGAACTTTTAGCTCCCTGCCTCGCCAATGCCGGGATCAGAGGGACTGCCCTTCAGTGGCTGATCTCCTTTCTCCAGCATAGCAATAGGGGCTAGCAATAGGAGAGAGCTCCTCAAGCCGTCTCCAGCTTGCATGTGGAGTCCCTCAGGAAGCTGTTCTCTCTCCAGTTCTATTCAACGTCTTCATGCACCCTCTTGCTCAACTGGTTGGGGCTGGGTTGTCATCAATATGCTGACGACACCCAGCTCTTCCTCCTGATGGATCGCTGCCCTGACTCCCCAGAAGCATTAGCCAGCTGCCTGAAAGCAGTGACGAGATGGCTCAAGCAGAGTCATCTGAAGCTCAACCTTTCAAAGACGGCTGTAGCTGGGCAGGAAGGGCCCAAGTGAGGAAACGTGTCTACCCACCCTGGATGGAGTGCAGCTATCACTGGCTCACTCTGCCAGGAACATGGGTGTGGTTTCAGATGCCTCCCTATCAATGGAGGCTCAGGTCACCCATGTAGCATGGCTGGCGTTCTACCACCTCCGCCAAGCCAAACTACTAGCTCCCTACTTGACCCCAGAACACCTAGGCACAGTGATCCATGCAATGGTCACCTGTAGGCTATTGTAACTTGCTGTCCACAGGCCTGCCCTTAACCTTGACCCATAAACTGCAGCTGGGCGAGAACACTGTAGCTCTGGTTCCCACAGCAACGTCAGCGAGGTCCCATATTTGGCCCTTCCTGCAACAACTGCACTGGCTTTCAATCGCATTCCAGATCAGGCTCAAGGTTCTGGTAATCACCTTTAAGGCCATCCGAGGTCTGGGCCCAGTGTAACTAAGGGATCGCCTCTCTGCCTACACCCCTCAAAGAGCCTTATGCTCTGCTACTACCAACTGCCTAGTGATCCCTAGTCCCAAGGAAGATGCTTGACTTCTTCAAGGGCAGGAGCTTTTTCCATCCTGGCCCCCACCTGGTAGGACGAGCTCCTGGAGAACCCTAGCGGAGCTTAAACAGTTCCACAGGGCCTGTAAAAGGGAGCTCTTCCACCAGGTTTTTGGTTGAAGTCGACCTGATTTTACTTCTCAATGACCCCTGAGTGGGCCGGGGAGGCACAGGGCTTCGGAGAGCTGGGGACATGCAGCCTTCGCTGGGCCTGGGAGGCACAGGCTCACTAGGGAACGCGGGGCCACGGGGCTCGTTTCTCTTCCAGTAGCTGCGGGCCAGGGCCATGCAGGCTGCACAGAGCATCTACCGGTAGCACGCCAGGCCCCAGGAAGCCTTTGGGTGGCTGGTGTGCTGTGGCGAGAGTATCTGTGTGGGTTGTGTGGGCCTGGGCAGTGGCTGCTGGACAGGAAAGGAGGGCCATGGCCCCGTGTTCCTTGGCAAAGGCGGCTGGTGGGGGGGATGGGAAAGGAGCAGGGACGCCGCATCCCTGCTCCTATCCCGAGGGAGAGGGGAAGCTGGTGGATAACTCACTGTCGGGGAAGGCTGTCTCTCCTTGTGTTCGGCGAGTCCCTGGCTGGCCAATACAAGGCTGGGCCAAGCAGCCAATGGGAAGCCGCGCTAGGCTTCATGGCTCCTGATTGGGCCCTCTGAGTTTTTATCATGGACAGGGCTCGCCCTTTCTCCTCCCCCTTAGGGATTTTTTTATTTATACCGCTCCTCAGGAACGGTTTAAAGATTATTATTGAACATGGCATTATTGACCAGTATTAAATAATATCCAGTATTAAATAATATTGGTCATAAATGGAGTCAAACTATGCTCTCATATAATCAGGTCCACACACTGCTTTCTTTAATGGGGCTTATTCTGAGCAAATTATTCTTACAATTCCGCTGTCAGTGTTTCCGAGGTCTCTGGGCTGAAATTCTGTTCCTGTGCAGCCTTGTACAGAGACACCAAATTATGACTGGGAGTAGATGACCCATTTGCTGATGTTAGAAGGGGCAACTGAAAGATAAGCTACACCTTAAGCAGATATCCTGTTTTTACTCACGCAGTGTAGCTGATCCCATTAAGGAACCGCAAGCATCTTCACCAGGTGAACACTGTTGAATTTCAGAATCAGCACATGGCCCTGTTATGCTCGCACATGCGTAACATTGCAGGGATGCCCCTGCAAAGAGAGAAGAGAGAGAATCCATGCCAGATGCATCACTGATATGACATTTCACAAAGCAGACCATTGTTTCCTTTTAGAACGACAGCATTAGGATGCATCTGATCTTGGCATTTATTGAAGGAATCTATTGTGGTAGATACATTTATTTGAATATAGCCATAGGCCTTTGCAAAATATAAAATATAAATAAGATAGATAAGTAAGACAGAATAGAAGAAACTGTATAAAAATACAAAATTTAAGACCAAAGAACTGGAACAGCATACATGACTACAGAGTACAAGAGTATTAAGAGCCTGTCTTACCGGTTGTAACGTTGGTACTTATTTTCCTTGCAGCCAAAGCAAATAGTGCAGTTTTACATGTCACATTATTAACCTGGTCAGATAAGAGATAGATTGTCTTTTCAGCAACAGAGGGAAGGTTAGAGCCCCGTAAGATCTCATTGAGGAATTTGGCCCTGGGTTGAGTGTAAAGTAAGCAGTCAAATATGTAGTGGGGTAAATTTTCCAGAAAAAGCCTCTTGTGGCACAGAGTGGTAAGAGGCAGAAATGCTGTCAGAATCTGTCTGTCCATGAGGCTGGGAGTTCAATCCCAGCAGCCGGCTCCAGGTCGACTCAGCCTTGCATCCTTCCGGGGTCGGTACAATGAGTACCCAGCTTGCTGGGGGGTAAACGGTAATGACTGGGGAAGGCACTGGCAAACCACCCCATATTGAGTCTGCCATGAAAACGCTGGAGGGCGTCACCCCAAGGGTCAGACATGACTCGGTGCTTGCACAGGGGATACCTTTTCCTTTATATCTTCCAGAGCTTGTTTTTTTGTGTGTACAGATAAAATGGCCCGCCAGTACCTCTGTGGGCATCTTTTCAAATTGGAGTGATGTAAAAGCTGCTCTGAGATTATGGTTAGTGATCTACAGTGGTCATATTTAAACCGCTTGAACCATGTTGCTGACTTAATTTTCAAAATTTGCATTCTGTCTAACTGGGCATCACTTTTGAAGATCCAGTCTCTAAGGTGAGAGTTATTAGCTGAAGGATTTAGGAGGTCATCGGGGATGGAGTGGCGTGCAAGAAGGCTATTAATAAGGCTATGCCACTCGGGCACTAAGAGAAGGCAGACCGGTTTCTGTCCTCATCAAAACAGCCGGAGTTCCCCTTGGTAGGGCTAGAATTCACCTTAAGAATGTATTTTGAACAGATTCTAGCCTAGGTATGATGTTTTCCTTCCGTTCCCAGACCTCTACTCCACACAATAGATGGAGAATAACCTTGTGCTTATGTAATTTGAGGGCTGAATCAATGAGGAAGCCTCCTTTTGTATTATTAAACTTCAGAATAGTGCCCACTAGGCGTGTTGCAGAGGCCATAATGGTGTCCCGATGAAGTTTCCAATTCAGGCTCTCACTAAATGTGATACCCAGATATTTGAATGAATTGCACTGGCTAACAGAATTTCCAGATATACTCCAAGATAATTTTTTGGCCCTTTTTAAAAAGACCATTTATTTTGTCTTATTGTAGTTTATTTTAAGACATTGAGGGATCTATTGGGAAAGCAGGGAAAGTGTACACTTTCAGATTAAAAGTAAAATCTTACGCCCAAATTGGCATAGATATTTAACGGTGAAAGAAATTTAATTTATCTTTTGTTGTTGTAGTCATCCGTTCAGTTGTCTCTGACCCTTGGCGATACTATAGGAAATTTCCCGCCACTTGTCTATGTCAATGACCGCCTCTTTTAGTTGGTTCATGGTCATCCCTGAGTTGGCTTTGATCGTGTCTAGCCAGCAGATCCTTTGGCGACCACGTTTCCCTTTGCCGTTGACTATGCTGAGCCTGCTTCACTAGATGCATGCAATGCGTACCCACCTAACATCGTGGGTCATTAGGGTAGTAATACTAATATGGACATGACAGCCATTAGCTTTATCTTTCTAGGTAAACCCACAAATTGTTTCAACCTTGTTTGCTTCTGGTTTTGTCTATCCAATGTTTATATTCCCTTCCCTGGAGTTTGAATTTCTACTCACCTGTAGAGAAGAGGGCCCAAAGCAGGCATGTGCTTACGAGTGTCTTCATAGTGCCAGGGAGGACTTGTATCAGAGATGAAGTGAAAAAGGTAGATGATGGCCAGGTATTTATACGCCAAGAGCAGGAGCCTCACGGCAACAGATGGGAATAGCTGGATTGGTGAGGTGCTGAAAATGATGAGAACTGAGGCTGTTCCCAGATGTCCCATAATATCACAGTGTAATAGGACATGTGGGAAAATAAGTCTGCAAACATTTAAAGACGTCAATTTGTACCTCACATAATTGCTTCTTCCTAGCATCAGGGTCATTTGATACTGATACCTGTTTGTAAAACATCTTACAGGCCCAAGAAGGCACAAATGTATAGAAGGGTAGAGGGGAATTAGACCACACCTGGAGTATTGTGTGAAGTTCAAGAAGGACGTAGATAAAATTGAAAGGGTACAGAGGAGAGTGATGAGGATGATCTGGGGCCAAAGGACCAAGCCCTATGAAGATAGGTTGAGGGACTTGGGAATGTTCAGCCTGGAGAAAAGGAGTTTGAGAGGGGACATGATAGTATTTGAAAGGTTGTCATTTGGAGGAGGGCAGGATGCTGTTCGCATTGGCTGCAGAGGAAAGGACACGCAGTAATGGGTTTAAACTACAAGTACAACAATATAGGCTAGATATCTGGAAAAAAAAATTCACAGTCAGAGTAGTTCAGCAGTGGAATAGGCTGCCTAAGGAGGCGGCCGTTAGCATGCTCCCAAACAGCCCCTTTCCCTTTAAGAAAGGTTTTTTTTTTAAACACACCCGTTGCAACGAATATGCATTGATTCGTTGCAACGGAGAGACCCATCCAGCTAGCAGGTGATGTTTATCTGCCGTTTCATCGTTGCCACTCTCCCCCCGAGTGAAAAAAAAAAATCCCCCCCCTCACGGGCACGATTTTCTGCCTAAAACAGTGTGAAAAATAAAGGGAAAATAAATCAGCAAAGGGGCTTCTGTATTGCTTGTGCTTAGTGACTGTAAACAGAGGGACTGCAGACGGGGAAGCCTCACTGGCTAAACAGAGGCTCGCCGGTGCGTTGATCTCCGCTCACTCAGAGAAAAAAAATGGCTATCGCTTTGCCAGAAGATCAGAGGAGAGAGCCAGGGGGAGGGACTTTGTAGAAACCACAACAATGGTAATGCACAGAACTTTCCCGCTAGTGTTGCAAATTGGTTGCAGGAGCGTAGCACTTTCCGAAGGGTGAATCCACTTTTTGGGATTTCCCTGAAAGCGCTACAACGAAGCGCTTTTTGCAGATCGGTTTCAGGAGTGTTGCAGATTGTCAACGACGTTGTGCATAACGGCAAAACTGTAGCGTTTTCAATCAGTAACCATTGTGCAATTTTGAAGGAGTGCGGAAAGCCCCAGAGAATTCTAAAATTCTCTCTCTCTCTCTCTCTCTCTCTCTCTCTCTCTCTTTGTGCACAAATGACCTGTCTTAATGGAATCATAGAGTTGGAAGGGACCATCCCCCTGCAGAATGTAGGAAAGTCACAACTCTCGGCTCACCACAGTGACCCCAGTTCCATGCCCAGATGATGCCCTTCTGCCCACCCACTCACTATCTGCCGAAGTTCACAAAAGCAGCATTTCTGTCATCTGGCTATCTGGACTCTGCTTAAAAACCTCCAAAGAAGGAGAACTTGCTCTCTTCTGAGGAATCTTATTCTGTTGAGGAACTGTTCTGTCAGGAACTTCTTCTGGATGTTTAGCCAAAAATCCTTTTGAATTCATTTCAAACCATTGGCTCTGGCTGAATCCACCTGGGCACCAGAAAAAACCTCTGTTCCATCCTCTATGTGGCAGCCCTTCAAGTACTTGGAGATGAATACCATATCACCACTTAGTCCTCTCCTCTCCATGTTAAACAGACCAAGCTCCCTCAACCATTCCTCATATGTCTTGGTCTCCCAGACCAAAATTGAATAAATAGTTTAAATGTGGTCTAACCAGCGCAGAGTTAAGCTGTAACATCTACTGTACTTCTGATACAGCCTGAAATCCCATTTGCCTTTTTAGCCACCGAGTCATACTGCTGACTCATGTTCAGTGTATGGTCTACCAGGACACATAGATCCTTAATGCACAAACTACTGTCAAGGTGAGTCTCCCCGATCCTATAATGCTTTTTGATTTTTCCTGTCTAAACGCTGAGCTTTACATTTATAACTATAGAAATTCATTTTATCTTAGTTTTCCAGCCTGTCAAGATTATCTTATATCCTGATTCTATCTTCTGCTGTGTTTGCTACCCCTCCCAGTTTGATAATCTTCAAATTTAATAAGCATTCCCTCTATTCCTTCATCCAAATAATTTAAAAATCTGTTGAACAACACGGGGGGCAGGACAGATGCCTGAGACCCTCTTCACTAAGAGGACGATGAACCATTCACAAGCAAACCTTGCATGTTATCTGTCAACCCGTTATTGATGCACCTAACAATAATAGGATCCATACCACACTTTACTAACTTGTCAATGGGAATATCATGTGGAACCATACCAAAAGGTTTACTGAAATGGAGGGAAACTATATCCACATCAATCCCCTAATCCAGCAAGGCAATAACTTTCTCAAAATAAGAAAAATGATGAGGTTAGTCTGTTATGACTTGTTCTTGTGAAAGCCATGCCGACTCTTAAGAAGGCAGTGTTATTAGAATGTTATTAGAATCTGCATGGCAATTTATTCGTTTGGCTGATTCTGAGAGTGATAGGTGTAATTCTCAATGGGTTTCTTAAATAAATGTAATAAATTAAAAGGGTAAGGAATGAATACCTGTTTAAAGGATCCCCTAGTAAAGATGCTAACAGGAATTTTAGTAGATAATAGAGCTTGGTGTAGTACTTGAGAGCAATGGCTTCTAATCTGGTTACCAGGATTGATTCTCTGGTCCAAGGTTTTATCTGTCCTGGTACTGCTTCCATGGGCAAGTTAGTAAAGTGTGGTATGGATCCTATTACTGTTTTGTTGTTGTTAGGTGCGAAATCGTGTCCGAGCCATCGCGACCCCATGGACAATGATCCTCCAGGCCTTCCTGTCCTCTACCATTCCCGGGAGTCCATTTAAGTTTGCACCTACTGCTTCAGTGACTCCATCCAGCCACCTCATTCTCTGTCGTCCCCTTCTTCTTTTGCCCTCGATCGCTCCCAGCATTAGGCTCTTCTCCAGGGAGTCCTTCCTTCTCATGAGGTGGCCAAAGTATTTGAGTTTCATCTTCAGGATCTGGCCTTCTAAAGAGCAGGCAGGGCTGATCTCCTCTAGGACTGACCGGTTTGTTCACCTATGAATGGAAGCAGCAATTAAAAGGTGACACTATGGCTCACATTTGAAATCCAGTGTGTCCAGCCCCCCAGGACTTACAGTTACATCATGAATCAGATTTGCCATCTCCTCTGCAGTTCTTGCTCAAACTAACCTATCCTGGCCAATTGGGTGGGTTTTAGAGTAGGGGACATCCTCACACGCATCATCCCTGGTAGGCTGCCTTTCAACATATCTTGTGGAAACACAGAATCACAAGCTGACAACCAAAGAATAAAGGCCAGGACCAATTTGCTTTTGACTCCTGCCTTTTGACTTGTGATGACACAAATATATCAAGGCAAAGATTAAGGTATCTGGAAACAAGAGAGAACCAGACACAGTGACATAGATGTGGCTCAGATGTTCATAGAATCATAGAACCATATTTTGTAAGGGGCCATACAGGCCATCTAGTCCAACCCCCTGCTCCATGCAGGATCAGTACAAAGCATCCTAAAGCATCCATAGAATCATCTTTAACCGCTCCTGCGGAGTGGATTAAATAAAGCCCTAAGGGCTATTGGGGAGGAGTTAGGGCGGGCTCTGTCCATGATAAAAACTCTTGCAGGGGCGAATCAGGAGCCGCAAAGCCGCTCCTGATTCGCCCCTACGAGTGCCACTCTTGGCCCAAGCGGATGATGGGGAGGCGCGCGAAGCCCGCCAAGGACTCCTTCCCAATGCCCGCGGGAAAGGAGCAGGTATGCCGCTGCGTCTTCTGCCGCGGCGTCCCTGCTCCTTTCCCGCCACCCCACAACACTACGCTAATGGCTGTGTCCTACGACCCCCCCGCTCCATCCCCACCTGCCTTCCCGCCCCGACGTCGCTCCCAACGACAACAAGACGCCCCAAACCACACACTCCCGCGCCCAGCCGTCACCTGCTCACCCCCAAACCCTACTCAGACCCCTTCCCAACACAACGCCACTTCCCGACACACACACACACACGCACCCTCATACTCCGCCACCCACCCGACGTCCGGCAACCCCCCAACCATCCCCACACCCCTTCCTGACCTGCCGCCACTCCCTGAAACAAACAAACCCGCCCAGCCACACTCCGACACCCACCCGCGCCCTGGAACCCTCCCAAACCCACCCCAGACCCCTTCCCGAACTCCCGCCGCTTCCTGACGCCAAGCCAACCACCCAGCCACACACTCCGCCACCACCCGCTGCCCACTCACCCGCGCACCCTCCCCAGACCCCTTCCTGACCCACCCCGATGCCCCGACTACCATCCGCTGCCTCTACCCCAGACCCTGTCCCCGCCCTTCCAATCCCCACAACAACTGACCCTTCCCCCGGCCGCTCCCTGCTCCCCGATCTGACCTTACCTTCTGCCGGTTCTCCTCATCCCTGTCCCTATCTTCCCTTCGGCCTGCAAGCCACGCCGCCAGCCAGCGTTGCCTGCTCGCCGGCAAGCACGGCACGCAAATGAACCAGGCACGCGCGGACTCACGCGCATGCCTGGGTGCTCAGCCCGGTGCCCCGCCTCCCTCCCCTCACCTACACCACGCATGCCCAGACTCCACAGAAGCCCTCCTTCCCTTCCCCGTCGCCTGCACTGACCGAACTCCACGCTGCGCTGCTTCACAACCTGCCCCCACCAGTGGCCCAACAGCCTGCCAGGTACGGGAGCCTCGCCTCAAGCCCGACCTCTGCCCGTTTTTATAAATGGGCTTTCTTTATAGTAGAATCATAGAATCATAGAGTTGGAAGGGGCCATACATGATGCCCTCTAGTGTTTTCATGGCAGACTCAATACAGGGTGGTTTGCCAGTGCCTTCCCCAGTCATTACCATTTACCCCCCAGCAGGAAGCTGGGTACTCATTTTACCGACCTTGGAAGGATGGATGGCGGAGACAACCTTGAGCCGGCTGCTGGGATTGAACTCCCAGCCTCATGGGCAGCGCTTCAGACTGCCATACCACTCTGCTCCACAAGAGGCTCTTAATCAGCAGATCACACTAAAAAAAACCCAATAAAATATACAGTATAGTACCATTAAAATGTCCATTTAAAAACACCTATGATGGTGACAATTCTAAATCCCATAGCTAGCTATCATCTGCTCTCATCCGATCTCAGGGGGACCCGGAGCACCAACCCATCACTCACATCAAGGATCAGCTAATGGGGAATTCCAAATTCAGGTCTTCCTTCTTCTCTGCCGGAGGGTATCAGATCAGATCTCTGCCGGAGGGTATCAGATCTTCCTGGGCTGGCTTCAACTAAAGACCCGGTGGAAGAGCTCCGTCTTACAGGCCCTGCAGAACACTGAAAGCTCCCACAGGGCCCTCAGCTCATCCGTGAGCTCATTCCACCAGGTTAAGGCCAGGAGCGAAAAAGCCCTGGCCCTGGTCAAGGCCAACCAAACTTTTAGAATCGTTTTGAAGTGATTTTAACTGCTTTACCACTTAATTAATCTGTATATAAACTGTCATGTATTCACCTCACTGTGTCTTCATTTTGTTTGGGAAGAGACAAATCCTCAGTGTTCCGCCTACAGATCCCTCCTTCTATTGGGCTTAACCTGTTGAATGCAGAAAGTGGCATTTAGCCAAACTTAACACAACCACTGCTGACTGGTCACAGATCTCCTCAAGATGGAAACAGCAACAACTCCCTGGACTGGACTCATGAGTGGAAAAGATCAGAGAGTTTGCAGTGATGGCTAAACTTCATTAATAGAAGACCACCGAAAGAATTTCAGGACCCATTCTTGGAAGAACTGAACAAATAACTCCTTAATTATCTTTAAACGCCGCCCGCGGTGCGGCGCAGACTAAATATTTCAGTAAGGGCTCTGTGGGAGGAGTTAGGGCCGGACTCATCCGGGATAAAAACTCAGAGGAGTCCAATCAGGAGCCGCAAAGCGGCTCCTGATTGAGACCCTGCGACTGCCACCCGGGGGCCAAGTGGCCAATTGGGAGGCGCGCATAGCGCGCCTCCCTATTGGCCACTTGGCCCGCCCCGGACTGGCCACCCAGATGCTTCGCCGCCGGGAAAGGAGTCCTTTCCCGCCGCCGGAGCATCTCCCTTCCCTCCGCACAGCCTCGCCGCCAAACTGCCAGGGAGAAAGGACCACCCCGTGCGAAGACTCCCCTATGATGGACCGGGGGACCTCCACGACCCTCCCCCCCTCAAGCTGGCCTCAAGACGACGCGCTTCCCACTGGCCTTGCCACAACCGCCGAAACCCGCCTGCCTTCAACCCTCAGCACGCGCCATCAGCATCCCCCAAACATCGCTCCACCCCCACGGTAAGGCTGCCCGACGCCCAGGACTCATCAATCAGTTGACGCCCAGCCAACACAATCCCACCCTCAAACACCCGCGTCCCCAGTCCGGAGACCCTCACCCACCCATCCACACGCCTCGCCAGCACCCCCCCACTTCGGCCCGCCCGCCCGCCCGCCCCCCCAACGCACTCACCCTCTCCTCCATCGCCTGTCTCCACCACGCCCGTCCGCTGCCCGAGCGACCCGCACGCCAGAAGCCTCTGCCTTACACTGAAACACGCATGTGCGGAGCCCCGCACATGTGTGCTTCCTGCCCACCAAGCCCGGCCCCCTGCCCCGCCCCGCTGACTACGTTTCAGGCCTCTTCCCCTCCCTCAACCTCTGTCGCCACCACCCCCTGACAACGACCGCCTACACACGCTTCAAGACGCCTCGACTGTCACCGGAGCCCACCCTACGCTCTGCCCGCGCCCATCCCGACCCCTACAGCCGCCCCAACACGCTCACTCACACTCCTAGCGCCCGCTGTATTTGAAGGACAGCGGGCTTAATTTCTAGTTACTAATAAAATGATTTTTAAAAACATATATAGTTGTCTCATTCAACAAATGACTCATTTTGTAAACACACAAACCAGAGATATTGTTTGCAAGCATCAATTTATTTTGATTATAATTCATTGAAAATTGACCCATTCTACTGATTTTATTTAGCTAGAGGTCCCCAATGCAAAATTTCTACCCGTTTTCTGTGCCTTTTGGAAACCCATTCACCTCCACCCTTCTTAAGAAGGGAGCCAGGATGTTCAAAGCACTTAATCCACAGCTTTCTTCCCTATTTCCATAAATGGTATAATCTGCATGGGGCATCTTTGCTATCCTGGGAAGGGTAGTGTGGCATAATCCAAGGTGCTGTTGGTCAGTGGGGTGCCCACAATGGTACTACTGCTACATTCCAGGCGAGTGATACTGATGTTGACTCTATTAGCAAGCCTCGCTTCCAGGGGGTGGTTGGCACAAGAGTTTGGTATAGTGCATCCCTGGACAGCACCAATCAGTGGAATTAGGACACCTGCAATTTCTGCAAGAGGAAAAAAAGGAAGAACATCCACATAAGTTACAGAATGGGACCTTAATGAAGAGAGTGGGAATGATGTTATGAGGCCTCTTAAATCAATAGTTTTGCTTCAAATAGTTAATGTTTTCAGTTCAGTCCTTCAATTTCACTACTCTAAAGAAGTTTCTCACGTCAGTCCTTTGCAGGGAGTTGATTCTACAGGGAGTACTGGGGTTGCTAGTAGTTAGTGATCTCTAGCTGACAATCGTTTACTATCACAATTGATCTCTAGACTAACAAGTTCAGTTGTCTTGGAGAAAATGGCTCTTTTGGAAGATGGATTCTTTAGCGTTGAACATGCCTTTTAAGGGGTCTGTGACCTCTTCAACTGAAAAATGCTATTCTGATCTCCTTGCACCCTGCTACCTTTACTTAAAGCCAAAAGTGATGGAGAAAAATTGTCACACATGTTTGCTTTGAGATTTTGAATTTCAATTGCCTCCTTAGTCAACTAATAGTTCCCACCTCGCAAATAAACCATGGAGCTGTGCTAGGTAGAATATTTAGGAACAATCAATTTGATCAGCAAGGGAAATCGATTTCCAGAGCTTCAAAAGGAGAATTCCCCCACCACATATGAACAGAAACTTGTTTCTACATCTCAAGGATGCTACGGGTGTACATATGCCAAGAAAGCAGATGTGCATGCACATCTGGAATCTGGCCATCGTGCTTCAAGCATTTTAGAAGAAGAAGAAGAGTTGGTTCTTATATGCCGCTTTTCCCTACCCGAAGGAGGCTCAAAGCAACTTACAGTCGCCTTCCTTTTCCTCTCCCCACAACAGACACCCTGTGGGGTAAGTGAGGCTGAGAGAGCGCTGATATCACTGCCTGGTCAGAACAATTTTATCAGTGCCGTAGGGAGCCCAAGGTCACCCAGCTGGTTGCATGTGGGGGAGCGCAGAATCGAACCTGGCATGCCAGATTAGAAGTCAGCACTCCTAACCACTACACCAAACTGGCTCTCTTAGTCAGATGTTGTGTCTTGATGCGAGGGTACAGATTAGTAATCTGCAAGGATGAACTATTGTCAACTGATCACCCATTGACTGTTTCCAGCAATATCATTAAGGGTTACATTTTTAAAGGGCTAAGCTTCTTGTGGCGCAGAGTGGTAAGGCAGCAGATATGCAGACTGAAACTTTGCCCATAAGGCTGGGAGTTCAATCCCAGCAGCCGGCTCAAGGTTGATTCAGCATTCCATCCTTCCGAGGTTGGTAAAAAGAGTACCCAGCTTGCTGGGGGGTTAATGGTAATGACTGGGGAAGGCACTGGCAAATCGCCCCGTATTGAGTCTGCCATGAAAACGCCAGAGGGCATCACCCCAAGGGTCAGACATGCTCCAGTGCTTGCACAGGG
This sequence comes from Paroedura picta, assembly GCF_049243985.1. NCBI lineage: Eukaryota > Metazoa > Chordata > Lepidosauria > Squamata > Gekkonidae > Paroedura > Paroedura picta. The sequence goes on from NC_135373.1 coordinate 18,988,365, forward strand.
GATACCTTTACCTTTACCTTATTGTTGTCTTGCACATAATAACATGACGAGGGCCAAAGCCTGTTGCATCCAGGAATACAACGGGCACTAGATAGGGGGTGGAAGAACTCTGCAGATGGGCTCTCCCTCCCCCCAGGGCCTGGAAAGGCTGCAGGCTGCAGGGCAGGGAACTCACCAGCAGGGATCTGCAGCTTCTGAGAATTGGAGGGAAGTGGAAGGAGGAGGGGGTGGACGGGGTGGGGGATGGAGGGTGATTGGCTGGCTATTGGATAGATAGGCAAGCTGGTTGGAGGCAGAGGCACTCAGGGGCAGGACAGCCGCCCTGAGTGGGTGTTAAATGTTGAGTGGCACTTAAGCCATGAGACCACCTCCTCCCCCTGGGCCTTAGCAGAAATATTAAGCGGAACAGATAACCCAGGGTTAAAAGAAAAACATTCAGGACACTTTGAAGGGAATGGAGGTCTGGGGGGGGGGGTTGGTGGTGGAGGTCATCAAGGACACAGAATGGTAGGATTGTGATGTGTAATGAAAACAAAGGTGCAAGCAGGCACCATTTTACAAAACACACTTTAAAAAAAGGGGGGGGGGAAAGGAACAAAATCTGTAGTGTGCATGATTGAATGAAATATGGGGAATGTCCTGCTGGGTTACTACAGGATATGTTCCTGACCTAAGCAGACTTAAGTCAGGAACGTTCTGGTAATTTTCAAATACTGATTGGCTTCATTGGAGCGTTCTTGCTCCTTTGTTTATACTTCCTCCCTGCTTGTCTCCAAGATAGAAAGAATGAATGCAAAACAGGGATGTATGTCTTTCTCCTCTCACTTTCTCTACAAAGTTTGTTTCACTTCCAAATAAAATGATTTTATTATTTTATGCAGCCTAGTGCTTGGAATTTATTGCATATTTAAACTCTGCTGACATTTTTCTCTCCTTTACAATAAGCCTGGCAAAACGGTGGGGCTTTAAGACTGCTTTGCTCACTCTCTGAAACTGTGTGGAAGTAGTGGGCTGCAAATCGAATAAATAAATAATATATAAATAAATCATCCCCATGGAGAGTATAGAAGAGTAGGGGAGGGCTACATGAGGGAGGCTCAGTCTGCTTGTAGTAATTGGGGTTCCACTGGCTCAACCATAAGCTTGGTGGAAGAGCTCCATCTTGCAGGGCTTGTGAAACTGGGTGAGTTTCGTCAGGACTCTGATATTGTGTTGGAGCTCATTCCACCAAGTAGCAGCCAATGCTGAAAAGGCCCTGGTCGAAGCTAAGCATCCTCCCTTGGGTCTGGGGTCATTCAGATGGTTGGGATTAGCTAATCACAGCATTCCCTGAGTGACATAATCAAGCAGGTGGCCTGAAATGGACTCCATCTCTGGGCTCTGGTTGTCAACCTTCCCCATTGCCAGGTCTACTTCACCAGAATGGTCTGGCTACTTGGAGTTCCCTTTTCAGCACGTTTATGGATCACACTTTCTATTTGGATTCTCTGTCTCTTGTTGCATTGCATTTTTACCTCCAATAGTATTAAACATTATATGATCCCAGTTGGGGGCATGCACATGGATAGTTTTTTTTTTTACAGAAGACAAAGAAATATCTATCCATTTTCTACATATATAAAAAGCACCTCTACTCACCTAAAGTCACGGAACCAGAAAAATTGAGGCATATAGTCTCCTTGCCAGTGCAGGCGATTGATGCCACTGGCTGGCAGTTATTTCTCCCCACGGCAAAGCAGGCTGGACACAGATACCCATTGGGAATCATGTTTTTGATCTGAGTCCCTGCAAAAACAACTCTGACACTTGGTTCAGCATTCTACCATACTCTATTCAACATTTAATGAAACTATCATCCCCTTGTCCCTCCCTAGAAAAAAATAGCCAGTACGTTGTATTGGTGTCTGTAGATCTGTCAAGGGCCGACCTTGAGGCTTGAGGAAGGGTCATATCCTGTGCTGTAATCACCCAGTGCATGACTTGATCCCAACTGTTGGATCCAGTCAGTTTAAATGGAAACTGAAAAATAGTGCACACTGGGAGGAAGGACTGGCAACCCATGCAGCTGCCTCAGCACCGGCTGGATATGGGTGCTCTAAGACGTACCACTGAGGACACTAGCAGCTGTATTCTGCACCAGCTGGAGTTTCCAGGTCAAGGACAAAGGTAGGCCTGCATAGAGCAAGTTACAGAAATCCAGCTTTGAGTTGACCAGTGCATTAATCACTGTGGCTAGATAGTCCGGGACAAGATAGGGAGTTAGTAGCCTTACCTGACATAGGTGGCCAAATGCCATCTGAGCTACCCTTGTTAACTGGGCCTCCATAGAAAGAGTGGTATCCAGAATCAACCTCAGATTCCTGGCTGAGGACAAGATGTTCAGTTGCATCCTGGCTAGGGTGGGTATGTGTACTTCCTGGTCTCCCACCTTTGTGTCCAGCCACAGGAGCTTTGTCTCGCAGGCGTTGAGTTTCAGGTGACTCTGCTCTAACAATTCAGAAACAGCTTCCAAACAACTGGCAAATGTATCTGCAGGTGAATCCAGGTGGTCGCCCATGAGGAGCTAGAGCAGTGTGTAATCTGCATACTGGTGACACTCCAGCCCATAACTCTGGACAAGCTGTGCCAGAGGGCACATAAAGATATTAAATAATGTAGGGGAAAGTACCACATCCTGCTGAACCCCAGAAGGGAACTGATACGGACACAATAATTCCTCCCTTACTGCCACCGTCTGTGTCCAATTCCAGAGAAACGAGCACAGCTCTTGAATGGCTGGCCCCTGAATTCCGGCTCTGGTGAGGCAGTCGCCCAACAACTTGTGGCTGACCATGTCAAGCACAGCCAACAGATCAAGCATCATGATTATGGCCGAACCACCCTCATTGTCAGGATCAGGCGTCAGATCTCTGCCTGATTTGTGACCGATGACCTGTGTAACAGCTTTTTGGTTTAGTGTGTGTTGTTTTATGGATCTCTGTGTAACTCTGTTTATGTAACGCTGAGCTGCCCACTTCAAGCTGTAATTTAGACTAGCAATTGCTGTTCTGTTCTGTGTTAACAGGAAGGGAGGAACTATCTACCACCCAAGGCCACGACAGCCTGGCTATTGTCTGGAAGGGAGCCCAGGATGGGACCTCTGGGAGGGGGGCTTTTGCTCTCTGGGAACTGGGCAACTTTGGGCAGGAAAGAACTGGGAAAATTGCCTGTTGTCTGTGAATTGGCCAGTATCGACTCTGAGCGTTAAGGTGTTCTGATCTGCTATCAATAAAGCTTTCTATTAACCCAGAAGCAAGTTGTTAGTCTGTCTGCCCTTGACGTTGATCCAGATGGTGTTGGAGATCATCCACCAAGGCAACCAACACAATATCCACCCTGTGATCAGGACGGAAGCCCGACTCGCACTGAAACATCCTCTAAGAATGCAAGGAGCTGGTCTGCTGCAGTCTGTCCAATCACCTTGCCCAGAAATACAAGATGCAAAACTGGGTGGTAACTGGCCAGGTCCTGAGGGTCCAGCAAAGGATTTTTTAGTAAGGGATGAACCTCTGCCTCCTTCAGCACCTCTGAGACCTCCTCTAGAGACAAGGTACCTCATATTATTATTATTATTATTATTATTATTATTATTATTATTATTATTATTATTATTATTATTATTATTATTATTATTATTATTATTATTATTATTATTATTACTATTATTATTATTATTAATATTATTATTATTATTATTATTATTATTATTATTAATTAGATTTATTTCCCGCCACTCCCCGTAGGCTTGTGGTGGGTCACAACAATCCTATCCCCATTAAAATACCCATTAAAAACTTTAAAAACAATCCCAACATGGTGGAAGCTCTCATTATTCCCACCCCTGCTATTAGAGCAACTAAGACAGACAGGGATCAAGGGGGCTGGTGGTTGTTTTCACTGATCCCAGCAACTCATCCACTTTGGTTCCCGAGAACTGCCTAGAACCATCAAACATATCCACCCAAGATGGCCAAGGGGCCTCTAGTTTTCTCTCTGTATTAAAGGTGGCAGGAAGGTCCAGGTGGAGTGACAAGACCTTGTCCTCAAAAAAGCTCATTGTTTCCTTAAAGGCAGTTGACTACTATAACAGTAGACCTTTTTTAACAGTAGAACTCTTTTAACAGTACAATATTTAACAATTAACAGTAGATCATTATAACTTTACAACTGTGCATTTAACTTCACTGTGGTTCAGCTCTTCATCTGGAGAGTTTTTTTAATGATGATAGGGGCCTCTGGCTCTGGTTGGTTTGTGTGTCTTGACTGAACTTGGTGAAAGAGCTCCACTTTTCAGGCAATGCTGAATTGTTTCAGGTCCTGCAGAGTCCTGATCTCATTTGGGAGCTCATTCCATCAAGGCTGTGGTGCTGGTCAAGATCAGATGAGCCTCCCTGGGCCTAGGGATCACCAGTTTGTTGTTGTTGTTCGTAGAGTGTAGTGCTCTCTGGGGGGCACAGGTAGAGAGGCAGTCCCTCAGGGACTCCGGGATCTGACCATGTATGGCCTTGAAGGTGATTGCCAGGACCTTAAGCCTGATCCAGTATTCAACTGGTTGCCATTGCAGCTGTTGGAGAATGGATCGGTTTTAGGCCCTTTAAGGTGTTCCTGTGAGAACCCTGGCTTCTGCATTCTGCACCAGTTATAGTTTCTAGATCAGAGGATAAGGGGAACCCATAGAGCGAGTTGCAGAAATCCAGCCTACAGGTGACCATCACCTGGATCACTGTGGCTAGGAGTTCTGGGGCCAGGTCGGGCGCTAGTAGCTTAGCTTGGTGCAAGTGGAAGAACTCCAGCCATGCTACTCTTGTGACCTGTTCCTCCATGAAAAAGGAGGTATCAAAGATCACACCAGATTCCTAACGGAGTGTGCTACTAGTAGTTGCTCCCCATTCAGTTAGGGCAGTTGCGATTCCTCACTGGGACCCTTCCACTTCTGTCTTAGGATTGAATATTAGACAGCTCTGCTTGAGCCAGCCTGTCACTGCTTCCAGACATCTGGCTAATAAATCTGGGGGTTAATCAGGATGGCCATCCACCATGAGGAAGAGCTGGGTGTCATCAGTGTATTGATGACATCACAGTCCAAAACTCTATCCCAGCTGGGCAAGAAGGCGCATAAAAATATTGAATATGAATGGGGAGAGAATCACTCCTTGCGGCACCCTGCATGAGCATTTCCCACTATGTGATTGGTTCTCTCCAATAGAAAAGAGATCAGCCATTGGAGGGCTGTCCCTCATATCCCGGCATCAGTGAGGTGGCAAGCTAATACCTCATCATCGAATGCTGCAAATAGATGTGTTAAATGTTGCCAAAAAGTCAAGTTATACTAGCAGAGCTGACCCGTCTCGGTCCAGCTGGTGGTGGAGATCATCCATAAGGGTGACCTGTGCTGTCCCAATCCCGTGGCCACGCCAGAAGCCCAATGGAGCTGGTCTAGACCAAAGCTTCATCCAGGAATGCTGCCAGATGGCCCACGGCAGCTCTTTCCAGTACCTTCCCTAGGAACACTAAGTGTGAAACAGGGTCGCAGTTGGGAAGTTCCAGCAGATCCAGAGATGTTTTTATCGGGAAAGGGTGAACCACCGGCTCCTTCAGCCCCACTGGGAATTCTCCATTTGAGAGGGAGGTACAAGTTGGGGGGTTTGGAGGGGTTCTCTGGTTCCATTTTGGTTCAGTTTTTGCCTCTTTTACCATCATGCTGGGCTCACAATGAAGAACTGAAAAGAATTCCCAGTGTCCTGGTCTCTGAATTCACAGATCTAACACATTGCTTAATAGCTTTAATGGAGGGTTTTAGGGATTATTCTAAGACTTCTCCTTACTGCACCAGCAACTAGCAGATTTCACCGCTCAATCCCTAGTAGTTCTTAATAAGTGAAGGATGGAGATAAAGCAAACATGAACGTGAGAATGAAGGGAGAAAAGGACAGGAAGTCAAGAGCAAAACGAAAAAAGAAAGAACAAAGAGATGGACAGAACAATAAAGGAATATCAGAAAGAAAGGAAAGACAAATGGGAAAAATGAAGGTATCTGGAAAGCAACAGAAGTCCACAGACTCTGTTTCCCATTCCAATATTTTTTTTAAAAAAATCAGAAACATAAGACGTCTAAGAAACATGTGGCAAAAGAAAAATCAGGTTCTGAGTTCTGAATTTTCAGTTCCTACAGAATGGCCATAATGTGTGCAAGTATTTTACAGATGTAATTTGAGGGTCACTGACAGAATCATAGAATCATAGAGTTGGAAGAGACCTCATGGGTCATCTAGTCCAACCCCCTGCACTATGCAGGACACTCACATCCCAATTGCTCATCCATTGTAACCTGCCACCCCTTTCCCTTCACAGAATCAGCCTCTCCGTCAGATGGCTACCTAGCCTCTGTTTAAAAATTTCCAAAGATGGAGAACTGACCACCTCCCGAGGAAGCCTGTTCCACTGAGAAACCGCTCTGTCAGGAACTTCTTCCGGATGTTTAATGGAAGTTCTTTTGAATTAATTTCATCCCATTCGTTGAGAACAATCTCTAGTTGTTCTCCTAAAACATGGAGGTTCAGCTAGGGTAGGAGGGCAAATCTTGCCCAAATGTTGCAGTGTCTTCAAGTGTAATTCTGTAATTTCCCTCATAGAGCGGCATGGTACTAAAACACAAAGATGGAAAAGAACCAGAGTTTTTACAGCTTCTGAAAAGATGCAGATACTCACCCCGAAGACTGCCATTGTTGCAAAGGTCGTTTTTGCAACAACGCAATATTACTTGAACTTTTACGTTCTGTGATGTGGTTATGCTGTAATTTCCTGATTTACACAGTGATGACGGCACGCAAGCCTTGATTATGTACGTGGGAATAAGAGCTGTAAAGAGGAATAAGAAAGAAGGTGTAGAGGACCAAAAGTCTGGTTCCATTATCACTGGATTTAATTTTGTGTGCCATTGTCATTTGCTGATGATTTTAAAAAGTAGAAATACGGGAAACATGGATTTTGTCCACCAAATACTTAAACCATAATTTATACAAGGGGGGGGCAGGGGTGAATCACAAAATGGGCAAATTTAGGTTTGCTATTTGACAAGACCTTGGGCAGGTTTAAATAATTTAATGAATTTTTCTGGTTTAATGTATTTTTGGTGTAATCCACCCTAAGCCCCTGGGAAGGGCGGTATAGAAACTTCATAAACAAATGTATTATTTATATTGATTTATTATTGATTTATCCATTGGATTTCATACACACCGCTCCCTGCAGCCTCAGTTATGGTAGGTTACAAACAGTACGACCCCACAATAAAAGAGTAAAAACAAACCTGCAGCTTAAAAAAACTAACACTAAAACCTTACCTCCACCCCCTGCTCAACAATATCGTACTGCGTATCTGAGGGGGATGTTAATGGGGGAATAGACTGCTGTCCCTGCTAAGCTAAGGAAGGGCCCTGATCTAAACTCCCCTGGCTTCAACCAAATGCCTGGGGAAACAGCTCCATCTAGCACGCCCTGCAGTACTATGAAAGCTCTGTCAGAGCCCTTAGCTCTTCTGGGAACTCATTATTGTCATTATCATTATCATTATCATTATTATTAATTTACATCATGTTGAGGCCAGGCATAGTTCTTGAGCTTTTAGCTCCCTGCCTCGCCAATGCCGGGATCAGAGGGACTGCCCTTCAGTGGCTGATCTCCTTTCTCCAGGATAGCAATAGGGGCTAGCAATAGGAGAGAGCTCCTCAAGCCATCACCAGCTTGCATGTGGAGTCCCTCAGGAAGCTGTTCTCTCTCCAATCCTATTCAACGTCTTCATGCACCCTCTTGCTCAACTGGTGCGGAGGTTTGGGCTGGGTTGTCATCAATATGCTGACGACACCCAGCTCTTCCTCCTGATGGATCGCTGCCCTGACTCCCCCGGAAGCATTAGCCAGCTGCCTGAAAGCAGTGATGAGATGGCTCAAGCAGAGTCATCTGAAGCTCAACCTTTCAAAGACGGCTCTGGCTGGGCAGGAAGGGCCCAAGTGAGGAAACATGCCTACCCACCCTGGATGGAGTGCAGCTATCACTGGCTCTTTCTGCCAGGAACCTGGGTGTGGTTTTAGATGCCTCCCTATCAATGGAGGCTCAGGTCATCCATGTAGCATGGCTGGCATTCTACCACCTCCGCCAAGCCAAACTACTAGGTCCCTACTTGACACCAGAACACCTAGGCACAGTGATCCATGCAATGGTCACCTCTAGGCTATTGTAACTTGCTGTCCACAGGCCTGTCCTTACCCCTGATCCGTAAACTGCAGCTGGGCCAGAACACAGTAGCTCTGGTCCCCACAGCAACAGCAGCGAGATCCCATATTTGGTCCTTCCTGCAACAACTGCACTGGCTTCCAATCGCATTCCAGATCAGGCTTAAGGTTCTGGTAATCACCTTTAAGGCCATCCGAGGTCTGGGCCCAGTGTACCTAAGGGATCGCCTCTCTGCCTCCACCCCTCAAAGAGCCTTATGCTCTGCTACTAACAACTGCCTAGTGATCCCTAGTCCCAAGGAAGCTTGCTTGACCTCTTCAAGGGCCAGAGCTTTTTCCATCCTGGCCCCCACCTGGTAGGACGAGCTCCTGGAGGAGATCAGAACCCTAACGGAGCTTAAACAGTTCCACAGGGCCTGTAAAAGGGAGCTCTTCCACCAGGTTTTGGGTTGAAGTCAACCTGATTTTAATCACTTCTCGACGGCTCCTGAGTGGCCCGGGGAGGCGCAGGACTTCGGAGGGCCAAGGACACGCAGCCTTCTCTGGGCCTGGGAGGCACAGGCTCGCTGGGGAACGTGGGACCACGGGGCAAGTTTCCCTTCCAGTAGCCATGGGCCAGGGCCACGCAGGCTGCACAGAGCATCTACTGGCAGCACGCAGGCCCAGGGAAGCCTTCAGGTGGCTGGTGTGCTGCGGTGAGAGTCTCCACGCCGGTTGTGTGGGCCTAGGCAGCGGCTGCTGGACAGGAAAGGAGGGCCGCGGCCCCACATTCCCTGGCGAATATGGTGGGTAGGGGGGACAGGAAAGGAGCAGGGACGCCGCATCCCTGCTCCTATCCCGAGGGCGAGGGGAAGCCGGTGGATAACTCACTGTCGGGGAAGGCTGTCTCTCCTTGTGTTCGGCGAGTCCCTGGCCGGCCAATGCAAGGCCGGGCCAAGCAGCCAATGGGAAGCCACGCTGGGCTTTACGGCTCCTGATTGGGCCCTCTGAGTTTTTATCATGGACAGGGCTCGCCCTTTCTCCTCCCCCTTAGGGCTTACTCGTTTATTTATACCGCTCCTCAGGAGCGGTTTAAAGATTATTATCGACCATGGCATTAATGACCATAGAAATTTATACCCAGGATTAAATAATATTGGTCCTAAATGGAGTCAAACGATGTTCTCATATAATCAGGCCCACACACTGCTTTCTTTAATGGGGCTTATTCTGAGCAAATTATTCTTACAATTCCGCTGTCAGTGTTTCCGAGGCCTCTGGGCTGAAATTCTGTTCCTGTGCAGCCTTGTACAGAGACACCAATATGACTAGGAGTAGATGACCCATTTGCTGATATTAGAAGGGGCAACTGAAAGATAAGCTACACCTTAAGCAGATATCCTGTTTTTACTCACGCAATGTAACTGATTCCTTTATGGAAACGCAAGCATCTTCACCAGGTGAACACTGTTGAATTTCAGAATCAGCACATCGCCCTGTTATGCTCGCACATGCGTAACATTCCAGGGATGCCCCTGCAAAGAGAGAAGAGAGAGAATCCATGCCAGATGCATCACTGATATGACATTTCACAAAGCAGACCATTGTTTTCTTTTAGAATGACAGCATTAGGATGCATCTGATCTTGGCATTTATTGAAGGAATCTATTGTAGTAGATACATTTATTTGAATATAGCCATAGGCCTTTGCAAAATATAAAATATAAATTTACAAACAGTAAGATAGAACAGAAGAAACTGTATAAAAATACAAAATTTAAGACCAAAGAACTGGAACAGCATACATGACTACAGAGTGCAAGAGTATTAAGAGCCTGCCTTAACGGTTGTAACGTTGGCCCTTATTTTCCTTGCAGCCAAAGCAAATAGTGCAGTTTTACATGTCACATTGACTTGCAGGAGGGCATTATGTGCTGGAATTAGATGCTACACCAATGTTGGGATAAACAAGGTCACAGCTTTATTTACCTCCCCACAGGAGGGTTGGCACAGCATGGGAGGGGGAGCCTGACGTAGCAGTCAGCAGACTGCACCAACAACCCGCGGAGTCCAGAGGCGCCCTGGGGACCCGCACCGTTCCCAGCCGGGAGAGCAGATCCCCTTGCCTACTGAAGTCCGCCACTAAGGGAAGCGACCTATGCGGGGAGCCACCTGGCGTCAACCAGCTTTGACTGCCCCCAGGCCACCTGGCAAACGAGCCCCTGGCCTCCCAGCTGGGTAAGCCGCGCTCGTATACGCGCCGCCTCAGGAGAGGCCCCAAACCCCAGGGAGTCCGATCGCACACCGGGCTCCCTGCCAACAGGCTCCATCCCATGCAAACCCGCCACAGAACGAGGCCAAACAGGCCCCGTTCCCGCCAACCCTCCCCGAGCCACTTCCGTAACAGCAGGGCACTGAACTTCCCCTGCATTCCTTGGATGCTCCCAGGTCCGGCAATTGGACCCCATTGCTTGGGGAGAACGAGGAGACTGCATGGCAGGCAAAATACCACTACCCTTCGATCACAGCACACTTTGATGATCCTGCCTGCTTCATCCTATGCTCCCATTGTTCCAGGAAGACAGCCTCAGATGAACTGAGATAACCCAAGGTGACCGGGCGTTGGGCCTCCAATGTGCAAGAGTCTGGCCACCTCATGCCACGATATCCTGGCCAAGTGTCTAGATGCTGGTTCGAAGACCCAGGTGCATGACCTCTTTCTATCCTGCTGCATGGTCATCACTGGTCGCACGCAGCATTGTCCTGGATGACATGCACTCCCCTGTACATAATGCTCAACAGCTTGGCCCAACTGTCTGTGTTTCAGGAGGCCCTGCCATGGTCATCAGGTCCATCAGGGAACAACTGCAGCCAGGTAAATTCAATCATCAACAGGGCACTGTTATGGGAAGCCTTCCTCCTAATGGTGTCCTTGAATCCGAGCTATGCCTTGCCATGGTGTCTAACCAGGTGATGCAAAGGCGATCTCCAACACCCCGTTGGGGAGGCATACAGCCTGAGCCTGCGCATCTACAGCTCGTCCAGAATATGACACCCTGCCTGCGCGTCCGGTGCTGACTTCATCTGACCTGGAACAGTTCAGAAGGTAGACACAGGGATTAAACCTGCATACAAGCTTCATACTGAGTGAAGGCCATCCCATGGCCCGCTGAACTGCTAGGGGATGTGGGGGAAAAACAGTAATCCTATGACCCAAGTTCCCATGAATGCCATCTGCCAATGAGGTTGGGGAACAAGGAAGGAAATCAAGCAGCACTCCATCTGCCCAGGTGCAGTGAAACCCCCCTTTCCATCCGGACAGGGGGCAGAACTGTCACTGAGTCCGAAATATCCTCAAAACTGTCAAAGTGAAAAAAACACCGTAACTCAAGCACATGCTTGTGAACTGAGGCATGTGGTTCAAGACTGTCCCACAGGCTTGTGGGTAGTCATGATGCCCTGTGCCCCCCAGAGACCTGTGTGCTGGATTCCTCCCTCACCATGGCCCCGTGCCAGCTCCGTGGGCCGGGAAAGGAATGCTTGAGTATGCCAAGACTGGTCGAGCTGCCCTGCATCCCCGTCGAGGCCTTGGGCGAACTGTTATTGTCCTGTTGTTGAGCTGGCACCCCTGATGATTGTTGCTATCCATCAGACAAGGTGACAGTGGTCTCAGTCTGCACTAAACCCAACCCGTTGCAGGCTGCGCATGGCCGGGCAGGTAGGGGTGCCAATACCACGTGGCCTCTGTTGTATTAACCTGTCCTCAGACCTCAAGTGTTCTGGCCCTTTCCAGGTCTCGGCTCAACCCCAGGGAGACTCAACCTCCCTTGGACGAAAGCAAGGTTGGGGCACCGTGCTTGGCAATGCTGCGACTGGTGGCAAAAAAGAGGGGAGGGGTGAAGAAACCTGTTGGCCACGATTGAGCCAACCACCACTGGATAAAAGACCAGCCAGCTCAGATGTGATGAGTAATAATGCCCATCTCAGCTGGCCATGGCATGAAGCCTGACACTGGCTGCTGAGCCGCCCCCTTCCTAGGCATGCCACTCTGCAGAGCTGTATGCCAATCCTGGAGTCACCGAGCCAGCTGTTTGTATTTCCAGGACGCTTTGTATTATTATTATTATTTGGGGGGGGGGTGACTTGCCAGCATGCCAATGCTGCCATGCTGTGCTTGTGTCCTTCCCGTTATCTCAAGAGGACCTACCTGATGATGAGGCACCATGTTGCCTCCCGGTACTTACGGCTCACCATTTGGGGTCCCCTCTCCCACGCTCCAAACTGGCACGAACTGAGTGGCCTTGCTTTGAAGGTTGCCATGGTCCTATAGGAAACTACCTGTGTACAAAGGGGACAGCTGCCCTGGATCCTGTTAATGAATGTATGGATACTGATGAACGACATGCCTAGTGCAGAGGCCCGGGGCCCAGTTGCCACCTTTTCCCCCCGTTCCTCACGTGGCTTGACACTTTACTTCACCAGGATCCCTATGATGTGTTGCCCCGGTAGGATATCCTCGGCTCTGAAAGCCGACCTTGTGGCTCCAGTTGGCCATAGCCATCCAGGGGTTGAGGCAGAGGCTCTATGCTTGCACCTGGTCCTTTTTTCTGGGGCATAAAGCAAGTCCTGTTCCCATGGCTTCAGTTACCTTCCCCATGTCTGAACCAAATAGACACTGGGGGTAAGAGTTGGGTCTTATATGCCGCATTACCCTTCTTGAAGTCTCAAAGCAGCTTACAGTCACCTTCCCTTTCCTCTCCCCACAACAGACAGCCTGTGAGGGAGGGGAGGCTGGGAGAGGAGAAGAGTTGGCTCTTATATACCACTTTTCCCTAACGGAAGAAATCTTTCAGCGGCTTACAATCTCCCTCTCTTTCCCGACACGGACACTTCCCGTGAGGGAGGTGAGGCTGAGAGAGCCCTGATATTACTGCTCTGTCAGAGCAGCTTTCTCAGCGCTGTGGGGAGCCCAAGGTCACCCAGATGGCTGCATAAGGGGAAGCGGGAAATCAAACCCGGCTAACCAGATAGAAGTTGCACTCTTAAGTACTAAACCAAGCTGTGTCTTGGTGTAGAATTAACTGATAAAGCCCTGATCTTTCTGCTCGATCAGAAGATCTGTGCAGTGCTATGATGAGAGTCCCCAGCTGGTTGCATGCATCGCAGTGGGAATAAAACCAAGCCAACCAGATTGGCATCAATGCCTGTGCCACAGCCCCAAGGTGGCCGGCGCTGTGCCAAGCCGGCTTGTATCTGGAATCACGTGTAGCAGGCTGACCTGCCCCAGGTGCCTGGAAGGAGGAGAGGAAAACTGCCATCACAGTTTACGGGAAACCTGGTGCAGTTTTCAAAGCAGGAGATATTTAGAGGTGGTTTGCCATTGATTGCATTGCACCCCCCAGCCTTTCTTGGTGGTCTCCCATCCAAATACTAACTTCAGGGGATCCTGCTTAGCTTCCAAGATCTGTTGAAATCAAGCTTGGCTAGGCCATCCAGATCACGGATGTAGGTTGGAGGGCGGGAGCGTCCCTTCCCCTGTCCCTTTTGTTTATGCTGGAGGGGGGGGGGTTTGCAGGGACTCTCACTAAATGGTGAATGCCTGATGGCCTGCTGATCATACTTCGAGTTGCAAAGGGCCATCCCACCATTATGATTACAAATTATTGATTACTTAATCATTTTGCCCCGCATGTGAAACAACGGGTACTCAGGGTCTTATTATTGTCTGCCCTGGGTCCATCTAGGCTCGAAGCATCCCTCCTTGGAGACCAAGCGTGAATGTGAGAAACCACTTTAATTGCTTCTGCCTCTATCCGAATGCAGGTGATATCAAAAGTCTAAGCTGACAGCAGCTCTCCCCTTGCCAATTCCATTGAAATGGGAGATGCTGGGGATGGAATTTGCCACATGATTGCAGAAGCTCTGACACTGAGCCAAAGCCCCTTTCCCTCATCCAAACCCGGCTGGATTCTGGAGAATTTAGGTGGAGAGATCATGTGGGCATGCAATTGGGTCACCATGAGTGGACAGGTAATTGTGAGCTCCTGCATGGTGCAGAGGGTTAGACTAGATGACCCCTATTATCACGACCCACTCTGTTTCTGGGATTATGTTGCAGAGGCAATGGGGGCAGTCCCAATGCGCCAACACAGGGCACAAAGTCTGACCCTCCCCCAAGCCGGACAGTTTTGAGGGATTCCCCCCTTTTAGAGCTGGCTGCTGTACACCGTGAAAAGTGCAAGTGGGAGGGCCACATGAGTGGGGGGGGGGCAGCTAATATAGCAGCTGCAATGCTGCCCATGAAGTCTCTCGCCCTGCCATCGCGGTGTGGGAAGTCTGAGGGGGATACGACCCGCGTATACCTGGGCCGTTCTCTCCATCTCTGCCACTACCTGGCATAATCATTCCCAAATCCTCATCACCTTATGGGAGGAAGAGGGGTGGATCCTCGCGATTCCGGCCCCAGCCCCCTGCCGAGTGCAAAGGGGCTGGATCGCTGCTAGGCGGGCGGCTGCTGCGCCCAGCAAGCCGCTCCCGGCCCAAAGTGCCTGACTTACCGGACTGACGAGTGCCTGCCCATCTTCTCAGAGCTTGAAAAGCCCCGCCCCACAGGCAGGAGCAGCTGTGTGCACACAAGCCCCGATCTGTAGGGCCCACTCGGCTGTTCTCAGAACCTGTCCTCGATCAGGCAGGCGCCGAGGGAGCTGCGCAGAGCCACGTGGTCCCTGCAGCTCGCCTCGTGCAGCTCGGCTTGAAAACGGGCAGCCTCTCAGTCCCCAGCCCGCTGCGCGAGCAGCGGAAAGAGCCTGAAGTGCTTTGAGGCAGGCGGCCGCAAGCCTAGCGAGCCGCTTCTGCCTTCAGGGCCAGACCTGCCAGGGGGAGCATACGGCCTCTTCGCGCAGAGCCGACGAGCTTGCTAAGCGGGGGGGGGGGGGTGCGCCCGCAAGCTGCAGGTCCGCAAGGCCCATCCAGCCTCTCCCCAACACCCGCCCAAAATAAGGCGGGTTTTGTGAAAGCCGCCCTGGGCCCCCCGGTCCTTTCGGCTCCTTTCGTGCAGCTCCTGAACGCCGTTGGGAGCAAGCAGCTCCCGCGGCGTTCTTGGCGAAGAGGGCGAGACCTGCGCACATGGAGACTTAAATACTCTCCACGGGTCCCGCCCTTTACGCTGTGTGCACTGTTGTCAGCACGCACGCTAAAAAGCCCAAGAGGTCGCCTCTCCCTCCCAGCAAGCCCTCCGCCGCGTCAATGTTCGGCCGAGGTAAGTCTCGGCCGGGTTTTTATTAACCTGGTCAGATAAGAGATAGATTGTCTTTTCAGCAACAGAGGGAAGGTTAGAGCCTGTAAGATCTCATTGAGGAATTTGGCCCTGAGTTGAGTGTAAAGTAAGCAGTCAAATATGTAGTGGGGCAAATTTTCCAGTAAAAGCCTCTTGTGGCACAGAGTGGTAAGAGGCAGAAATGCTGTCTGAATCTGTCTGTCCATGAGGTTCTATCCCAGCAGCCGGCTCAAGGTTGACTCAGCCTTCCATCCTTCCGAGGTCGGTAAAATGAGTACCCAGCTTGGGGGGTAAAACGGTAATGACTGGGGAAGGCACTGACCAAGGGTCAGGCATGACTCGGTGCTTGCACAGGGGATACCTTTACCTTTATATCTTCCAGAGCTTGTGCACCACAAATACAAAAACACTGTTTTTTTTTTTTGTGTACAGCTAAAATGGCCCGCCAATACCTCTGTGGGCATCTTTTCGAATTGAAGTGATGTAAAAGCTGCTCTGAGATTATGGTTAGTGATCTACAGTGGTCATATTTAAACCGCTTGAACCATGTTGCTGACTTAATTTTCAAAATTTGCATTCTGTCTAACTGGGCATCACTTTTGAAGATCCAGTCTCTAAGGTGAGAGTTATTAGCTGAAGGATTTAGGAGGTCATCGGGGATAGAGTAGCATGCAAGAAGGCTATGAATAAGGCTATGCCACTCGGGCACTAAGAGAAGCTAGACCTGTTTCTGTCCTCCTCAAAACAGCCGGAGGTCCCCTTGGTAGGGCTAGAATTCTCCTTAAGAATGTATTTTGAACAGATTCTAGCCTTGGTATGATGTTTTCCTTCCATTCCCAGACCTCTACTCCACACAACAGATGGAGGATAACCTTGCACTTATATAATTTGAGGGCTGAATCAATGAGGAAGCCTCCTTTTGTATTATTAAACTTCAGAATAGTGCCCACTAGGCGTGTTGCAGAGGCCCTAATGGTGTCCCAATGAAGTTTCCAATTCAGGCTCTCACTAAATGTGATACCCAGATATTTGAATGAATTGCACTGGCTAACAGAATTTCCAGATATACTCCAAGATAATTTTTTGGCCCTTTTTAAAAAGACCATTTATTTTGTCTTATTGTAGTTTATTTTAAGACATTGAGGGATCTATTGGGAAAGCAGGGAAAGTGTACACTTTCAGATTAAAAGTAAAATCTTACGCCCAAATTGGCATAGATATTTAACGGTGAAAGAAATTTAATTTATCTTTTGTTGTTGTAGTCATCCGTTCAGTTGTCTCTGACCCTTGGCGATACTATAGGAAATTTCCCGCCACTTGTCTATGTCAATGACCGCCTCTTTTAGTTGGTTCATGGTCATCCCTGAGTTGGCTTTGATCGTGTCTAGCCAGCAGATCCTTTGGCGACCACGTTTCCGTTTGCCGTTGACTATGCTGAGCCTGCTTCACTAGATGCATGCAATGCGTACCCACCTAACATCGTGGGTCATTAGGGTAGTAATACTAATATGGACATGACAGCCATTAGCTTTATCTTTCTAGGTAAACCCACAAATTGTTTCAACCTTGTTTGCTTCTGGTTTTGTCTATCCACTGTTATATTCCCTTCCCTGGAGTTTGAGTTTCTACTCACCTGTAGAGAAGAGGGCCCAAAGCAGGCATGTGCTTAGGAGTGTCTTCATAGTGCCAGGGAGGACTTGTATCAGAGATGAAGCGAAAAAGGTAGATGATGGCCAGGTATTTATAAGCCAAGAGCAGGAGCCTCACGGCAACAGATGGGAATAGCTGGATTGGTGAGGTGCTGAAAATGATGAGAACTGAGGCTGTTCCCAGATGTCCCATAATATCACAGTGTAATAGGACATGTGGGAAAATAAGTCTGCAAACATTTAAAGACGTCAATTTGTACCTCACATAATTGCTTCTTCCTAGCATCAGGGTCATTTGATACTGATACCTGTTTGTAAAACATCTTACAGGCCCAAGAAGGCACAAATGTATAGAAGGGTAGAGGGGAATTAGACCACACCTGGAGTATTGTGTGAAGTTCAAGAAGGACGTAGATAAAATTGAAAGGGTACAGAGGAGAGTGATGAGGATGATCTGGGGCCAAGGGACCAAGCCCTATGAAGATAGGTTGAGGGACTTGGGAATGTTCAGCCTGGAGAAAAGGAGTTTGAGAGGGGACATGATAGTATTTGAAAGGTTGTCATTTGGAGGAGGGCAGGATGCTGTTCACATTGGCTGCAGAGGAAAGGACACGCAGTAATGGGTTTAAACTACAAGTACAACAATATAGGCTAGATATCTGGAAAAAAAATTTCACAGTCAGAGTAGTTCAGCAGTGGAATAGGCTGCCTAAGGAGGCGGCCGTTAGCATGCTCCCAAACAGCCCCTTTCCCTTTAAGAAAGGTTTTTTTTTTAAACACACCCGTTGCAACGAATATGCATTGATTCGTTGCAACGGAGAGACCCATCCAGCTAGCAGGTGATGTTTATCTGCCGTTTCATTGTTGCCACTCTCCCCCCGAGTGAAAAAAAAAAATCCCCCCCCCCTCACGGGCACGATTTTCTGCCTAAAACAGTGTGAAAAATAAAGGGAAAATAAATCAGCAAAGGGGCTTCTGTATTGCTTGTGCTTAGTGACTGTAAACAGAGGGACTGCAGACGGGGAAGCCTCACTGGCTAAACAGAGGCTCGCCGGTGCGTTGATCTCCGCTCACTCAGAGAAAAAAAATGGCTATCGCTTCGCCAGAAGATCAGAGGAGAGAGCCAGGGGGAGGGGCTTTGTAGAAACCACAACAATGGTAACGCACAGAACTTTCCCGCTAGTGTTGCAAATTGGTTGCAGGAGTGTAGCACTTTCCGAAGGGTGAATCCACTTTTTGGGATTTCCCTGAAAGCGCTACAATGAAGCGCTTTTTGCAGATCGGTTTCAGGAGTGTTGCAGATTGTCAACGACGTTGTGCATAACGGCAAAACTGTAGCGTTTTCAATTAGTAACCATTGTGCAATTTTGAAGGAGTGCGGAAAGCCCCAGAGAATTCTAAAATTCTCTCTCTCTCTCTCTCTCTCTCTCTCTCTCTCTCTCTCTCTCTCTCTCTCTCTCTCTCTCTCTCTCTCTTTGTGCACAAATGACCTGTCTTAATGGAATCATAGAGTTGGAAGGGACCATCCCCCTGCAGAATGTAGGAAAGTCACAACTCTCGGCTCACCACAGTGACCCCAGTTCCATGCCCAGATGATGCCCTTCTGCCCACCCACTTACTATCTGCCGAAGTTCACAAAAGCAGCATTTCTGTCATCTGGCTATCTGGACTCTGCTTAAAAACCTCCAAAGAAGGAGAACTTGCTCTCTTCTGAGGAATCTTATTCTGTTGAGGAACTGTTCTGTCAGGAACTTCTTCTGGATGTTTAGCCAAAAATCCTTTTGAATTCATTTCAAACCATTGGCTCTGGCTGAATCCACCTGGGCACCAGAAAAAACCTCTGTTCCATCCTCTATGTGGCAGCCCTTCAAGTACTTGGAGATGAATACCATATCACCACTTAGTCCTCTCCTCTCCATGTTAAACAGACCAAGCTCCCTCAACCATTCCTCATATGTCTTGGTCTCCCAGACCAAAATTGAATAAATAGTTTAAATGTGGTCTAACCAGCGCAGAGTTAAGCTGTAACATCTACTGTACTTCTGATACAGCCTGAAATCCCATTTGCCTTTTTAGCCACCGAGTCATACTGCTGACTCATGTTCAGTGTATGGTCTACCAGGACACATAGATCCTTAATGCACAAACTACTGTCAAGGTGAGTCTCCCCGATCCTATAATGCTTTTTGATTTTTCCTGTCTAAACGCTGAGCTTTACATTTATAACTATAGAAATTCATTTTATCTTAGTTTTCCAGCCTGTCAAGATTATCTTATATCCTGATTCTATCTTCTGCTGTGTTTGCTACCCCTCCCAGTTTGATAATCTTCAAATTTAATAAGCATTCCCTCTATTCCTTCATCCAAATAATTTAAAAATCTGTTGAACAACACGGGGGGCAGGACAGATGCCTGAGACCCTCTTCACTAAGAGGACGATGAACCATTCACAAGCAAACTTTGGGTGTTATCTGTCAACCCGTTATTGATGCACCTAACAATAATAGGATCCATACCACACTTTACTAACTTGTCAATGGGAATATCATGTGGAACCATACCAAAAGGTTTACTGAAATGGAGGGAAACTATATCCACATCAATCCCCTAATCCAGCAAGGCAATAACTTTCTCAAAATAAGAAAAATGATGAGGTTAGTCTGTTATGACTTGTTCTTGTGAAAGCCATGCTGACTCTTAAGAAGGCAGTGTTATTAGAATGTTATTAGAATCTGCATGGCAATTTATTCGTTTGGCTGATTCTGAGAGTGATAGGTGTAATTCTCAATGGGTTTCTTAAATAAATGTAATAAATTAAAAGGGTAAGGAATGAATACCTGTTTAAAGGATCCCCTAGTAAAGATGCTAACAGGAATTTTAGTAGATAATAGAGCTTGGTGTAGTACTTGAGAGCAATGGCTTCTAATCTGGTTACCAGGATTGATTCTCTGGTCCAAGGTTTTATCTGTCCTGGTACTGCTTCCATGGGCAAGTTAGTAAAGTGTGGTATGGATCCTATTACTGTTTTGTTGTTGTTAGGTGCGAAATCGTGTCCGAGCCATCGCGACCCCATGGACAATGATCCTCCAGGCCTTCCTGTCCTCTACCATTCCCAGGAGTCCATTTAAGTTTGCACCTACTGCTTCAGTGACTCCATCCAGCCACCTCATTCTCTGTCGTCCCCTTCTTCTTTTGCCCTCGATCGCTCCCAGCATTAGGCTCTTCTCCAGGGAGTCCTTCCTTCTCATGAGGTGGCCAAAGTATTTGAGTTTCATCTTCAGGATCTGACCTTCTAAAGAGCAGGCAGGGCTGATCTCCTCTAGGACTGACCGGTTTGTTCGCCTATGAATGGAAGCAGCAATTAAAAGGTGACACTATGGCTCACATTCGAAATCCAGCGTGTCCAGCCACCCCGGGAATGACAGTTACATCATGAATCAGATTTGCCATCTCCTCTGCAGTTCTTGCTCAAACCAACCTATCCTGGCCAATTGGGTGGGTTTTAGAGTAGGGGACATCCTCACACGCATCATCCCTGGTAGGTTGCCTTTCAACATATCTTGTGGAAACACAGAATCACAAGCTGAAAACCAAAGAATAAAGGCCAGGACCACTTTGCTTTTGACTCCTGCCTTTTGACTTGTGATGACACAAATATATCAAGGCAAAGATTAAGGTATCTGGAGACAAGAGAGAACCAGACACAGTGACATAGATGTGGCTCAGATGTTCATAGAATCATAGAACCATAGAGTTGTAAGGGGCCATACAGGCCATCTAGTCCAACCTCCTGCTCCATGCAGGATCAGTACAAAGCATCCTAAAGCATCCATAGAATCTTCTTTAACCGCTCCTGTGGAGTGGATTAAATAAAGCCCTAAGGGCTATTGGGGAGGAGTTAGGGCGGGCTCTGTCCGTGATAAAAACTCTTGCAGGGGCGAATCAGGAGCCGCAAAGCGGCTCCTGATTCACCCCTACGAGTGCCACTCTTGGCCCAAGCGGATGATGGGGAGGCGCGCGAAGCGTGCCTCCCCCTCAGCCGCTTGCCACCGCCTCGCCCGCCAAGGACTCCTTCCCAATGCCCGCGGGAAAGGAGCAGGTATGCCGCTGCGTCTTCTGCCGCGGCGTCCCTGCTCCTTTCCCGCCACCCCACAACACTACGCTAATGGCTGAGTCCTACGACCCCCCCGCTCCATCCCCACCTGCCTTCCCGCCCCGACGTTGCTCCCAACGACAACAAGACGCCCCCAACCACACACTCCCGTGCCCAGCCGCCACCCGCTCACCCCCAAACCCTACTCAGACCCCTTCCCAACACAACGCCACTTCCCGACACACACACACACACACACATACGTACCCTCATACTGCGCCACCCACCCGACGTCCGGCAACCCCCCAACCCTCCCCACACCCCTTCCTGACCTGCTGCCACTCCCCGAAACAAACAAACCCGCCCAGCCACACTCCGACACCCACCCGCGCCCTGTAACCCCCCCAAACCCACCCCAGACCCCTTCCCGAACTCCCGACGCTTCCCGACGCCAAGCCAACCACCCAGTCACACACTCCGCCACCCACCCGCTGCCCACTCACCCGCGCACCCTCCCCAGACCCCTTCCTGACCCACCCCGACGCCCCGACTACCATCCGCTGCCTCTACCCCAGACCCTGTCCCCGCCCTTCCAATCCCCACAACAACTGACCCTTCCCCCGGCCGCTCCCTGCTCCCTGATCTGACCTTACCTTCTGCCGGTTCTCCTCATCCCTGTCCCTATCTTCCCTTCGGCCTGCAAGCCACGCCGCCAGCCAGCGTTGCCTGCTCGCCGGGCCGCACGGCACGCGAATGAACCAGGCACGCGCGGACTCACGCGCATGCCTGGTTGCTCAGCCCGTTGCCCTGCCTCCCGCCCCTCACCTACACCACGCATGCCCACCATGCCCAGACTCCACAGAAGCCCTCCTTCCCTTCCCCGTCGCCTGCACTGACCGAACTCCACGCTGCGCCGCTTCACAACCTGCCCCCACCAGTGGCCCAACAGCCTGCCAGGTACGGGAGCCTCGCCTCAAGCCCGACCTCTGCCCGTTTTTATAAATGGGCTTTCTTTCTAGTAGAATCATAGAATCATAGAGTTGGAAGGGGCCATACAAGCCATCTTGTCCAACCCCCTGCTCAATGCAGGATCAGCCCAAAGCATCCTAAAGCATCCAAGAAAAGTGTGTATCCAACCTTTGCTTGAAGACTTCCAGTGAGGGGGAGCTCACCACCTCCTTAGGCAGCCTATTCCACTGCTGAACTACTCTGACTGTGAATTTTTTTTTCCTGATATCTAGCCTATATCGTTGTACTTGAAGTTTAAACCCATTACTGCATGTCCTTTCCTCTGCAGCCAACAAAAACAGCATCCTGACCTCCTCCAAGTGACAACCTTTCAAATACTTAAAGAGGGCTATCATGTCCCCTCTCAACCTCCTTTTCTCCAGGCTGAACATTCCCAAGTCCCTCAACCTATCTTCATAGGGCTTGGTCCCTTGGCCCCAGATCATCTTCGTCGCTCTCCTCTGTACCCTTTCAATTTTATCTACGTCCTTCTTGAAGTGAGGCCTCCAGAACTGCACACAGTACTCCAGGTGTGATCTGACCAGTGTCATATACAATGGGACTATGACATCTTGTGATTCTGATGTGATGCCCCTGTTGATACAGCCCAAAATGGCATTTGCCTTTTTTACCGCTGCATCACACTGCCTGCTCATGTTTAGTTTACAATCCACAAGTACCCCAAGGTCTCGTTCACACACAGTGTTACCTAGAAGCGTATCCCCCATCCAGTAGGCATGCTTTTCATTTTTCTGACCCAGATGCAGAATTTTGCATTTATCTTTAATAAATTGCAACTTGTTCTCATTTGCCCATTTTTCCATTGTGTTCAGATCTCGTTGAACTCCCTATTTTCCGGAGTATTTGCCAGTCCTCCCAATTTGGTGTCATCTGCAAACTTGATGAGTAGTCCCTCCACCCCCTTATCTAGATCATTAATAAATATGTTAAAAAGTACCGGGCCGAGCACCGAGCCCTGAGGTACCCCGCTACTCACCTCTCTCCAGTCTGATGAAACACCATTGACAACAACTCTTTGAGTGCGGTTCTCTAACCAATTCCCCATCCACTTAACTATCTGAAAATCCAGATTGCAGTCCTTCAACTTATCCAAGAAAAGTGTGTATCCAACCTTTGCTTGAAGACTGCCAGTGAGGGGGAGCTCACCACCTCCTTAGGCAGCCTATTCCACTGCTGAACTACTCTGACTGTGAACGTTTTTTTTCCTGATATCTAGCCTATATCGTTGTACTTGTAGTTTAAACCCATTACTGCGTGTCCTCTCCTCTGCAGCCAATGTGAACAGCATCCTGCCCTCCTCCAAATGACAACCTTTTAAATACTTAAAGAGGGCTATCATGTCCCCTCTCAACCTCCTTTTCTCTAGGCTGAACATTCCCAAGTCCCTTAACCTATCTTCATAGGGCTTGGTCCCTTGGCCGCAGATCATCCTCGTCGCTCTCCTCTGTGCCCTTTCAATTTTATCTACGTCCTTCTTGAAGTGAGGCCTCCAGAACTGTACACAGTACTCCAGGTGTGGCCTAATTCCCCTCTACCCTTCTATACATTTGTGCCTTCTTGGGCCTGTAAGATGTTTTACAAACAGGTATCAGTATCAAATGACCCTGATGCTGGGAAGAAGCAATTATGTGAGGTACAAATTGATGTCTTTAAATGTTTGTGGACTTATTGTCCCACATATCCTATTACACCGTGATATTATGGGACATCTGGGAACAGCCTCAGTTCTCATCATTTTCAGCACCTCACCAATCCAGCTATTCCCATCTGTTGCCGTGAGGCTCCTGCTCTTGGCTTATAAATACCTGGCCATCATCTACCTTTTTCGCTTCATCTCTGATACAAGTCCTCCCTGGCACTATGAAGACACTCCTAAGCACATGCCTGCTTTGGGCCCTCTTCTCTGCAGGTGAGTAGAAACTCAAACTCCAGGGAAGGGAATATAAACAGTGGATAGACAAAACCAGAAGCAAACAAGGTTGAAACAATTTGTGGGTTTACCTAGAAAAATAAAGCTAATGGCTTTCATGTCCATATTAGTATTTCTGCCCTAATGACCCAAGATGTTAGGTGGGTACACATTGCATGCATCTAGTGAAGCAGGCGATTTCTTATGGAACTTAAATGTGCAGCAGAGTCTAGAGGCTTGTAGTGAAATGACAGGAAGAGTCTTTCATTACTCGATTTTGGACAAAATAAGAATGGGCTGGTCAGACATTTTACTGTTATGCCTATTCCTGTCCCTCAAAAAAGGAAAATTTCCCCAAAATTCAATAAAACTGTGTGTCCTGTCTATGGTGTACACCTTATGGCTGAAATAAGCTGTAAATGTGGGAAAGCCTCATACTTCACCATTGGTGAAATGGTGTACAAAGGATGGGTGATGGTTTACATCAATAGCAGAAGACACAAAAGATCAGAGGACCCGTATCTTTCTCTGACACTTTGTGGTTAACCTCCACAAAGGGTGGGGAAATAAGATATTGTGGGTAGAGAGCATGTCTTTGAGGCCATTTTGCCTTTTAAAGTGATTTTTCAACACACACATATATACCCAAAGCTCTAAGAACTTGTCCCAGCTGGCATCAAGACTCAGCACTATAAAACAACAGTCAATGTTCTAGGGCCTATCTGTCTACTCTCGTGGTAGCTTTAGGTACCGGCCCTTTTTCTGTCATTAATAAGAGATCACAATAAGAATCAGATCCAAGAGATTTTTTTCCCTCTCAGTTTCATTAGCATAAACAAGCTGGAAAACGAGGTATTGTGTGTCACAATGCCATAAAATGAGTTGTTGTTGTTGTTAGTTGTGAAGTCATTTCTGACACTTTGCAACCACATGGACAATGATCCTCCAGGCCTTCCTGTCCTCGGCCATTCCCCGGAGTCCATTTAAGTTCACACCGACTGCTTCAGTGACTCTGCCATTAGTATCATGATCCTCCAGGCAGTGGCATTATCAGCCACCTCTGCCATTAGAGTGGTATCATCTGCATATCTGAGGTTGTTGATATTTCTCCCTGCAATCTTAATCCCAATTTGTGACTCATCTAACCCCGAGATTCCCATGATCATAGAATCATAGAATCTTAGAGTTGGAAGGGGCCATACATGCCATACAGGCCATGATGTGATCTGCATACAAGTTAAATAGGCAGGGCGACAGTATACAGCCTTGCCACATTCCTTTCTCCATTTTGAACCAATCAATGATTCCATGCCTGGTTCTCACTGTTTCTCCATAACCTGTGTATAGGTTTCTCAAGAGACAGATAAGATGCTCTGGTATTCCCATCTCTTTAAGAACTTGCCACAATTTGTTGTGCTCCACACAATCAAAGACTTTAGCATAGTCAAAGAAGCAGAAGTAGATATTTCTCTGGAACTCCCTGGCTTTCTCCATTATCCAGCGTATGTTGACATTTTGGTCCCTGGTTCCTCTGCCTCTTCAAAATCCTGCCTCTACTTCTGGAAGTTCTTGGTCCACATATTAATGGACCCTATCTTGTAGGATTTTGAGCATACATTGCTAGCATGAGAAATGATGGTGAGGTAGTTTGAACATTTTTTGGCACTGCCCTTCTTTGGGATTGGAATTTAAACTGACCTTTTCCAATCCTGTGGCCACTGTTGAGTTTTCCAAATTGGCTGCCATATTGAGTGTAGCACCTTTACTACAGTGACTTTTAAGATTTTGAATAGTACAACTGGAATGCTGTCACCACCACTAGCTTTATTGTTGCTCCGAAGTCCTAAGGCCCTTTTGACTTCACATTCCAGGATGTCTGGCTCCATCATGGTTATCAGGGATGTTAAGCTCGCTCTTGTATAGTTCTTCAGTATAATTTTGCCACCTGTTCTTAATGTCTTCTGCTTCTGTTAGGTCCCTACCATTTTGGTCCTTTATCATACCAATCTTTGCATGAAACATTCTCTTCATATCTCCAATTTTCTTGAAAAGATCTCTGATCCTCTGTATTCTATTGTTTTCTTCTATTTGTTTGCACTGTTCATTTAAGAAGACATTCTTATCTCGTCTAGCTTTTCTCTGGAATTCTGCATTCAATTGTGTGTATCTTTCTCTTTCTCCCTTGCCTTTCACTTCCCTTCTCTCCTCAGCTATTTGTAAAGCTTCCTCAGACAGCCATTTTGCTTTCTTGCATTTCTTTTTCTTTGGGATGGTTTTAGTTGCTATCTCTTGCGAAATGTTGTGAACCTGCACCCATAGTTCTTCAGGCACTCTGTCTATCAGATCTAATCCCTTAAATCTATGTGCCATTTCTACCGTATATTCGTCAGGGATATGATTTAGTTCATACCTGAGTGGCCTAGTGCTTTTCGTGACTTTCTTCATTTTAAGCCTAAATTTTGCAGCAAGAAGTTGATGATCTGAAACACAATCAGCTCCTGGTCTTGTTTTTACTGACTGTTCAGAACTTCACCATCTTTGGCCGCAGAGCACATAGTCAATCTGTTTTCTGTGTTGACCGTCTGGTGTTGTCTATCAGCCTTAATACAAAATGCTGCCTAGTCAATGTCATTGTCATCCCCATAACAAACTTGGATGCAAAAGCTGGACCCTAAAGAAAGAAGAAAGGAGGAAAATAGATGCTTTCGAATTATGGCGTTGGAGATGAATGCTGCGAATACCATGGACAGCCAATGTTACCAACAAGACAGTTTTAGACATCATTAGAAGGCAAAATATTACGGCTTAAGCTCACTTACTTTGGACACGTCATGCAATCAAACTCGTTACTCATTAATGCTCAGCATGGTCAACGGCAAAAGGAAACGTGGTCGCCAAAGGATCTGCTGGCTCGACAGGATCAAAGCCAACTCAGGGTTGACCATGAACCAACTAAAAGAGGCGGTCATTGACATAGACAAGTGGCAAGAAATTTCCTATAGTATCGCCAAGGGTCAGAGACAACTGAACGGATGACTAAAACAACAAAAGGTAAATTAAATTTCTTTCAACATTAAATATCTATGCAAATGTGGGCATAAGATTTTAGTTTTAATCTGAAAGTGTACACTTTCCCTGCTTTCGCAATAGATCCTTCAATGTCTTAAAATAAACTACAATAAGACGAAATTAATTGTCTATTTAAAAAGGGCCAAAAAATTATCTTGGAGTATATCTGGAAATTCTGTTAGCCAGTGCAATTCATTCAAATATCTGGGTATCACATTTAGTGAGAGCCTGAATTGGAAACTTCATCAGGACACCATTAGGGCCTCTGCAACACGCCTAGTGGGCACTATTCTGAAGTTTTATTATACAAAAGGAGGCTTCCTCATTGATTCAGCCCTCAAATTATATAAGCAGAAGGTTATCCTCCATCTATTGTGTGGAGTAGAGGTCTGGGAATGGAAGGAAAACATCATACCTAGGCTAGAATCTGTTCAAAATACATTCTTAAGGAGAATACTAGCCCTACCAAGGGGAACTCCGGCTGTTTTGATGAGGGCAGAAACCGGTCTGCCTTCTCTTAGTGCCCGAGTGGCATAGCCTTATTAATAGCCTTCTTGCACGCCACTCCATCCCTGATGACCTCCTAAATCCTTTAGCTAATAACTCTCACCTTAGAGACTGGATCTTCAAGACTGGATGCCCAGTTAGACAGAATGCAAATTTTGAAAATTAAGTCAGCAACATCGTTCAAGCGGTTTAAATATAACCACTGTAGATCCTCTTACTTAATTAACCATCACTAACCATAAGCTCAGAGCAGCTTTTACATCACTTCAATTCGAAAAGATGCCCACAGAGGTATTGGCGGGCCATTTTAGCTGTACACCAAAAAAAACAGCGTTTTTGTATTAGTGCTGCACAAGCTCTGGAAGATATAAAGGTAAAGGTATCCCCTGTGTAAACACCGAGTCATGTCGCCCTCTAGCGTTTTCTTGGAAGACTCAATACAAGGTGGTTTTGCCATTCCCTTCCCCAGTCATTACCGTTTTACCCCTCAGCAGCAAGCTGTGTACTCATTTTGCTGACCTCGGAAGGATGAAAGGCTGAGTCAACCTTGAGCCGGCTGCTGGGATAGAACTCCCAACCTCATGGGCAGACAGATTCAGACAGCATTTCTGCCTCTCACCACTCTGCGCCACAAGAGGCTCTTTCGGGAAGATTTACCGCACTAGATAATTCACTCACTATATTTTGCAAAGGCCTATGGCTATATTCAAATAAATGTATCTACCACAATAGATTCCTTCAATAAACTCCAAGATCAGATGTATTCTAATGCTGTCGTTCTAAAAGGAAACAATGGTCTGCTTTGTGAAATGTCATATCAGTGATGCATCTGGCATGGATGCTCTCTCTTCTCTGTTTACAGGGGCATCTCTGCAATGTTACGCATGTGCGAGCATAACAGGGCCATGTGCTAATTCTGAAATTCAACAGTGTTCACCTGGTGAAGATGCTTGCATTTCCTTAACGGGATCAGCTACACTGCGTGAGTAAAAACAGGATATCTGCTTAAGGTGTAGCTTATCTTTCAATTGCCCCTTCTAACATCAGCAAATGGGTCATTTACTCCCAGTCATAATTTGGTGTCTCTGTACAAGGCTGCACAGGAACAGAATTTCAGCCCAGAGACCTTGGAAACACTGACAGCGGAATTGTAAGAATAATTTGCTCAGAATAAGCCCCATTAAAGAAAGCAGTGTGTGGACCTAATTATATGAGAACATAGTTTGACCTCATTTATGACCAATACTATTAAATCCTGGATATAAATTTCTATGGTCAATAATGCCATGTTCAATAATAATCTTTAAACCGCTCCTGAGGAGCAGTATAAAAAGAAGAGTAAGCCCTAAGGGGGAGGAGAAAGGGCGGGCCCTGTCCATGATAAAAGCTCAGAGGGCCCAATCAGGGGCCGTGAAGCCTAGCATGGCTTCCCATTGGCTGCTTGGCACGGCCTTGCATTGGCCAGCCAGGGATTCCCCGAACACAAGGAGAGACAGCTTTCCCCGACAGTTAGTTATCCACTGGCTTCCCCTCGCCCTCGGGATAGGAGCAGGGATGCGGCGTCCCTGCTCCTTTCCTGTCCCCCCCACCAGCCACCTTCACCAGGGAACGTGGGGCCGTGGCCCTCCTTTCCTGTCCAGCAGCCGCTGCCCAGGCCCACACAACCCGCGCAGAGACTCTCGCCGCAGCACACCAGCCACCCGAAGGCTTCCCGGGGCCTGGCGTGCTACCGGTAGATGCTTTGTGCGGCCTGCGTGGCCCTGGCCTGTGGCTACTGGAAGGTAAACGAGCCCCGTGGCCCCTGCTGCTACAAAGTGCAACGACAACGTCTGAAGAGTAGCAGAAGAAGGAGATTGTCTCGAGCTATCCCCCTGCGCCACCTCCTGGATGTTGACAGAACTGCTCTGACTAAGTTCTGACAGTTGGGGGATGGGATTTTATTTTTCCAGAGTGTTAGGTAGGGGTGAACGGCCAGAGGAGAGCAGCTGGGTATTCAGCTGTATCCTTGGTATAACACCCTGGCTAGCTAGTGGGTAGGACCAGTATAGCTGTAGTTAGTCGAGGGAGGGTTTTTGAGGGAGGATTTGGGATGGGAGGTTTTTAGACAGCTATTAGATTGTTAGATGAAGGACTGCCCTACATGGTGGCCTAGGGAAGTGAGTGTGGATATTGAGATGGGGATCCGGCCCGGGAATATAATACCAGTTCTTCTGGGCCAAGGCAAACATAGCGGTGGGAGGAGATTCAGTAATAGGGGGGCAACGACGTACTTAAGTCCAAGAAGGCCCTGACCATGGAATTTCCACGGTTGGTGGCCTGGTCGATATGGACGTTGCCCTTCAAATCTTCGTCCCATCCCCAGGTTCATGGGGGAGAGGGCTAGGGTGGCACCGGTGTTGATCCCATGCAATGCCAGGTCAATAAACAACAAGTCCTCAACTCTGCGGGATTACTTCGTAAGGCATGAGGCTGACCTGGCTTGCGTGACGGAAAGCTGGGTGCACAAAGGTGAGACCGTCGCCTTGAAAGATCTGTCACCGCCTGGGTTTTCCGTCCTGCATCAACCCCGGCTCCATGGGAGGGGAGGGGGTGGCAATTCTGGTCAGAGAGACTTTCTCCTTCAGGGCTCTCCCTGCGCCAACGATTCTGGGGATTGAGTGTGTCGGTCTTGGGTGGGAATCGATCGAGAATGTGGCGATCTGGTTGGTGTATTGATCACCCACTGCCCCTACAGATTCCCTGCCAGGCCTGCTGGAGGCGGTGGCTGCCTGGATGTAGCAGTACCCAAAACATTTAGTTTTGGGGGACTTCAACGTTCACACGGATGCGGCATCTTCAGGACTTGGCCTGGATCTAGTGTCAGCCATAGAGACACTAGGGTTCTCGCAGATTGTTGCTGGTCCCACCCATCAGGCTGGTCACACCCTCGATTTGATCTTTGGTGCAGGTGTAGCGGTAGATCTGGTGGCGAATAACATCGTTCCATTGTCAGACCACCATGCCCTGAAGACTCAACTGAGGATACCACCCCCTCTCCGTTTGGTTGACGGACGTATTCTAGTCTGCCCGCAGAGACTCATGGAATCCGAGAGATTCCTGAATGCTCTGCGGGACCCAATGCCCTCTGGCACCTCGTTGACGGCCTTGGTGGAGGACTGGCAGTCCCGCCTTACGGCCACCATTGACAAGATTGCTCCTAGACGCCCTCTCCGCCTTCACCTCAAACAGGCTCCATGGTACTCCCAGGAGCTTCGGGAGAGGAAGAAGGAAGTGAGACAGCTTGAGCGAGTGTGGAGGAAGACTCGCGACGAAGCTACAAGGACATCTGATCGCATGCTTATGAAGGCGAGGCAGGGAGCTAAAAGCTCAAGAACTATGCCTGGCCTCAACATGATGTAAATTAATATAAATTAATATAATATATATTATAAATTATTATAATAAAAATTTAATAATGATGATGATGATGATGATGATGATGATGATGATGATGATGATGATGATGATGATGATGATGATGATGATGATGATGATGTCCCGGAATAGCTAAGGGCCCTCACAGAGCTTTCATAGTACTGCAGGGCATGCTAGATGGAGCTGTTTCACCAGGCATTTGGTTGAAGCCAGGGGAGTTTAGATCAGGGCCCCTCCTTAGCTTTGCAGGGAAAGCAGGCTATTCCCTCATTAACATCCCCCTGAGATACGCAGTAGGATATTGTTGAGCAGGGGGTGAACATAAGGTTTTAGTGTGCACTGTCCAGGAGGGTTAGCTTTTTTAAGCTGCAGATTAATAATAATAAAAAAGCTGCAGATTTGTTTTTACTGTTTTATTGTTGGGTCGTACTGTTTGTAACCTACCATAACTGAGGTTGGAGGGAGCGGTGTGTATGAAATCAAATGGATAAATCAATAATAAATCAATATAAATAATACATTTGTTTATGAAGTTTCTATACCACCCTTCCCAGGGGCTTAGGGTATACACCAAAAATACATTAAAACATTTCAGTCATTATCATACCACAAAAATTCATTAAAATTAATTAAAACCTGCCCAAGGTCTTGTCAAATAACAAACCTAAATTTGCCCATTTTGTGATTCACCCCTGTCCCCCCCCCCCTTGTATAAATTCTGTTTTAAGTATTTGGTGGACAAAATCCATGTTTCCCGTATTTCTGCTTTTTAAAATCATCAGCCAATGTACATTATTGACAATGGCATAAACAATTAAATCCAGAGATAATGGAACCAGAATTTTGGTCCTCTACACCTTCTTTCTTATTCCTCTTCACAGCTGTTATTCCCACATGCACTGTCAAGCCTTGTATACCGTCATCACTGTGTAAATCAGGAAATTACACCATAACCACATCACAGAACGTACAAATTAAAATAAAACGACCTTTGCAACAATGGCATTCTTCGGGGTGAGTATCTGCATCTTTTCAGAAGCTGTAAAAACTCTGGTTCTTTTCCATCTTTGTGTTTTAGTACCATGCCCCTCTATGAGGGAAATTACAGAATTACACTTGAAGACAGTGCAACATTGGGGCAAGATTTGCCCTCCTACCCTTGCTGAACTTCCATGTTTTAGGAGAACAACTAGAGATTGTTCTCTCTTGCCCCAGTGGGACAGAGCAGAACGAATGGGATGAAATTAATTCAAAAGAAATTAATTCATCTAAACATCCGGAAGAAGTTCCTGACAAAACGGTTTCTCAGTGGAACAGGCTTCCTTGGAAGGTGGTCGGTTCTCCATCTTTGGAAATTTTTAAACAGAGGCTGGAGAGCCATCTGACGGAGAGGCTGATTCTGTGAAGGGAAAGGGTTGGGAGGTTACAGTGGATGAGCAATAGGGTTGTGAGTGTCCTGCATAGTGCAGGGGGTTGGACTAGATGACCCAGGAGGACCCTTCCAACTCTATGATTTTATGATTCTGTCAATGACCCTCAAATTACAAAGGTAAATATTTGCACACATTATGGCCATCCTGTAGGAACTTAAAATTCAGAACTCAGAACCTAAATCCCTAAAACCCTCCATTAAAGGTATTAAGCAATGTGTTAGATCTGTGAGTTCAGAGACCAGGACACTGGGAGTGCTTTTCAGTTCTTTATTGTGAGCCCAGCATGATGGTAAAAGAGGCAAAAACTGAACCAAAATTGAACCAGAGAACCCCTCCAAAACCCACAACTTGTATCTCCCTCTCAAATGGAGAATTCCCAGTGGGGTTGAAGGAGCCGGTGGTTCACCCTTTCCTGATGAAAACATCTCTGGATCTGCTGTGACTTGTCAACCTCGACCCTGTTTCACACTTAGTGTTCCTAGGGACGGTGCTGGAAAGAGCTGCCGTGGGCCATCTGGCAGCATTCCTGGATGAAGCTTTGGTCTAGACCAGCTCCATTGGGCTTCTGGCATGGCCATGGGATTGAGACAGCACTGGTCACCTTTATGGATGATCTCCACCACCAGCTGGACCGAGACGGGTAAGCACTGCTAGTATTACTTGACTTTTGGGCAACATTTAACACATCTATTTGCAGCATTCGATCATGAGCTATTAGCTTGCCACCTCACCGATGCCAGGATATGAGGGACAGCCCTCCAATGGCTGATCTCTTTTCTATTGGAGAGAACCAATGACATAGCGGGAAATGCTCATGCAGGGTGCCTCAAGGAGTGATTCTCTTCCCATTCATATACAATATTTTTATGCGTCTTCTTGCCCAGCTAGTATAGAGTTTTGGACTGGGATGTTACCAATACGCTGATGACACCCAGCTCTTCCTCATGGTGGATGGCCATCCTGATTTACCCCCAGATTTATTAGCCAGTTGTCTGGAAGCAGTGACAGGCTGGCTCAAGAAGAGCTGTCTGAAACTCAATCCTTATAAGACAGAAGTTGTTTGGTAGGAAGGGTCCCAGTGAGGAATCGCAACTGCCCTAACTGAATGGGGAGCAACTACTAGTAGCTCACTCCATTAGGAATCTGGTGTGATCTTTGATACCTCCTTTTTCATGGAGGAACAGGTCACAAGAGTAGCATGGCTAGCGTTCTTCCACTTGCACCAAGCTACTTGCGCCCGACCTGGCCCCAGAACTCCTAGCCACAGTGATCCAGGTGATGGTCACCTGTAGGCTGGATTTCTGCAACTCGCTCTATGGGTTCCCTGATCCAGAAACTATAACTGGTGCAGAATGCAGGAGCCAGGGTTCTCACAGGAACACCTTAAAGGGCCTACATCCGACCCATTCTCCAACAGCTGCACTGGCAACCAGTTGAATAGTGGATCAGGCTTAAGCTCCTGGTAATCACCTTCAAGGCCATACATGGTCAGGACCTTGAGTCCCTGATGGACTGCCTCTCTACCTGTGCCCCCCAGAGAGCACTACACTCTATGAACAACAACAAACTGGTGATCCCTGAGCCCAGGGACAGCTCATCTGACCTTGACCAGCACCACAGCCTTCTCTGTCCTGGCCCCCACTTGATGGAATGAGCTCCCAAATGAGATCAGGATTCTGCAGGACCTGAAACAATTCAGCATTGCCTGCAAAGTGGAGCTCTTTCACCAAGTTTTCAATCAAGACACACATACCAACCAGAGCCAGAGGCCCCATCACCATCAAAAAAACTCTCCAGATGAAGAGCTGAACCACAGTGAAGTTAAATGCACAGTTGTAAAGTTATAATGATCTACTGTTAATTGTTAAAGTATTAAATTTTGTACTGTTAAAAGAGTTCTACTGTTAAAAATGGTCTACTGTTATAGTAGTGAACTGCCTTTAAGGAAATAGTGAGCTTTTTTGAGGACAAGGTCTTGTCACTCCACCTGGACCTTCCTGCAACCTTTAATACAGAGAGAAAATTAGAGGCCCCTTGGCCATCTTGGGTGGATATGTTTGATGGTTCCAGGCAGTTCTCGAGAACCAAAGTGGATGAGTTGCTGGGATCAGTGAAGGGAACCACCAGCCCCCTTGATCCCTGTCTGTTTTGATCCCTGTTGCTCAAGATGAGGTACCAGAAGATCGGAGGCCCTGTCTCTAGGGGAGGTCTCAGAGGTGCTGAAGGAGGTGGTGGTTCATCCCTTACTGAAAAATCCATCACTGGACCCTCAGGACTTGGCCAATCACCACCCAGTTTTGCAACTTGTATTTTTGGGCAAGGTGATTGGACAGGCTGCAGCAAACCAGCTCCTTGAATACTTAGAGGATGGTTCAGTGCTTGACCTATGCAAGTCGGGCTTCTGTCCTGATCACAGGGTGGAGACTGTGTTGGTTGCCTTGGTGGATGATCTCCAGCACCATCTGGATCAACGTCAAGGGCCGACAGACTAACAACTTGCTTCTGGGTTAATAGAAAGCTTTATTGATAGCAGATCAGTACACCTTAACGCTCAGAGTCTATTCTGGCCAATTCACAGACAACAGGCAATTTTTCCAGTTCCTTCCTGCCCAAAGTTGCCCAGTTCCCAGAGAGCAAAAGCCCCCCTCCCAGAGGTCCCATCCTGGGCTCCCTTCCAGACAATAGCCAGGCTGTCGTGGCCTTGGGTGTTAGATAATTCCTCCCTTCCTGTTAACACAGAACAGAACAGCAATTGCTAGTCTAAATTACAGCTTGAAGCGGGCAGCTCAGCGTTACATAAACAGAGGTACACAGAGATCCTTAAAACAACACACACTAAACCAAAAAGGTGTTACACAGGTCATCGGTCACAAATCATGGCAGAGATCAGATGCCTGATCCTGACAATGAGGGTGGTTCGGCCATAATCATGATGCTTGATCTGTTGGCTGTGCTTGACATGGTCAGCCACAAGTTGTTGGCCGACTGCCTCACCAGAGCCGGAATTCAGGGGCCAGCCATTCAAGGGATGTGCTCCTTTCTCTGGATTTGGACACAGACGGTGGCAGTGGGGGAGGAATTATTGTGTCCTAATCAGTTCCCTTCTGGGGTCCAGCAGCAGGTGGTACTCTCACCTACATTATTTAACATCTTTATGTGCCCTCTGGCACAGCTGGTCCAGCTGGAGTGTCACCAGTATGCAGATTACACCCAGCTCTAGCTCCTTATGGGCGACCACCTGGATTCACCTGCAGATACATTTGCCAGTTGTTTTGAAGCTGTTTCTGGATTGTTAGAGCAGAGTCACCTGAACCCCTCTGAGACAAAGCTCCTGTGGCTGGACAGAAACAGGAAGTGCACATACGCACCGTAGCCAGTATGCAACTTAACATCTTGTTCTCAGCCAGGAAACTGGGGGTGATTCTGGATACTTGACTGTATCTATTCTCAAACACAATTTAGATTGTGAGATCAATCCTAAAATGGTCAAATAAGATTGGTGTTAATCCAGATCAATTGTGTGAATATAATTATGACAAACTTTGACTCTCTATTCAACAAGATTTGAAGAGATGGAATAACTTAAAACTCTCATGGTCAGCAAGGATGACAGCTGTCAAAATGTCTGTTTTGCCAAAATTTTAATTTTTTATTTCAGGTATTACCACTGGCAGTCAACAACTCCACACTTGATAAATGGCAGTCGGCAATGAACAAATGTATGTGGGCTATAAGAGAACCAGAATAGCCTTCAAAGTTCTGCAAGATGAAAAAAAAGAGGAGGGCTAGCGGTTCCCAACTTTAAACTTAACTACATGCAGCAACTCTGACAGCCTTAGCAGGGCATATAGTTGAACCAATGTCCAGAGATTTGGTGTTGGAAAAGGTCAATCTGGATTGTGGTTTTCATAATATTCTCTGGCCACATCAGAAAACAAAAGCTAAGAAAAAGTACAATCTGAATTCCTGGACAAAAGCTTTATTGAAAGTATGGTATAAATATGAAAAAAGACGATGCTTATCTACCAGCCTATTCAAATCACCTCTAGAGTCTTATTTATCAAGGCCACAGCAGAAGAGAATATTTTGTTTCAAATATAAGGATCTCTTAATAAAGATTGGTGAATTTAAGAGCCTACAAACATTGAAAAATGAACATGTAGACATACGCTGGCTGGAATATAATCAACTACTATCTAGAGTTTCAACAGACTTTGTCGAACAACCAGATTTGACTGCTCCCCTCTCTGAGTTTGAAAATATGCTTCTTTTAAATAAACCCCATATGCAAGGGCAAATATATAAACTCCTCTTGAAATTTGACATCTGTAGGAGTTTTAGATGAGAGTGTTGGCAAACCACACTCCTGGTTAGCTAAAACTTCTCCATCTGACCCCAGCCTGCAAAGACGACCTTTTTGACCTATTTCCTTATTTGGCTTGGAATGTAGCCTAAACCAATCCTGACAGAACACGATGCCTTGAGGAAATCCTTTGTCTAAGCTGGTGGGGAGGTAATAAAAAGGAGCAGTGCCTTCTGATCTGGAGGTTCTTGCTTTCACCAAAGTCCTGTCTCTGCACTGTTTCTTCAGGCACTGAAGAGGAACAAGTCAAAGGCTTTATGATAAAATGGATGCAAAACTTTGGAGCAGCCATTACCATGGAGGATTGGGAAACATCGTGGTGTAAAATCTCTAAACAAACGAATAGCCAGATATTACAGGAAAACTGGTACAAAATGCTCTACAGATGGTACATCACGCCCAAAGTTATAGCAAAAATATCTAAAGGGTACAATAACAAATGCTGGAAGTGTAATAATAGTGTTGGTTCCTTTTTTCATATGTGGTGGAATTGTGAGTCAGCGAAAAGCTATTGGGCTAAAATTCACACAATACTGCGGGAAATATTCAGTTGGCTTTCCATTAAAGCCGTCCTTCATGTTGCTGAGCATGCATCCAGAGGAGCTGCCACATAGGGATTTATTCTTCCATGCGTCCACCACAGTGAGACTGATCTGGGCAAAAAACTGGAAATCGACGGAGGACCCCTCTATCGCGCATTGGCTTGATGAACTATCTGAACTGGCTAAAATGGCCAGACTTACCTGCTTGATTAATCGAAGGTCAACGGATGTATTTGAAGAACAATAGAGCCAATATTTGGACTACCTAAAGAAAGGTAGCTAGAGGTATAATAATACCCTCACTAATTCGAGGAAGCTATGAGTGTCATGTATCTGAGATGTAGTTGCAAATTATTCTGATATCTTTGTGTTATATTGTTTCTTTATTAAATAAAATAAAAATCAAAAAATTAATTCCTACAATTAATAACCGTTCAGAATCATCAATACACCCAATATACTGTATACAATATAAATTGACTGATTGCCTATAGTATCAATCTGCACTCCTAATAAAAACTTATTAATACAACAATCAACATAAAATTAGAGCCATTGATTATTTGCTTCGGCTACTTATACAATTGATTATTTCAGACGGCTAGTTGGTTATGGTATTACTAAGCCCGTATTAGATAAAAATGATTTTAAAATAATTCCCCCCTATAGTTCTAGACCAACACAAAGTCAAAATTGTGTTAAATGAAACCCAGTCCACAGAAAACAAGGATACTTGATGATCTAGCAAGGTTTCCAATAGAAAAATAAAGAAGAAAAATAAAGCAAAAGAGAGGGCTTACAAATAGACATGACAGGCAGACAGATATTTCCCCCTGTGTCTGTGTACAATTTTGCTATAGCTCGATGTGTTAGCTTGGCCTCCAGCCTCCAGGCTTGTCTTCAGAGTCATACTCTATCGCAAGGAATGCTCTTTAAGCCTCCACTCACTCTGCTCCAAATAACAGCCTGAGTTTTTCTCAATCACACGCAGCTGCCACACCCAGTTCCAGTCTGGCAATCACTTTCGAATTTCATACGAACTGGCAATTTGGACTTTTCACTCCTATTCTTCTTCTCCACCTCTCCAAATTCCAACTTTGTGCTTTCTTTTTCCATTTTGCTGCTCTGCTGCTCTCAAATTAAAACTTCCACTACATTTCCAGCTGTTCTCACGAGAGCAGCTATAACAGCAACAACAATCTCCAGTAAGATAAACAGTTTCTTTTATACTTTCTCTTAGCTTTACTTTGAGTTTTGCCAACACATTCCACTAAAGCTCTATTTCTGCATAACAATAAAGGGTCAACTAACTCAGATTAAATAGGTAGCAGCAACAAGCTAACCGGGGGGCGGGGGGAGGCGGAAAATTCACAGCAATGTATTCAGAGATTAATCTCACCAAAATCCCTAGAAGCTAAAAATTCTAATTGATATCAGAGTTTTTATCCCTTAGAGCGTTTATTCAGCATGAAGAAGAAAAGAAAGTAAAGAAAAATTGGTAGGCAGAGCCGCTGTGACCTGAAACCTGTGGGCAAACTTGATGACATCTCAGAGGTTCCTCGGCCTCAGTGGGCCCATTGGTGTTCATATATCCCAGCATGGAAGGATGAGATTTTTCAATTGGAGGCTGCAATTATCCAGTTTCACCTGTCGTTTGTTCAGTTTATAGCTCACCCCAGTATGGTTAAACCTCTCATCTTCTCTAGGGAGAATTGAATCACTGGGCAACACAGAGGCAGCAGAAGTGACCAATGGTTTGGTTGTTTGTTTATTATTACATTTCTATAACACCACTCTTGGCCCAGCTGGCTCAAGGCAGTCTGCATAAAAATATTCAAAACTGTTAAAATCCAGTACAATCAACAGGCATAAATGGAAGTTCCACAGCAGAGAAATTAATGGAGAAAATTTAAACAAAAACCTCATAGGGATATCCATATAGGTTAGGGCTCCTGCCCCTAGAGCCTAGGCAGGAAACAGAGTCCTCAAGTAAAGTGTTTGAAATCAGAGGTGCAAGTACTGGTCCCAGCTGGGTTGGGTTATCTTTCCAGCTGGCCTTCCATGCCTAGCCCCTACAAGGGTTGTTTAGCATTTCAAAGAGGAACACTGCAATGCTGCTCACCTTTCATGTTGAAGCAAAGGAATGAAGGAATGAAGGGGAGGGGTGGAATGGAGGAATCCATCTCCAAGTCCTGGACAAATACTAAAGACTGACATGGGGAAATGACACCACCCAAGAGGACCCTCCTCCCTTGAGCCCCTTCCCCACCTCAAAGTGATTGGGAATATGGCTTGTCTGGATAAGCCTCATGAAAATTGCAGACCAACTTCAGGTTGTGTCAGAATCCACAGATTACTGCCATGATTGACTATGCTTAGGCTCTGTGTATCTATCTGGCTGTCTGCATTTTAGCCCTGACTGTCAAGTGCAGACAAAACTCACAAACAAACTTCTATGGAAAGAAAGCTTTAATTGGGAGTAGATCTGGTCACTATAACATTCGAAGTCAAGACTGTTCGATACCAGAACAGCAAACAGTTATCAATACATTTCTCCCGCCTAAACCCAAGCATTCCCAGGGGAGGGGGGATCCCCTCACCTAGGTGCCATCCCAGGCTTCCTGCCAAGGTGTTAAGGTTAGCACGGCCTTGGTCAGGCCGGAGCCTCGGGCTAGCCGATAAGATGTTTACAGGAACTAGGCAATATTGTATCACAGCAGGGAGATTATGCAGTGTGAAAATGCAAGGATCAAAGGAGGGGGAGAATCAAAGGAAAACTACAGACATAAGCATTCTGGTTACATGGGAATGTTCTGCAAAGGCACAGCACTCCAAGATGGAGTCTCTTATGTTCACTGAAACTCAAGCATGGCAGAGAGCAGGGACTGATCCTGACACTGACCTGTCTGCTACCCATTTATTAATGTAACAACTGTTGTTATAGTAGAAGTAGTAACAATGAGCGCTCCAAGGCCAATGATAGGCATGTTATCATTTGTTGGATGTGTTCCCAGGTGGCACCTGGACTTGACTGCCTATTTTGTCTCTATGTGTGTGAACATCGTTTGAGCGGGAAAGTTGAGGGGGGATAAGAACTGCATTTTTGCATAGATGCGCCAGATTCAGCTTTGTTTTCATCCTGGATATATCTGCTGAAATAATATATCTGCAGACAACCACTGAATCCACCCACTGATTACCGGGGTCGATTCTGCACTCCTCCAGCTGGGTGACCTTGGGCTCACCACTGCGATCATAAAACTGTTCAGTCCGAGGAGTGATATCAGGGCTCTCTCAGCCTCACCCACCTCACAAGGTTTCTCTTATGGGAAGAGGAAAGGGAAGGTGACTGTAAGACGCTTTGAGCCTCCTTTGGGTAGAGAAAAGTGGCATATAAAAACCAACACTTCTTCTTCTTCAAAGTAGGGGTTATAAGAACTGCATTTTTGCATTGGCATGCCAGATTTGGCTTTGTTTTCGTCCTGGATAGATCTGCTGAAATAAACTCTTTCTTTATTAAGAAGTTGTTTGTTTTCAAGTCTGTCATCCTGACAGGTTGGAGACATCCACTGCATCCACCCACTTACCAGAATTAGGGAAACCCTTCCAAGAAACCAAATGTTGCAATTTCCCCAAATTCAGGAGACTGGAGAGTTCATACTGTCTGTCCTCTCCAACCATGTCTGGAGGAGGAGGTGGAGAATCAAGATGCTATTTATTGAGGGCCAGAGCCATCTTCAGCAGGTTGATGGGAAACACTGAGTGGACTCTGTGGAATGACAGCAGCAGCTCCACCCAAGCCGCTATGTCATTTACCATTATCAGACTCTTGAAGGGCCCAACGTAATGATAGTTTAATTTCTTATTGGGGCAGCATATTTTTCAAGTGTTTGGTAGAGATAAGCACCATATCCCCATCCTTAAAGGTTGGATTCGGGGGCTGCTTTTGATCCACCCATTTTTTGTATGTTTCCTAGGATACATCTAGTGCCTCCAAAACACCTACCCAGGAAACCTGCACCCTAGCAGCCCACTCATCCACCCCGAGGGAACTGTGATGGAAGTTGCAGTTGAAGGTGCCAAGGCAAGAAATAGGTATGGGGCATACCCATAGACCACTTCGAAATGTGATAAACCAGTATTCATATGAGGAGTGTTATTATAAGTATAATCTGCCAGGAGCAACACTGAGATCCAGTCATTCTGTTGATAGTTAATGAAGCAATGGAGGTACTGTTAAAAGATTTGATTGAGTCATTTCGGTAAGCATTAGTGGCAAAGTAGTAGATAGAACTAAGCCAGAGCCAGTTTCAGAAGGGCATGCCAGAACTCAGTGGTAAACTGGGCCCCATAATCAGACACAATTTGGTCTTGTCAAAAGTGGAGATCAAGAATGTACTGCACAAGCAGTTCTGCTAAACATTGCAGGGTGGGAAGGGAGGCACAAGGCACAATGTGGCTTGCTTGAGAAATAGATCCACTACCACCCAAATTACCATATTTGCATTACCAGGAGGTCAATCAGTGATAAGTCCACTGAGTAGCCTTTCTCAAACTTTTTACCCCTGAAAAACCCCTGAAACCCTCAAATATTTCTTTCTTTCTTTCTTTCTTTCTTTCTTTCTTTCTTTCTTTCTTTCTTTCTTTCTTTCTTTCTTTCTTTCTTTCTTTCTTTCTTTCTTTCTTTCTTTCTTTCTTTCTTTCTTTCTTTCTTTCTTTCTTTCTTACTTCAATTTATAGGCTACCACTCCCCTAAGGCTCGTGGCGAGTAACAAAACCCACAAAACCCCTAATACATAAAAACATCCTACAAAAAAAATACACCGTCCAACCCAACCAACCCGACAGTGGTGGCATTCCCAAGGAGGGGACCAGGGAGCTCTGCATATATAGCCCTTGGAGGGGAAGGGGGGAAGGGGGGCCCGATCTTACAAGGAGGCAATGGTCTCAACCATAGACCATAGAGCTCCGTTTTGCAGGCCCTGCGGAAAACTGGTAAATCCCGCAGGGCCCACAGTTCTTCTGGGAGCTCATTTCACCAGGTAGGGGCCAGGACCAAGAAGGCCCTGGCCCTGGGCGAGGCCAGGCGTGCCTCCCGGGGGCTGGGATTTACCAACAAATTTGTCCCCGTGTAACGCCCTGCGAGGGGACAGAGGGCGCCAGGCGGTCCCTCAAGTATGTGGGTCCCAGACCACGGAGGGCCTTAAAGCTTAAAACCAAAACCCTGAATCTGATCCGGCAAGCAATCGGTAGCCAATGCAGCTGCCTCAGCATAGGCTGGATGTGGGTTCTCCAAGATGTTCCTGTGAGGACCCTAGCAGTTGTATTTTGCACCAGCTGTAATTTCTGGATCAGGCACTAGGGTAGGCCCACGTAGAGCGAGTTACAGAAATCTATTCTGGAGGTGACTGTCGCATGGATCACTGTGGCCAGGTTGTCAGGAGACAGGTAGGGTGCTAGTAGCCGAGCCTGGCGAAGATAGAAAAAAGCCTGGGCCACTACCTTCGTGACCTGGGCCTCCAGTGTTAATGAGGCATCCAAGGTCACACCCAAATTTCTGGCTTGGGACGCGATGGTCAGTTGCGTCCCGGCCAAGGTGGGTAGTCGCACTTCCTGAGCTGCTCCCTTTCCCCCAAACCACAGGACCTCTGTCTTGGCAGGGTTGAGTTTCAGGCGACTCTGCTTGAGCCATCCAGCTATGGCTTCCAAACATCTGGCAAATGGATCCGGGGGGGAATCCGGGCAGCCATCCATCAGGAGATACAGCTGGGTGTCATCAGCATACTGATGGCAACCCAACCTGTAACTCCTGACCAGCTGGGCCAGAGGGAGCATACAGATGTTAAAGAAGAAGAAGAAGAATTGGTTCTTATATGCCGCTTTTCCCTACCCGAACGAGGCTCAAAGCGGCTTACAATTGCCTTCCCATTCCTCCCCCCACAACAGACACCCTGTGGGGTGGGTGAGGCGGAGAGAGCCCTGATATCACTGCCCGGTCAGAGCAGTTTTATCAGTGCCGTGGCGAGCCCAAGGTCACCCAGCTGGTTGCTGTGGGGGAGTAAAGAATCGAACCTGGCATGCCAGATTAGAAGTCCGCACTCCTAACCACTACACCAAGCTGGTGTGAGGGGGAGCACCGAGCCCAGTGGAACTCCACAAGGGAACCCAAATAGACTTGTTAACTCATCCCCCAAGGCCATCCTCTGGATTCGGTTTAGGAGGAAGGAGCGTATCCAGCATAATGCTGTACCTCTTATCCCCATCCCGGCGAGGCGGCATGCTAGTAGCTCATGGTCGACCACATCAAAAGTGGCCGACAGATCTAATAGAACTAACAAAGCAGAACCGCTTTGATCCAGCTGGCGACGGAGATCATCTGTCAGGGCGACCAACACTGTCTCCACCCCGTGGCCAGGACAGGGGGGGGGGAATCCGGGTAGCTGAGCTGACTAAATGCTTTGTTGTCATGGCACACCTCCAGAATGATAACCCTATGTTTCTCTGGAGTATATACCTTGTTGCCACT
This sequence comes from Paroedura picta, assembly GCF_049243985.1. Taxonomy (NCBI): domain Eukaryota; kingdom Metazoa; phylum Chordata; class Lepidosauria; order Squamata; family Gekkonidae; genus Paroedura; species Paroedura picta. Next base: position 19,032,424 of record NC_135373.1, read on the forward strand.
GTAAAACAGACCATTCAATTTCATGAGGGAACTCTTCGGTTTCAGGAAGTCGGGGTCCTTACTAAGCACTTCCCTGAATGCATCCGAGCAAACAACCCACAAGCTCTGAGGCAGTGATGGTGGACCTGCCTTCACTTTGCTACAGGTTTGGACCAATATTCCAAGCTGGTAAGAGGAAGACACTATGTCCACTAATACCTCCCATTTGATACCCTGCTCAGGCAAACAGGAGAAGGCATCTGCAAGGAATTTTGAATGTCCCAGTATATGACTTAACATAAAGTCAAAGAGGAAGAACTCAGCCAATCTGATTTGTTTGGCATTCAGCTTTAGTAACTTGCATAAGATTTCTTGTGATCTGTCCAGACCTGAAAAGATACACCCGCCACATCCAGGAAATGGTGCCTTGAAGTCAGGGCATTTTTCCAAAAGCTGCCTCTTTTCCCCACACCACCCAGTTCCATTCTGCTTTGGTGAATTTACGGGAGATGTAAGCACACAGGCATAACCAATCACGCTCCCCTTAGTAAAACAGAACTCCACCCATATGCCTATCAATATCATCTATTTGCACAATAGATTGGTGGCTAGGGTCTGGCCAGGTAAACACAAATTCTATGGTGAACAGCTTCTTGAGTTTCTCAAAAGACAACTGGCACACCTCCATCCAATCTAGGAGGATACCTGTCTTAGTCACCCCCTCCCCATTTCCATGCGTTTTTAGGAAGTTGGTGAGAGGTATAGCAACCAGGGAGATGTGGGTCAGCAAGTCTTGTCAAAAACTGGCAAAGCCAAAGAAGGACTGCAGTCGTCAGTGTGTTCAGGACATGTCCAAATCGAGGATGTCTCAGATCTTATCTGGTCTATTTGGATGGCCTCCAGGGAGACCTATATCCCAGATATTAAAACTCTCCCTATGGAACTTGCATTTGGAGAGCTTGGCATACAGTTTGTTGTCAGGGAGAAACTGGAGAACCTCATGCACCAAGGGTTCATGGTCTTCCAACGTCTGGTTGCACATAGGAACATTATCAAGCTAAACAACAATACCCCTGTAGAGTAGGTCATGTAAGACCTCAGCATGACAAGGTACTCAAACTGCAACATGGGTGTGTTAAACACAGTTTCTCATTCATCACAGAGGACTATCCTCACATGAAATTATGCCTCCCTCAGGTTGAGCTTAATAAATACCTTTCCCCTCCCAACTGCCCCAACAAGTCCTTGATTAGGGGGATGGGTAGGCATTAGATTTTTAATGCCATCAATGGTCCTGTAGTGCATGCATAGCTGGAAGTTCCCATCCTTCTTTTTCACAAAGAGAACTGGGGTGCTCATGGAAGCAGGACCAGGACAGATAAAACCTTGGACCAGAGACAGATCAGAGAATCAATCCTGGTAACCAGATTAGAAGCCATTGCTCTCAACTATTACACCAAGCTGTAGTAGTATTCTTTATTACGGTCATAGACCAGCAAAATCAAAACAATTTCACAGTTACATAAATAATATGGCTAAAACACAGTTTTACTCCTAAAATAGCATTATGTTAAACACTTAGACTATGAGTCTGCTAAAATATAAATTAGAATTAAATGGAAATATAGGAAATTGTTCTAAATGCTCTCAGGGTCTGTTAAGTTTTAGTCAACTTCCACCGCCTTTTCATGGCTGCAGCACAAAACCTGGCGACACTATATGTGATGGAACAATTTGTGTCTGTGAGCAGCAGGGGGATATAAAATTGTCCTGAGCACCCTGGGACTCTATGTAGCCATGGTGTGATAAATATGGAACGTATGTCATCATAAAACTGACAATACAAAAGGATATGTTCCAATGTTTCTATCTGACCAGAGCCACAGGGGCACTTCCTTTCACCATAGGGGATTTTCTTGTATCTCCCTTCAAGGACAGCTGAGGGAAGGGCATTGCAACGAGCTAAAGTGAAGGCCCTCCGGTGGCTAGGCACCTCAAGATTCTTTAAATAAGCCAAGGGAGCTGTGACATACCTGTAGCCTTCACTAACAATGAAGGCAGTGGTATTCGCTAGATCATGTTGGCGTTCTATATCCACTACTCGCTGTTTGATAACCTCTTTAGCTTGGTCATAGAAGCCATTGCTCTCAACTATTACACCAAGCTGTATTATCTACTAAAATTCCTGTTAGCATCTTAACTAGGGGATCCTTTAAACAGGTATCGATTCCTTACCCTCTTAATGTATTACATTTATTTAAGAAACCCATTGAGAATTGCATCAATCTCAGGACTTTCCAGAAATCAGAAATGTCATGCAGATTCTACTAACACAGCCTTCTTATAAATAGAAGGGGGTGGCACATAGGAAAATTCTCCACTGATGGTCTGTAATTATATAATCCATATTACCTACTGCTTAGTTTTTCCCTTGCAAACTTTTCAGGAGGCAAAAAACTGACCCATGTTTGCAAGCAGGTGGCCATGTGCATTTTACCCCTTTTTGTGGAAATAGTCAGGGGATCTGGGTACCTACCAACCCAACAGTTTGACATCTCTAGCTGGAAAACTTTTAGATAATATCATCAAACAGTTGATCCTTGTGCAGCTGGAGCACATGTCTGTAATATCTAAGAGTCAGCATGGCTTTCATAAGAACAAGTCAAAACAGACTAACTTTATCATTTTTCTTATTTTGAGAAAGTTATTGCCTTGCTGGATTAGGGGATTGATGTGGATATAGTTTCCCTCAATTTCAGTAAACCTTTTGGTATGGTTCCACGTGACATTCTTGTTGACAAGTTAGTAAAGTGTGGTATGGATCCTATTACTGTTAGGTGCATTTATTGTATCAAGTGTGGCAGGAAAGTCATGGCGGAGTGACAAGACTTTATCCACCAAAAAGCTCGCTAATGCTCACAGCCAAGATCCAATCTCCTAATATTCTGGCACCCATGCTCCAGGGCAGTCAAGGATCGAACTACCCTAAACAATTGGACTGGGCGAGAGCTTGCAGACGCAATTTCCACGGCAAAATAATCACGTTTTGCCGCTTTCACTGCCATCTCATACGCCCTCATAAGCATGCAATAAGGTGTTCTTGTGGCCTTGTCAAGAGTTTTCCGCCACACTCGCTCAAGACGTCTCAATTCCCTCTTCTTCGCCCAGAGCGCCCCGGTATACCATGGCGACTGTTTGAGTCGAGGACAGAAAGGATGTCTAGGGGCAATCTTGTCGATGGCATCTGCCAGGCGGACTGCCAGTCCTCCACTATGGCATCCAACGAGTTGCCAGGAGTCAACGGGTCCCACAGAGCATTCCGGAATCCAATAGGATCCATTAGCCTCTGCAGGCAGACTAAAATACGTCTGCTGCCCAACTGGGGGAGGGGTGGGGACTTGAGCCGGGCCTGTAGGGCATAGTGGTCTGACCATGGAACGGCTATAATGTTGAATATGGTTCTGAAGCATAGCTAGGTACTTGCCCAGTTGGGGCCCCTCCCCTTCCCACCCCCTGCAGGCCCATCAGGCCCATCATTGGCAATATTGAGGGGTGGATAGGTTAACAAATCCATAACTGGTCATATCACCTGATAAATGTTTAATAAATTTGAAAAATATATTAAAATTAATTAACTCCCACCATTCAGGAAACCCCTCCAGGGCCATCAGGATACCAAAGTTTTCATGAAATCTGGGTTGAGAACCCCTGCTGTAAGGGCTTCAGGAGACCCAGCAGATTTCCCACCCCACACTTGGTAGAGACATAGACCAGGAAGCCTCTGACATAGGCCTCCACATCCCCATGAGGATGTGGCCACCAGAATTGCCAGTGGACTTAACAATAGGTTTTCATGAAGCTGAGTTGACTAGATGCTTTGTCATGGCACACCTCCAGAATGATAACCCTAAGTGTCTCTGGAACATATACCTTGTTGCCCCTGTAAAACAGACCATTCAATTTCATGAGGGAACTCTTCAGTTTCAGGAAGTTGGGGTCCTTACTAAGCACTTCCCTGAATGCATCCGAGCAAACAACCCACAAGCTCTGAGGCAGTGATGGTGGACCTGCCTTCACTTTGCTACAGGTTTGGACCAATATTCCAAGCTGGTAAGAGGAAGACACTATACCCACTAATACCTCCCATATGATACCCTGCTCAGGCAAACAGGAGAAGGCATCTGCAAGGAATTTTGAATGTCCCAGAATATGACTTAACATAAAGTCAAAGAGGAAGAACTCAGCCAATCTGATTTGTTTGGCATTCAGCTTTAGTAACTTGCATAAGATTTATTGTGATCTGTCCAGACCTGAAAAGATACACCCACCACATCCAGGAAATGGTGCCTTGAAGTCAGGGCATTTTTCCAGAAGCTGCCTCTTTTCCCCACACCTCACAGTTACATTCTGCTTTGGAGAATTTACGGGATTGGAGGCACACAAGCACAACTTTTTAGCAAGTTGGTGAGAGGTACAGTAACCAGGGTGATTTGGGTCAGGAAGTCTTGTCAAAAACTGGCAAAGCCAAAGAAGGACTGCAGTTGTCAGTGTGTTCAGGACATGTCTAAATCGAGGATGTCTCGGATCTTATCTGGTCTATTTGGATGGCCTCCAAGGAGACCTATATCCCAGATATTAAAATTCTCCCTGGCATTTGGAGAGCTTGGCATACAGTTTGTTGTCAGGGAGAAACTGGAGAACCTCATGCACCAAGGGTTCATGGTCTTCCAACGTCTGGTTGTACATAGGAATATTATCAAGCTAAACAACAATACCCCTGTAGAGTAGGTCATGTAAGACCTCAGCATGACAAGGTACTCAAACTGCAACATGGGTGTGTTAAACACAGTTTCTCATTCATCACAGAGGACTATCCTCACATGAAATTATGCCTCCCTCAGGTTGAGCTTAATAAATACCTTTCTCGTCCCAACTGCCCCAACAAGTCCTTGATTAGGGGGATGGGTAGGCATTCGATTTTTAAATTCCATTTATGGCCCTTTAGTCCATGCATAGCTGGAAGATTCCATCCTTTTTTTTTCACAAAGAGAACCGGGGTGCCCATGGAAGTAGTACCAGGCCAGATAAAACATTGGTCCAGAGACAGATCAGGGAATCAAACCTGGTAACCAGATTAGAAGCCATTGCTCTCAACTATTACACCAAGCTGTATTATCTACTAAAATTCCTGTTAGCATCTTAACTAGGGGATCCTTTAAACAGGTATTCATTCCTTAACCTTTTAATGTATTACATTTATTTAAGAAACCCATTGAGAATTACATCAATCTCAGGACTTTCCAGAAATCAGCCAAAATAATAAATTGCCATGCAGATTCTAATAACATTGCCATCTTATAAATAGAAGGGGATGACACATAGGAAAATTCTGCACTGATGGTCTGTAATTATATAATCCATATTGCTTACTGGTTAGTTTTTCACTTGCAGCCTTTTCGGGAGGCAAAAAGTTGTGACCGAGCAGAGAGGAAACACCAGAGGGGAATCCCATATGGAGGAAAGCAAATGTGAGGTTTACCATCCCATGTTTGCAAGCAGGAGGCCATGTGCATCTTACCCCTCCTTGTGGAAATAGTCAGGGGATCTGGGTACCTACCAACCCAACAGGTTGACATCTCTAGCTGGAAAATTTGTAGATAAAATCATCAAACAGTTGATCCTTGAGCAGCTGGAGCACATGTCTTTAATTTCTAAGAGTCAGCATGGCTTTCATAAGAACAAGTCATAAAAGACTAACCTTATCATTTTTCTTATTTTGAGAAAGTTATTGCCTTGCTGGATTAGGGGATTGATGTGGATATAGTTTCCCTCAATTTCAGTAAACCTTTTGGTATGGTTCCACATGATATTCTTGTTGGCAAGTTAGTAAAGTGTGGTATGGATCCTATTACTGTTAGGTGCATCAATAACGGGTTGACAGATAACACCCAAAGTTTGCTTGTGAATGGTTCATCATCCTCTTAGTGAAGAGGATCTCAGGCATCTGTCCTGCCCCCCGTGTTGTTCAACATATTTTTAAATTATTTGGATGAAGGAATAGAGGGAATGCTTATTAAATTTGAAGATTATCAAACTGGGAGGGGTAGCAAACACAGCATAAGATAGAATCAGGATATAAGATAATCTTGACAGGCTGGAAAACTAAGATAAAATGAATTTCTATAGTTACAAATGTAAAGCTCAGCGTTTAGACAGGAAAAATCAAAAAGCATTATAGGATTGGGGAGACTCACCTTGACAGTAGTTTATGCAGAAAGGATCTATGTGTCCTGGTAGACTAGCGATCCCCAACCTGTGGACCGCGGACCACATGTAGTCCTTCAACTAATTGGAGGTGGGCCCCGAAGGACGCCTTCTCCCCCCCCCCGGCCCTTTACTTCATACCCCCCGGCCCTTTACAACACACTTCAGGTGCCATTGTCTCCCATCACTCCCAGATGGGACTATCTCGTTGCAGAGAAACAAGCTCAAGGTTCCCATTGATTTGTCATTGTCATGAGTTAAAATTTCCATGAAAATAAAATGTTCCTTATGCTCATTGTTGTGGTGTGTCTGTATCTTATTTTGAAGGGATGTTTAAACATTACCATAGCGATCAGAGAGCATTAGGGCAGTGGTTGAGAGTAGAGGAGTAAACTACCCCCCCACCAGGCCTCAGTAAAAGGCGTTGAGTGGTCCCCGGTGAGTGGTCCCCAGTGATAAAAAGGTTGGGGACCACTGCTGGTAGACCATACACTGAACATGAGTCAGCAGTATGACTTGGTGGCTAAAAAGGCAAATGGGATTTCAGGCTATATCAGAAGTACAGTAGATGTTACAGCTTAACTCTGCGCTGGTTAGACCTCACTTAAACTATTTATTCAATTTTGGTCTGGGAGACCAAGACATATGAGGAATGGTTGAGGGAGCTTGGTCTGTTTAAAATGGAGAGGAGATGACTAAGTGGTGATATGGTATTCATCTCCAAGTACTTGAAGGGCTGCCACATAGAGGATGGAGCAGAGGTGTTTTCTGGTGCCCAGGTGGATTCAGCCAGAACCAATGGTTTGAAATGAATTCAAAAGGATTTTTGGCTAAACATCCAGAAGAAGTTCCTGACAGAACAGTTCCTCAACAGAATAAGATTCCTCAGAAGAGAGCAAAAGTTCTCCTTCTTTGGAGGTTTTTAAGCAGACTCCAGATAGCCAGACGACAGAAATGCTGCTTTTGTGAACTTCGGCAGATAGTGAGTGGGTGGGCAGAAGGGCATCATCTGGGCATGGAACTGGGGTCACTGTGGTGGGCCGAGAGGTGTGACTTTCCTACATTCTGCAGGGGGATGGTCCCTTCCAACTCTGTGATTCCATTAAGACAGGTCATTTGTGCACAAAGAGAGAGAGAGAGAGAGAGAGAGAGAGAATTTTAGAATTCTCTGTTTGCAGGACGCTCCCACAGGCGAAGGCTAGAGTGTTTGAAGATTGCTACCCAGGCTTCAGATAAACTGAAGGAGGTCCCCTGCAGTTCCAGCAGACATTTGAACCTTCTGTCTCTGAGTCTGAGATCTTTCTTCCAGCAGATTCTGTCTCAAATGATCATCTGTTATCCCAGCATTAGGGACCCTGTCTTTGTTTGCATCCATGGTGGGATAGGATCCAAACATTCACATCGAGCCAAAGAAGTCTTCCAATTTATCCTTTGAATGGAAATAGCAATTAAAAGGTGACACCATGGCTCACATTCGAAATCCAGTGTGTCCAGCCACCCCGGGAATGACAGCAACATCATGAATGTTTGCTCCAGTGAGACAACACACCTCTTGGAACATATTACCAGGTCTACCAATTTCTGCCTCCATTCCTCTCATCAGGCAGTCTCCCACCACCACCACCATCTCCTCTGCAGTCCTTGCTCAAACCAACCTATCCTGGCCAATGGGGTGGGTTTTAGAGTAGGGGACATCCTCACACGCATCAGCCCTGGGAGGCTGCCTTTCAACATATCCTGTGGAAACACAGAATCAAAGGCTGAAAACCAAAGAATAAAGGCCAGGACCAATTTGCTTTTGACTCCTGCCTTTTGCCTTGTGATGACACAAATATATCAAGGCAAGGATTAAGGTACCTGCAAAGAAGAGAGAACCAGACACAGTGACACAGATGTGGATCAGATGTTCCTAATTCCCCTCCACTCTTCTATACATTTGTGACTTCTTTGGCCTGTAAGATGTTTTACAAACAGATATCAGTATCAAATGACCCTGATGCTGGGAAGAAGCAATTATGTGAGGTACAAATTGATGTCTTTAAATGTTTGTAGACTTATTGTCCCACATGTCCTATTACACCGTGATATTATGGGACATCTGGGAACAGCCTCAGTTCTCATCATTTTCAGCACCTCACCAATCCAGCTATTCCCATCTGTTGCCATGAGGCTCTTGGCTTATAAATACCTGGCCATCATCTACCTTTTTCACTTCATCTCTGATACAAGTCCTCCCTGGCACTATGAAGACACTCTTGAGCACATGCCTGCTTTGGGCCCTCTTCTCTACAGGTGAGTAGAAACACCAGGGAAGGGAATATAAACAGTGGATAGACAAAACCAGAAGAAAACAAGGTTGAAAAGATTTGTGGGTTTACCTAGAAAAATAAAGCTAATGGCTTTCATGTCCATATTAGTATTATTGCCCTACAGCCTTGCGCTGGATACGCTCCTTCCTCCAGAACCGGACCCAGAGGGTTGCAGTGGGGGATGAGCTTTCGCGCCCTTATGGACTCCCTTGTGGGGTCCCACAGGGCGCGGTTCTCTCCCCCACACTATTTAACATCTTCATGCGCCCTCTGGCCCAGCTGGTACGGAGTTTTGGGTTGGGCTGCCATCAGTACGCTGATGACACCCAGCTCTATCTCCTCATGGACGGCCACCCAGTCTCCCCCCCGGAACCATTCGCCAGATGTTTGGAAGCAGTGACAGAATGGTTTGAGCAGAGTCGCCTGAAACTCAACCCCTCCAAGATGGAGGTCCTGTGGCTGGGAAGTAGGGGGCGGGAACAGGAAGCGCATTTACCCACCCTGGCAGGGGCGCATCTTACCATCGCGTCCCAGGCCAGAAACTTGGGTGTGACCATTGATGCCTCCCTGACTATGGAGGCGCAGGTCAGGAAAGTAGCCGGCCAGGCATTTTTCCATCTTCGCCAAGCCCGGCTACTAGCGCCCTACCTGTCCCCCGAACTCCTGGCCACTGTGATCCATGCAACGGTCACCTCCAGATTAGATTTCTGTAACTCGCTCTACGCGGGCCTATCCCTGTCTCTGATCCGGAAACTCCAGCTGGTACAAAATGCAGCCGCTAGCGTCCTCACCGGCACACCTTGGAGGGCCCACATCCTTCCTGTGCTGAGGCAGCTGCACTGGTTACCAATTGCTGTCCGGATCCGGTTCAAGGTTCTGGTTCTAACCTTTAAGGCTTTACGCGGGCTGGGACCCACATACCTGAGGGACCGCCTAGTGCCCTATGCCCCCTGCAGGGCTCTGCGCTCTGCGAGTGAGAATCTTCTGGTCGTTCCCGGCCCTAGGGAAGCACGCCTAGCCTCGACCAGGGCCAGGGCCTTTTCGGTCCTGGCCCCCACCTGGTGGAATGAGCTCCCAGGTGAGCTGCGGGCCCTGCGGGACCCTTTAACGTTCTGCAGGGCCTGCAAGACGGAGCTCTTCCGCCAGGTCTATGGTTGAGGCTGGAGCTGCCGGGGTACATCGACTGCTCTCCCCCGGGCTTCTTGAACATCGTTGACCTCCTTCTCTTCCACCCCCCCTTTTTTAGGAATGGGGGTAGGAAGGGGATCTTATTATTGTGCTGCCATGTTGTGACATTTTAAAGTCTTTTAATGGGAGTTTTAATGGGGTTTTTAAGACATTGTAACCCGCCGCGAGCCATTTGGGAGTGGCGGGAAATAAATCGAAATAATAATAATAATAATAATAATAATAATAATAATAATAATAATAATAATAATAATGATGATGACCCAAGATGTTAGGTGGGTACGCATTGCATGCATCTAGTGAAGCAGGCTATTTCTTATAGAACTTAAATGTGCAGCAGAGTCTAGAGGCTTGTAGTGAAATGACAGGAAGAGTCTTTCATTACTCGATTTTAGACAAAATAAGAATGGGCTAGTCAATCATTTTACTATTATGCTCATTCCTGTCCCTCAAAAAAAGGAAAATTTCCCCAAAATTCAATAAAACTGTGTGTCCTGTCTATGGTGTAAATCTCATGGCTGAAATAAGATGTACATGTGGGAAAGCCTCATACTTCAACCTTGGTGAAATGATGTACAAAGGATGGGACGGGTGGCTTACGTCAATAGCAGAAGACACCAAAGGAACAGAGGACCTGTATCTTTCTCTGACACTTTGTGGTTAACCTCCACAAAGGGTGGGGAAATAAGATATGGTGGGTAGAGAGCATGTCTTTGAGGCCATTTTGCCTTTTAAAGTGATTTTTCAACACACACACATATACCCAAAGCTCTAAGAACTTTTCCCAGCTGGCATCAAGACTCAGCACTATAAAACAAAAGCCAATGTCTGGGTACTCTCGTGGTAGCTATAGGTACTGGCCCTTTTTCTGTCATTAACAAGAGATCACAATAAGAATCATATCCAGGAGATTTTATTCCCTCTCAGTTTTGTTAGCATAAACAAGCTGGAAAACAAGGTATTGTGTGTCACAAGGCCATAAAATGACTTGTTGTTGTTAGTTGTGAAGTCATTTTTGACCCTTTGCAACCCCATGGACAATGATCCTCCAGGCCTTCCTGTCCTCGACTCCCCGGAGTCCATTTAAGTTCACACCAACTCTTTCAGTGACTCCATCTAGCCACCTCTGCCATTAGAGTGGTATCATCTGCATATCTGATTCCAATTTGTGACTCCTCTAACCGTGTCATTTCCATGATGTGCTCTGCATACAAGTTAGATAGGCAGGGCGACTGTATACAGCGTTGCCATAGTCCTTTCTCAATTTTGAACCAATCAGTGATTCCATGCCTGGTTCTCACTGTTTCTCCATAACCTGTATATAGGTTTCTCAATAGACAGATAAGATGCTCTGGTATTCCCATCTCTTTAAGAACTTGCCACAGTTTGTTGTGCTCCACACAATCAAAGGCTTTAGCATAGTAAATGAAAGAGAAGTAGATGTTTCTCTGGAAATCCCTGGCTTTCTCCATGATCCAGCATATGTTGGCAATTTGGTCTCTGGTTCCTCTGCCTCTTCAAAATACTGCCTGTACTTCTGGAAGTTCTTGGTCCACATATTAATGGACCCTATCTTGTAGGATTTTGAGCATACATTGCTAGCATGAGAAATGAGTGCAATAGTGAGGTAGTTTGAACATTCTTTGGCATTGCTGTCACCACCACGAGCTTTATTGTTGCTCAGACTTCCTAAGGCCCTTTTGACTTCACATTCCAGGATTTTCCAAATTGGCTGCCATATTGAGTGTAGCACCTTTACTACAGTGACTTTTAAGATTTTGAATAGTTCAACTGGAATGCTGTCACCACCACTAGCTTTATTGTTGCTAGACCTCCTAAGGCCCTTTTGACTTCACATTCCAGAATATCTGGCTCCAGGTCAGTGACTCCCCCATCATGGTTATCAGGGATGTTAAGCTCGCTCTTGTATAGTTCTTCTGTATAATTTTGCCACCTGTTCTTAATCTCTCCTGCTTCTGTTAGGTCCCTACCATTTTGGTCCTTTATCATACCCATCTTTGCATGAAACATTCTCTTCATATCTCCAATTTTCTTGAAAAGATCTCTGGTCCTCTGTATTCTATTGTTTTCTTCTATTTGTTTGCACTATTCATTTAAGAAGGCATTCTTATCTTGTCTAGCTATTCTCTGGAATTCTGCATTCAATTGGGTGTATCTTTCTCTTTCTCCCTTGCCTTCCCTTCTCTCCTCAGCTATTTGTAAAGCTTCCTCAGACAGCTATTTTGCTTTCCTGCATTTCTTTTTCTTTGGGATGGTTTTAGTTGCTATCTCTTGTGCAATGTTGTGAACCTTCATCCATAGTTCTTCAGGCACTCTGTCTATCAGATCTAATCCCTTAAATCTATGTGCCACTTCTACCGTATATTCGTCAGGGATATGATCCAGTTCATACCTGCATGGCCTAGTGCTTTTCCGTACTTTCTTCATTTTAAGCCTAAATTTTGCAGCAAGAAGTTGATGATCTGAATCACAATCTGCCCCTGGTCTTGTTTTTACTGACTGTTTAGAACTTCTCCATCTTTGGCTGCAGAGCACATAGTCAATCTGTTTTCTGTGTTGACCGTCTGGTGTTTTCTATCAGCCTTAATACAAAACGCTGGCTAGTCAACGTCATTGTAATCCCCATAACAAACTTGGATGCAAAAGCTGGACCCTAAAGAAAGAAGACAGGAGGAAAATAGATGCTTTCGAATTATGGCGTTGGAGATGAATGCTGCGAATACCGTGGACAGCTAATGTTACCAACAAGACAGTTTTAAATGCCATCAGAAGGCAAAATACTATGGCTTAAGCTCACTTACTTTGGACACGTCAAGCGATCAAACTCGTTACTCATTAATGCTCAGCATGGTCAACGGCAAAAGGAAATGTGGTCGCCAAAGGATCTGCTGGCTCGACACGATCAAAGCCAACTCAGGGTTGACCATGAACCAACTAAAAGAGGCGGTCATTGACATAGACAAGTGGCAGGAAATTTCCTATAGTATCGCCAAGGGTGAGAGACAACTGAACGGATGACTACAACAACAAAAGATGTATTAAATTAAATTTCTTTCAATGTTAAATATCTATGCAAATTTGGGCGTAAGATTTTACTTTTAATCTGAAAGTGTACACTTTCCCTGCTTTCCCAACAGATCCTTCAATGTCTTAAAATAAACTACAATAAGACAAAAGTAATGGTCTTTTTAAAAAGGGCCAAATGTTATCTTGGAGTATATCTGGAAATTCTGTTAGCCAGTGCAATTCATTCAAATATCTGGGTATCACATTTAGTGAGAGCCTGAATTGGAAACTTAATCAGGACACCATTAGGGCCTCTGCAACACGCCTAGTGGGCACTATTCTGAAGTTTTATTATACAAAAGGAGACTTCCTCATTGATTCAGCCCTCAAATTATATAAGCACAAGGTTATCCTCCATCTATTGTGTGGAGTAGAGGTCTGGGAATGGAAGGAAAACATCATACCTAGGCTAGAATCTGTTCAAAATACATAAGGTGAATTCTAGCCCTACCAAGGGGAACTCCGGCTGTTTTGATGAGGGCAGAAACCGGTCTGCCTTCTCTTAGTGCCCGAGTGGCATAGCCTTATTAATAGCCTTCTTGCACGCTACTCCATCCCTGATGGCCTCCTAAATCCTTCAGCTAATAACTCACCTTAGAGACTGGATCTTCAAAAGTGATGCCCAGTTAGACAGAATGCAAATTTTGAAGTCAGCAACATGGTTCAAGTGGTTTAAATATGACCACTGTAGATCCTCTTACCTAATTAAGATCACTAACCATAATCTCAGAGCAGCTTTTACATCACTTCAATTCGAAAAGATGCCCACAGAGGTATTGGCGGGCCATTTTTAGCTGTACACCAAAAAACCCCAGTGTTTTTGTATTTCTGGTGCACAATATCTGGAAGATATAAAGGTAAAGGTATCCCCTGTGCAAGCACCGAGTCATGTCTGACCCTTGGGGTGACGCCCTCTAGCGTTTTCATGGCAGACTCAATATAGGGTGGCCTTGTCAGTGCCTTCCCCAGTCATTACCGCTTACCCCCCAGCAAGCTGGGCACTCATTTTACCAACCTCGGAAGGATGGAAGGCTGAGTCAACCTTGAGCCGGCTGCTGGGATCGAACTCCCAACCTCATGGACAGACATCTTCAGACAGCATTTCTGCCTCTTACCACTCTGCGCCACAAGAGGCTCTTTCTGGAAGATTTACCCCTCTAGATATCTGACTCCTTACTTTATATTCAACTCAGGGCCAAATATCTCAATGAGATCTTATGGGGCTCTAACCTTCCCTCTGTTGCTGAAAAGAAAATCTATCTCTTATCTGACCAGGTTAATAATGTAACATGTAAAACTGCACTATTTGCTTTGGTTGCAAGGAAAATAAGGCCCAACGTTACAACCATCAAGGCAGGCTTTTAACACTCTTGCACTCAGTAGACATGTATGCTGTTTCAGTTCTTTGGTCTTAAATTTGGTATTTTTATACAGTTTCTTCTATTCTATCTTACTGTTTGTAAATTTATATTTTATATTTTGCAAAGGCCTATGGCTATATTCAAATAAATGTATCTACCACAATAGATTCCTTCAATAAACGCCAAGATCAGATGCATCCTAATGCTATCGTTCTAAAAGAAAACAATGGTCTGCTTTGTGAAATGTCATATCAGTGACGTATCTGGCATGGATTCTCTCTCTTCTGTTTGCAGGGGCATCCCTGCAATGTTACGCATGTGCGAGCATAACAGGGCCATGTGCTAATTCTGAAATTCAACAGTGTTCACCTGGTGAAGATACTTGCCTTTCCTTAAAGGGATCAGCTACACTGCGTGAGTAAAAACAGGATATCTGCTTAAGGTGTAGCTTATCTTTCAGTTGCCCCTTCTAACATCAGCAAATGGGTCATCTACTCCCAGTCACAATTTGGTGTCTCTGTACAAGGCTGCACAGGAACAGAATTTCAGCCCAGAGACCTCGGAAACACTGACAGCGGAATTGTAAGAATAATTTGCTCAGAATAAGCCCCATTAAAGAAAGCAGTGTGTGGACCTGATTATATGAGAACATCGTTTGACTCCATTTAGGACCAATACTATTTAATCCTGGATATAAAAATCTATGGTCAATAATCCCATGTTCAATAATAATCTTTAAACCGCTCCTGAGGAGCGGTATAAATAAAAGAGTAAGCCCTAAGGGGGAGGAGAAAGGGCGGGCCCTGTCCATGATAAAAACTCAAAGGGCCCAATCAGGAGCCCTGAAGAGGCTCCTGATAGGGCCCTCCGAGTGTCTCTCCAGGGCCAAGCTGCCAATGGGGAGCCACACCTAGCGCAGCTTCTCATTGGCTGCTTGGCCTGGCCTTGCATGGGCCGGCCAGGGAATTGCTGAACACATCCGCCGGCTTCCCCTCGCCCTCGGGATAGGAGCAGGGATGGGGTATCCCTGCTCCTTACCTCTCCCTCCCACCAGCTGCCTTCGCCAGGGAACGCGGGGCCGCGGCCCTCCTTTCCTGTCCAGCAGCCGCTGCCCAGGCCCACACAACCCGCGCAGAGCCTCTCGCCGCGCACCAGCCACCCGAAGGCTTCCCGGGGCCTGGCGTGCTGCTGGTAGATGCTCTGTGCTGCCTGCGTGGCCCTGGCCCACAGCTACTGGAAGGGAAACGAGCCCCATGGCCCCGCGTTCCCCGGCAAGCCCCTGCCTCCCAGACCCAGAGAAGGGTGCACGTCTCCGGCCCTGTGAAGGCTTGTGCCTCCCCGGCCCAGCGGAGGCTACACCTTCCCAGCCCGGCAAAGCCCGCACCTATCCGCTCCGGCAAATGCCCGCGCCCCAGCACTTACCCTTACAGGGGGCCGCAACCCCTGCTGCGACCATGCCACCGCCCTGCTTTGCTGTCGACGCTCTGCCCCCCCTCACACTGCCTTCTCCACCCGCCTACACATGCCCATTTTTACAAATGGGCTTTTTTACTAGTACAAATAATAAAAGTTGAATTGCAGGCTGGCACTGTGCTAAATAAGACGTGACTCTCTATGCTGGCGTTAACATGCAGTTTACTCCACCCCAATTCATAA
Source organism: Paroedura picta (assembly GCF_049243985.1). Classification (NCBI taxonomy): domain Eukaryota; kingdom Metazoa; phylum Chordata; class Lepidosauria; order Squamata; family Gekkonidae; genus Paroedura; species Paroedura picta. The sequence goes on from NC_135373.1 coordinate 19,048,268, forward strand.
ACAGAGGGTTGGCCCAATTTGACCATGAAGGAGGGGACCTGCACCCCACAGCCCTCCAGCTACTCCAATGCGGAGCCCAGAGGCGCCCTTGGACCACCCTTCCCAGCTGGAAAAGCCGATCCCTTGCCTCTGGAGTTCTCCATGAGGGACATGGCCTGTGCAAAGAGCCAATGGACAACCCTCTCATTTGGCTCCCCAGGTCGCTTGGCTTTTTGCCTCTGGCCACCCAGCACAATCCAGCCGTGCTTAAATCAGCCGGATCCTTAATGGAACTTCCAACACCTCAGGGAGTCCGGTGAACAATCCAGCTCCCTGCCAAACAGGCTCCTCCTCATGTGCCCTAATCCGAAGCTGTGACAAAACTGACAATATAAGAAGAAGAGGAAGAAGAGTTGGTTCTTATATGCCGCTTTTCCCTACCCGAAGGAGGCTCAAAGCCGCTTACAGTCACCTTCCCGTTCCTCTCCCATAAATCAACAACAACATAAATCAGCCATAACCCATAAATAACCCATAAATCAACAACAACAACCGACAAAACTCTCGGGGTGGGAGGGCAGGAAGCTGTCCCGGCAGCGTCTCGAGTGGAGAGGCCGGGCCATGTCCTCATGGTGCCTTATAAAGGTGCTCTAATAGCCCCGCCTCCCCGCAGGACATTGTTTCTTCTCCCAGCACACATGGTCCCAGGCCGTCATACCTAATTTGGTGGCCCGCCACTGCTTCAATCCGTGGCTGCTCTTAATGGCAGCTGCTCTTAAACAAACTCATCTGTTCATTCTCATTAACTGTCTTATTCCTCACATGTTGGCTAATGCACTTTAGAAGTAGATTACCCTGTTCCACACAGGAACGTCTAGCTGCAAAAGCGCATTGAGAGTCCATTACTCAATGTGTGAGGAATGAGCTGTTTCCTAATTTGTTGCTAATTGGTAGTCTCACCAAATGTCTTAATCCAATCTTTACAAATAACATGATAAGTTGTACAATAGTGATACAGTCATAACAGGAGAACAATAGCATAATGGTGATAACGCCCATTTTAACTGTAGCATGGTGACAGCACCATGGGATAGACATGTCGGTGGTGGTTTTCATGGGGCAGGCTCAGGGGCCATTGAGAACTGATTAAAATCAGGTTGACTTCAACCAAAAACCTGGTGGAAGAGCTCCCTTTTACAGGCCCTGTGGAACTGTTTAAGCTCCGCTAGGGTTCTGATCTCCTCCAGGAGCTCGCCCTACCAGGTGGGGGCCAGGATGGAAAAAGCTCTGGCCCTTGAAGAAGTCAAGCAAGCTTCCTTGGGACTAGGGATCACTAGGCAGTTGGTAGTAGCAGAGCATAAGGCTCTTTGAGGGGTGTAGGCAGAGAGGCGATCCCTTAGGTACACTGGGCCCAGACCTCGGATGGCCTTAAAGGTGATTACCAGAACCTTAAGCCTGATCCGGAATGCGATTGAAAGCCAGTGCAGTTGTTGCAGGAAGGGCCAAATATGGGACCTCACTGACGTTGCTGTGGGAACCAGAGCTACAGTGTTCTGGCCCAGCTGCAGTTTACAGATCAAGGGTAAGGGCAGGCCTGTGGACAGCAAGTTACAATAGCCTAGAGGTGACCATTGCATGGATCACTGTGTCTAGGTGTTCTGGTGTCAGGTAGGGAGCTAGTAGTTTGGCTTGACGGAGGTGGTAGAATGCCAGCCATGCTACATGGGTGACCTGAGCCTCCATTGATAGGGAGGCATCTAAAACCACACCCATGTTCCTGGCAGAGTGAGCCAGTGATAGTTGCTCTCCATCCAGGGTGGGTAGGCATATTGATGACAACCCAGCCCAAACCTCCGCTCCAGTTGAGCAAGAGGGTGCATAAAGACGTTGAATAGGATTGGAGAGAGAACAGCTTCCTGAGGGACTCCACATGCAAGCTGGTGATGGCTTGAGGAGCTCTCTCCTATTGCTAGCCCCTATTGCTATCCTGGAGAAAGGAGATCAGCCACTGAAGGGGAATACCCCTGATCCCGGCATTGGCGAGGCAGGGAGCTAAAAGTTCAAGAACTATGCCTGACCTCAACATGATGTAATATAATATAAATTAATATATATACATTTAATGATGATGATGATGATGATAATAATAATAATAATACTAATAAAAATGGAGCAGTGTATGAAATCAAATTGATAAATCAATAATAAATCTATATAAATAATACATTTGTTTATTAAGTTTCTATACCACCCTTCCCAGGGGCTTAGGGTGGATTACACCAAAAATACATTAAAATATTTCAGTCATTATCAAACCACAAAAATTCATTAAATTTCATTAAAACCTGCCCAAGGACTTGTCAAAGCTGCAAACCTAAATTTGCCCATTTTGTGATTCATCCCTTGTATAAATTACTAGGGGCAAGGCCCGTTGTATCCAAGAATACAACGGGCGCTAGAGCTTGGCAGTGGGAAGAGGAAGGAGAGGAGTTGTCCAGTCTGTAAGGACATGGGGTTGAATGGGTGTGTTGTGAGGGAGGTTGTGGTGGCATGGTGGCAAATGAGGACATGGGTGTGGAGATATGGGTGTCAAGAACCTGTGGTGTGGAATGTTCGTTGAGTGTGGGAGAGGACTGACCTTTGGGAATTTTGGCATAGTGGTTACAGATGAGCTTTCCAGAGCCATGTCCTCAGATATGTGAAGGGAAAATCAGACTGGAGACTCTTCTTAGGGGAAGATAACATGGCAACCAATTCCTCCCAGTTCTGCGTCATTTCCTTTCTTGTGTGAATTAGGCCACATTCACCGAAATGCCCCTCTGCCCTAATACACATGGGGTAGTCACAGGACACAGGTGTCCACCCTGTTCCTTCTGTCTCCCATGTTTTCACTGTTGATAAAATGTTATGTGCCTACATGCTTCTTTCATGGTTGCTCCTTAGAAGAACGGATTTGTGTACCCTATTGCTTACTACCCAAAGGCGTCTTAAAGCGGTTAACAAACACCTTTTCCATTTGTCTCTCCACAACAGTCAACCTGTGAGGTATGTGGGGTTGTGAGAGATCTGAGAGAACTGGGAATGGGCCGCAGTGACCCAGCTGGCCCCAGGTGTCTCAAAGCATTTTCCAATTGTCTTCCCTTTCTCTCCCTATAGCAGACTCCACATGAGGGAGGTGGGGTAGCGAGCCTCACAGGGAAGCTGGCAACCCTAAGAGGAAGACTCTCTGTGCACAGCAGTCTTGACCTTAGTAAGGTTTTTTATACTGTTTTTTTTTTAATTTGCCAGGCCAAGGTTATTTGCCAGGCCAATAAGTCATTTCAGTTACTATGTGTCTCCAGACATTTACTTGTTCTCTATTTACAGTTTCAGGCTGTAAATATTTATTTAGATCTTCCTGCACTTTCCAGACTTACAGGACTGATGCTGGTTTGCCTGTCTGTGCCCCAGAATACAAACAGTTGCTGGTAAGGGCTGGCCGTAACCCACAGGCCAGGAGGGACACTCCTGCACCACTCCCTACCAAATGCAGGCAAAAATGGCTCATTTGAAGGCTGGACTCTGAGGCATTGAATGATTTTGAAGTCCCACCTCCAAACCTCCAGGAATATTTCCAACCCAGGGGTAGCCAACCTACAGGTGTGGCCTGGAGAGCTCCTGGAATTACAGCTCACCTGCAAAGTAAAAAGATCAGCTCCCCAGGCAGAAAGGGCTACTTTGGACAGGGTTGTGGTAGAGAAGAAACATTTAAGGCTTCCCACACAGGTTGTTGTTGAATTGAAAGACTTGAGGCCTACTGCACAGGGTTGCTGTGCAGATGAAACAGGAGACAAAAGAGCCAGTTTCCTCTGCAGAATAACACTGTGCAGTGGCCTTAAATCTGCAGAGAGTTGCAAAGAAGAAATACACATGGCTTGGCTGTGTCTAACCTCCGGGCAGAGCAGTATTTTAAGTGAGAAGGGGCTTTTCTGGAGACTGGCAGCCAGACTGGGCTGGGCTGGGTGAATGGAATTTTGGTCTGTCCTGGTGAGGTGCCAATAGGAAGGCGCTTTGCGCGCCTCCCCATTGGCTGCTTGGCCCTGGATGGACACTCGGAGGGACACTCGGACGGCCCAATCAGGAGCCGCTTTGCGGCTCCTGATTGGGCCCTCTTTTATCCTGGACAGGGCCCACCCAACCCCTCCCCAGGTGGCCTTACCCTTTTATTTAATACCGCAGGAGCGGTTAAAGATGTTTTAAGTATTTGGTGGACAAAATACATGTTTCCCGTATTTCTACTTTTTAAAATCATCAGCCAATGTACATTATTGACAATGGCACAAACAATTAAATTCAGAGATAATGGAACCAAACTTTGGGTCCTCTACACCTTCTTTCTTATTCCTCTTCACAGCTGTTATTCCCACGTACACTGTCAAGGCTTGTATACCGTCATCACTGTGTAAATCAGGAAATTACACCATAACCGCATCGCAGAACTTACAAATTCAATTAATATTGCGTTGTTGCAAAAACGACCTTTGCAACAATGGCATTCTTCGGGGTGAGTATCTGCATCTTTTCAGAAGCTGTAAAAACTCTGGTTCTTTTCCATCTTTGTGTTTTAGTACCATGCCCCTCTATGAGGGAAATTACAGAATTACACTTGAAGACACTGCAACATTTGGGCAAGATTTGCCCTCCTACCCTAGCTTAACCTCCATGTTTTAGGAGAACAACTAGAGATTGTTCTCTCTTGCCCCAGTGGGACAGAGCAGAACGAATGGGATGAAATTAATTCAAAAGAAATTCCATCTAAACATCCGGAAGAAGTTCCTGACAAGGCGGTTTCTCAGTGGAACAGGCTTCCTTGGGAGGTGGTCAGTTCTCCATCTTTGGAAATTTTTAAACAGAGGCTAGATAGCCATCTGACGGAGAGGCTGATACTGTGAAGGGAAAGGGGTGGCAGGTCACAGTGGATCAGCAATCGGGATGTGAGTGTCCTGCATAGTGCAGGGGGTTGGACTAGATGACCCATGAGGTCCCAACTCTATGATTCTATGATTTTGTCAGTGACCCTCACATTACACCTGTAAAATATTTGCACACATTGTGGCCATCCTGTAGGAACTGAAAATTCACAACTCAGAACCTGAGTTTTCTTTTGCCACATGTTTCTTAGAGGTCTTGTGTTTCTGATTTTTTTAAAAAATATATTGGAATGGGAAACAGAGTCTGTGGACTTCTGTTGCTTTCCAGATACCTTCATTTTTCCCATTTGTCTTTCCTTTCTTTCTGATATTCCTTTGTTGTTCTGTCCGTCTTTGTTCTTTCTTTTTTCGTTTTGCTCCTGACTTCCTGTCCTTTTCTCTCTTCATTCTCACGTTCATGTTTGCTTTTTCTCCATCCTTCACTTATTAAGAACTACTAGGGATTGAGCGGTGAAATCTGCTAGTTGCTGGTGCAGTAAGGAGAAGTCTTAGAATAATCCCTAAAACCCTCCATTAAAGGTATTAAGCAATGTGTTAGATCTGTGAGTTCAGAGACCAGGACACTGGGAGTTCATTTCAGTTCTTTATTGTGAGCCCAGCATGATGGAAAAAGAGGCAAAAACGAACCAAAATGGAACCAGAGAACCCCTCCAAAACCCCCAACTTGTATCTCCCTCTCAAATGGAGAATTCCCAGTGGGGCTGAAGGAGCCGGTGGTTCACCCTTTCCTGATGAAAACATCTCTGGATCTGCTGTGACTTGCCAACTGCGACCCCGTTTCACACTTAGTGTTCCTAGGGAAGGTGCTGGAAAGAGCTGCAGTGGGCCATCTGGCAGCATTCCTGGATGAAGCTTTGGTCCTAGACCAGCTCCATTGGGCTTCTGATGTGGCCACGGGATTGAGACAGCACTGGTCACCCTTATGGATGATCTCCACCACCAGCTGGACCGAGACGGGTCAGCACTGCTAGTATTACTTGACTTTTTGGCAACATTTAACACATCTATTTGCAGCATTCGATCATGAGGTATTAGCTTGCCACCTCACCAATGCCAGGATATGAGGGACAGCCCTCCAATAGCTGATCTCTTTTCTATTGGAGAGAACCAATCACATAGCGGGAAATGCTCATGCAGGGTGCCACAAGGAGTGATTCTCTTCCAATGCATATTCAATATTTTTATGCGCCTTCTTGCCCAGCTGGTATAGAGATTTGGACTGGGATATTATCAATACGCTGATGACACCCAGCTCTTTCTCATGATGGATGGCCATCCTGATTTACCCCCAGATTTATTAGCCAGATGTCTGGAAGCAGCGACAGGCCGGCTCAAGCAGAACTGTCTGGAACACAATCCTTATAAGACAGAAGTCCTGTGGTTTGGTAGGAAGCGTCCCAGTGAGGAATCGCAACTGCCCTAACTGAATGGGGAGCAACTACTAGTAGCACACTCCATTAGGAATCTGGTGTGATCTTTCTTACCTCCTTTTTCATGGAGGAACAGGTCACAAGAGTAGCATGGCTAGAGTTCTTCCACTTGCACCAAGCTACTTGCGCCCGACCTGGCCCTCCTAGCCACAGTGATCCAGGTGATGGTCACCTGTAGGCTGGATTTCTGCAACTCGCTCTTTGGGTTCCCCTTATCCCTGATCCAGAAACTATAACTGGTGCAGAATGCAGAAGCCAGGGTTCTCACAGGAACACCTTAAAGGGCCTACATCCAACCCATTCTCCAACAGCTGCACTGGCAACCAGTTGCATACTGGATCAGGCTTAAGGTCCTGCTAATCACCTTCAAGGCCATACATGGTCAGGTCCCGGAGTCCCTGAGGGACTGCCTCTCTACCTGTGCCCCCCAGAGAGCACTACACTCTACGAACAACAACAGACTGGTGATCCCTGAGCCCAGGGAGGCTCATCTGACCTTGACCAGCACCACAGCCTTCTCTGTCCTGGCCCCCACTTGATGGAATGAGCTCCCAAATGAGATCAGGATCTCAAACAATTCAGCATTGCCTGCAAAGTGGAGCTCTTTCACCAATTTTTCAGTTGAGACACACAAACCAACCAGAGCCAGAGGCCCCTATCACCATCAAAAAAACCCTCCAGATGAAGAGCTGAACCACAGTGAAGTTAAATGCACAGTTGTAAAGTTATAATGATCTACTGTTAATTGTTAAAGTATTAAATCTACTGTTCTACTCTAGGGTTCTACTCTTAAAAATGTTCCACTGTTATAAGTTCTTGATGCTTCCTTATACTGTAGCGGCAAGAACATCTTATTGCATCCTTATGAGGGCATATGAGATGGTGGTTAGGGCCCCAAAACATGAATTTTATGCCACCTCTATCGCGTCTGCAAGCTCTTGAGCAGGGGTAGTCAAACTGCGGTCCTCCAGATGTCCATGGGCTACAATTCTCATGAGCCCCTGCCAGCATTCGCTGGCAAGGGCTCGTGGGAATTGTAGTCCATGGACATCTGGAGGGCCGCAGTTTGACTATCCCTGCTCTTGAGTGACCCAATTATTTAGGGCAATTCGATCTCTGACCAGCCTCGAGGAGAGATGCCAAAATAGTAGTCAATTGCCTTTAAGGAAATAGTGAGCTTTTTTGGGGACAAGGTCTTGTCACTCCACCTGGACCTTCCTGCCACCTTTAATACAGAGAGAAAACTAGAGCCCCCTTGGCCATCTTGGATGGATATGTTTGATGGTTCCAGGCAGTTCTCGGGAATCAAAGTGGATGAGTTGCTGGGATCAGTGAAGGCAACCACCAGCCCCCTTGATCCCTGTCTATCTTAGTTGCTCAAGATGAGGTACCAGAAGATCGGAGGCCCTGTCTCTAGGGGAGGTCTCAGAGGTGCTGAAGGAGGCGGTGGTTCATCCCTTACTGAAAAATCCATTGCTGGACCCTCAAGACCTGGCCCATTACCACCCAGTTTTGCATCTTGTATTTCTGGGCAAGGTGATTTGATCAATGTCAAGGGCAGACAAATAACTTGCTTCTGGGTTAATAGAAAGCTTTATTGATAGCAGATCAGAACACCTTAACACTCTTAGTTGATTCTGGCCAATTCACAGACAACAGGCACTTTTGCCAGTTCTTTCCTGCCCAAAGTTCCCCCGTTCCCAGAGAGCAATAGCCCCCCTCCCACAGGTCCCATCCTGTGCTCCCTTCTGGACAATAGCCAGGCTGTCGTGGCCTTGGGTGTTAGATAGTTCCTCCCTTCCTGTTAACACAGAACAGAACAGCAATTGCTAGTCTAAATTAAAGCTTGAAGGGGCAGCTCAGGGTTACATAAACAGAGATACACAGAGATCCTTAAAACAACACATACTAAACCAAAATGCTGTTACACAGGTGTTTTTGCAGGGACTCAGGACATATATTTGGTTCCCAATGGGCATCTGTGTCCAGCCTGCTTTGCCGTGGGGAGAAATAACTGCCAGCCAATGACATCAGTCGCCTGCACTGGCAAGGAGACTCTATGCGTCAATTTTTCTGGTTCCATAACTACAGGTGAGTAGAGGTACTTTTTATATATGTAGAAGATGGATAGATATTTCTTTGTCTTCTGTAAAAAAAAAAACTATCCATGTGCATGCCCCCAACTGGGATCCTTCCGCCTGGGGGGCGCCTCCCGCCGCCCTTCTCTCGGCCCCGGGGGCGAGCTGTCTCCCGGGGCTCAGAGAAGCCTTCCTCCGTCTTCAGGGAGGGTGGGGGGGGCCGCCTCAGGCCTTCTCTCGGCTCCCGGAGCCGAGAGAACGCGTTTTTCCTTTCTGGGGATGGAGGGGCAGCTGCTGGCCTTCTTTTGGCCCCGGGAGCCGGCCCACGTCCCCGCTTCCGAAGGCTTCTGCCTGGGGGGCACCTCCTGCCGCCCTTCTCTCGGCCCTGGGAGCTGCCTCACTGCGGCGAGCCGGCTCCCGGGGCCCAGAGAAGCCTTCCTCCGTCTTTGGGGCGGGTGGGGGGGCTGCCTCAGGCCTTCTCTTGGCTCCCGGGGCCAAGAGAACACGTTTTTCCTTTCCAGGGAGGGTGGGGGGAGGACGCCGGCCTTCTCTCGGCTCCGGGAGCCGCCTTCCCGCTTCTGCCGTGGGGGGGGGACGATGCCTTCTCCCGGCCCAACGAGTAGACACACCGCGTCGCACACACAGCGAGGCTGCTCCTGCCACCAGGAGAAGCCCCCCGGCACGAAGCCCCCGCATACTCCCGGCCCCAGGACACCAGCCCGCAGCCGGGAGAACCTTTCATGTCCCACCCTCTTGCCCCTGCATCTCACACTCCCAGAAAGCCTTTCGCCCTACGAGGGCTTCCCTGGGGGGTGGCCCCTAGTGCCCACTTTATTCAATGATAAAATGGGCTTAATTTCTAGTTCCCCATATTTTAATAAATCATGCACACTACAGATTTTGTTCCTTTCCCTCCCTTCTTTTTTTTAAAGTGTGTTTTGTAAAATGGTGCCTGATTGCACCTTTGTTTTCATTACATATCACAATCCTACCATTTGGTGTCCTTGATGACCTCCACTCCCCCCCCCCAGCCCTCCATTCCCTCCAAAGTGTCATGAATGTTTTTTTTCTTTTCTTTTAACCCTGGGTTATCTGTTCCACTTAATATTTCTGGTACGGCCCAGGGGGAGGAGGTGGTCTCATGGCTTAAGTGCCACTCAGCACTTAACACCCACTCAGGGCGGCTGTCCTGCCCCTGAGTGCCTCTGCCTCCAACCAGCAGCCTGTCTGTCCAATGGCCAGCCAATCACCCTCCACCCCCCACCCCGACCACCCATTTTTCCTTCTACTTCACTCCAAGGCTCAGAGGCTGCAGATCCCTGCTGGTGAGTTCCCTGCCCAGGAGCCTGCAGCCTGCAGCCTTTCCAGGTCCTGGGGGAGGGAGAGGCCATCTGCAGAGTTCTTCCACCCCCTATCTAGTACCCGTTGCATTCCTGAATGCAACAGGCTTTGACCCTAGTCATGTTATTATGTGCAATACAACAATAAGGAAAAGGAAAGGTAAAGGTATCCCCTGTGCAAGCACTGGATCATGTCTGACCCTTAGGGTGACGCCCTCTGGCGTTTTCATGGCAGACTCAATATGGGGTGGTTTGCCAGTGCCTTCCCCAGTCATTACGGTTTACCCCCCAGCAAGCTGGGTACTCATTTTACAGACTGCGGGAGGATGGAAGGCTGAGTCAACTTTGAGCCGGCTGCTGGGATTGAACTCCCAGCCTTATAGGCAGAGCTTTCAGACTGCATGTCTGCTGCCTTACCACTCTGTGCCAGAAGAGGCCCTAATAACGAAAGAGGCCTGCCCAAATGACTAAAAATGGCCGGCATGGGTGGAAGACGGGGTGTATGCTCTTCTACATTGGGCAGCCCCAATCCAGACTCTACCTTGACAGATGAAATCGTTGCAGCGAGGAATTTACAAAATGCATGGTAAGTAAGAGAGTAATTTTAGACTTTGCCTAGAGAATTTTAATGTGGAAAGAGATGGAAAAACCAGCCCTTTAAAAATGCAACCCTGAATGATATTGCTGGAAACAGTCAGTGAGTGACCAGGTGACAACAGTTAATCCTTGCAGATTACTAATCTGTACCCTCCCATCTGACAGAACTTCTGACAAAAATGTTTGGAGCACAAAGGCCAGATTCCAGATGTGCATGCACATCTGCTTTCTTGTACACCCATAGCATCCTTGAGATGTAGAAACAAGTTTCTGTTCATATGTGGTGGGGGAGTTCTCCTTTTGAAGCTCTGGAAATCGATTTCCCTTGCTGATCAAATTGATTGTTCCTAAATATTCTACCTAGCACAGATCCATGGTTTATTTGGGAGGTGGGAACTATTAGTTGACTAAGGAGGCAATTGAAATTTGAAATCTCAAAGCAATCATGTGGGACAATATTTCTCCATCACTCTTGGCTTTAAGTAAAGGTAGCAGGGGGCAGAATAGCATTTTTCAGTTCAAGAGGTCACAGACCCCTTAAAAGGCATGTTCAACGCTAAAGAATCCATCTTCCGAAAGAGCCATTTTCTCCAAGACAACTGAACTTGCTAGTCTAGAGATCAATTGCGATAGTAAACGATTTCTAAGTGTCAGCTGGAGACCACTAACTACTAGCAACCCCAGTACTCCCTGTAGGATCAACTCCCTGCAAAGGACTGACTTGCGAGAACCTTCCTTAGAGTAGTGAAATGAACTGAAAACATTCACCATTTGAAGAAAAAATATTGATTTTAGAGGCCTCATAACATTATTCCCACTCTCTTCATCATTAAGGTCCCATTCTGCAACTTTTGTGGATGCTCTTCCTTTTTTTCCTCTTGCAGAAATTGCAGGTGTCCTAATTCCACTGATTGGTGCTGTCCAGGGATGCACTACACCAAACACCTGTGCCTACCACCCCCTGGAATTAAGGCTTGCTAATAGAGTCAACATCAATATCACTCGCCTGGAATGTAGCAGCGGTACCATTGTGGGCACCCCACTGACCAACAGCACCTTGGACACTACCACACTACCCTTCCCAGGATAGCAAAGCTGACTCCTTGCAGATTATACTATTTATGGAAATGGGGAAGAAAGCTGGGGATGAAGTGCTTTGAACATCCTGGCTCCCTTCGTAACAAGGGTGGAGGTGAATGGATTTCCAAAGGGCTCAGAAAACGGGTAGAAATTTTGCATTGGGGGCCTCTAACTAAATAAAATAAGTAGAATGGGTCAATTTTCAGTGAATTGTAATCAAAATAAATTGATGCTTGCAAGCAATATCTCTGGTTTCTATGTTTACAAAACAAGTCATTTGTTGAATGAGACAACTGTATATGTTTTTAAAAATCATTTTATTAGTAATAATTAAGGAGTTATTTGTTCAGTTCTTCCAAGAATGGGTCCCGGCATTCTTGAAATTCTTTCTGTGGTCTTCTATTAATGAGATTGGTAAGTTTAGCCATCACTGCAAGCTCTCTGATCTTTTCCACTCATGAGTCCAGTCCAGGGAGTTGTTGCTGTTTCCATCTTGAGGAGATCTGTGACCAGTCAGTAGTGGTCGTGTTAACTTTGGCTAAATGCCCCTTTCTGCATTCAACAGGTTAAGCCCAATAGAAGGAGGGATCCGTAGGTGGAACACTAAGGATTTGTCTCTTCCCAAACAAAATGCACAGTGAGGTGAATACATAACAGTTTATATACAGATTAATTAACTTGCAGTTAAAATCACTTCAAGACGATTCTAAAAGTAGGGTTGGCCTTGATCAGGGCTAGGGATTCTTCAGTCCTGGCCCTAACCTGGTGGAATGAGCTGAGGATAAGCTGAGGGAGCTTTCAGTGTTGTGCAAGGCCTGTAAGACGGAGCTCTTCCACCGGGTCTTTGGTTGAAGCCAGCCCAGGAAGATCTGATACCCCCCTGGCAGAGGAGAAGGAAGACCTGAATTTGGAATTCCCCATTAGCTGACCCTTGATGTGAGTGATGGGTTGGTGCTCGGGATCCCCCTGAGACCGGATGAGAGCAGATGATAGCTAGCTCTATGGGATTTAGAATTGTCACCATCATAGGTGTTTTATAAATGGACATTTTAATGGTACTATACTGTAAATATATATATATTTTTTGTGTGACCTGCTTATTAAGAGCCTCTTGTGGCACAGAGTGCTAGGGCAGCAGATATGCAGTCTGAAAGCTCTGCCCACGAGGCTGGGAGTTCCATCCCAGCAGCTGGCTCAAGGTTGACTCAGCCTTCCATCCTTCCGAGGTCGGTAAAATGAGTACCCAGCTTGCTGCTGAGGGGTAAAACGGTAATGACTGGGGAAGGCACTGGCAAACCACCCCGTATTGAGTCTGCCATGAAAACGCTGGAGGGCGTCACCCCAAGGGTCAGACATGACTTGGTGCTTGCACAGGGGATACCTTTACCTTTACCTTTACCTTATAATTATCAATATTAATTATTTGTTAATTATACTGCTAATATACCTAATATACGAGCCTCTTGTGGCGCAGAGTGGTAAGGCAGCCGTCTGAAAGCTTTGCCCATAAGGCTGGGAGTTCAATCCCAGCAGCCGGCTCAAGGTTGACTCAGCCTTCCATCCTTCCGAGGTCGGTAAAATGAGTACCCAGCTTGCTGGGGGGTAAACGGTCATGACTGGGGAAGGCACTGGCAAACCACCCCGTATTGAGTCTGCCATGAAAACGCTAGAGGGCGTCACCCCAAGGGTCAGACATGACTCGGTGCTTGCACAGGGGATACCTTTACCTTTACCTTTATACCTAATATACTGTATACAATTTAAATTCACGGATTGCCTATAGTATCAATCTTTACCCCCAAAATATGACCAATAAAAATTTATTATCACAACAATCAATGTAAAATTAGAGCAACTGATTATTTGATTCAGCTAATTAAACAACTGATTATTTCAGAGGGCTAGTTGATATGGTATTACTAATCTTTTATTTAAAAAAAAAGATTTTAAAATAATTCGCCCCAAAAATTCAACACTAAGAAAAAACTGTGTTAAATGAAACCTGGTCCACAGAAAAAAGATGCCTGAAGATCTAGCAAGGCTTCCAGTAGAAAAAGAAAGAAGAAGAAGAAGAAGAAGAGTTGGTTCTTATATGCCGCTTTTCCCTACCCGAAGGAGGCTCAAAGCGGCTTACAGTCGCCTTCACATTCCTCTCCCCACAACAGACACCCTGTGGGGTGGGTGAGGCTGAGAGAGCCCTGATATCACTGCTCGGTCAGAACAATTTTATCAGTGCCGTGGCGAGCCCAAGGTCACCCAGCTGGCTGCATGTGGGGGAGCGCAGAATCGAACCCAGCTCGCCAGATTAGAAATCCGCACTCCTAACCACTACACCAAACTGGCTCTGAAAGAAACAAAAGAGAGGGCTTACAAATAGACACACACACACACACACACACACACACATATAATGACCTTTTTCCTGTGGCTATCTACAATTTTCCTATAGTTTGATTTCATAGCTTGGCCTCCAGCCTCCAGGCTTGTCTTCAGAGTCATACTCTGTCACATGGAATCCTCTCTAAAGCCTCCACTCACTCCGCTTCTAATAACAACCGGGGATTCTCTCAATTACATGCAGCTGTTGCAGGAAGTTCCAGTCTGCCAATCACTTTGGAATCTCATAAGCCCTGGAATCTCATAAGCCCTGGCAATTTGGTCTCTTCGCCCCTATTCTTCTTCTCCGCCTCTTCAACTTCCAACTTTATGCTTTCTTTGTCCATCCTGTCACTCTGCTGCTCTCGAATTAAAACTTCCACTTCCTTATTTACATTTCCAGCTGTTCTCACGAGAGCAGCTTTATCAGCAACAACAGTCTCCAGTAAGATAAACAGTTTCTTTTAGAGATTCAAATGAGTAGCCATGATGGCCTGAAGTATGAAGAAATGGGTACTGGTAGTGGGGGATTCCTTGCTAAGAGGTGTAGAGGCCGAAGTGTGTAGACCAGACTTGTTGTCTCGAGAGGTCTGCTTCCTACCTGGTGCACGCACCAAGGATGTGACAGAACGGCTGGACAGGCTCATCAAGCCTACAGATCATTACCCCTTCCTTCTCATCCATTTAGGAACAAATAATACTGCCCAGTAGAACATGGAAAATAAAGACCTTGTGGATCTGGTGGAAAAGGTAAAGGACCTGGGAGCACAGGTTGTGTTTTCATCAGTCCTTCCTGTAAGTGGCCGAGGCATAGGAAGACAGAGAAAAATTATACAAGTAAATGACTGGCTACGTCAATGGTGTCGACGGGAACAATTTGGATTTCTGGATCATGGTGAACGATGTTAATATGAGGGGCTATTATCAGGAGATGGTGTACATCTCACAAGGGATGGAAAAGGTACTTTGGGGAGAACCCTTGCACACCTGGTGAAGAGGGCTTTAAACTAGACACAAAGGGGGAGTGAGACGTAAATACAGAACTTGCTGTGATTGAAATATCTTAACATGAGAAGATCTCAAATCTACAGGGAATGTTACATAATGTTAAATGCTGCAGCATGAGAATAAAGTAACTTTCCACAAAAAAGTTTTTTTGTGTGTCTTTGTCTGGATTTTACAAAATTCATTTTGATAAATCTTCATCCATTATTATTTCCCTCCCCCATTTTTTAATTAGATCACGACAAGCTAAAAGAGCCACCTTGAGCTTGGTTGTTCTTAGAACTGTTTTCTACGCTTTATAGAGTAAGTCTAATTTATTCATTGTCCATTCTTGAAAATTGTAACAAGACTTCTATTTTGTATTATTATCTTATCTCACATTTTTAGCTTTTGCTGTTGCTGAAATATAATTGAAACAAGGATATACTGGAACTTTGTTCAGCTCAGTTTTCTGCATCAATTCTCATCAGTGCTTAAATGAAACACAATAAAGAGACATTAGATACGCCTTTTCTTCATTGTTGGCCAAACAATTCATTGTTTCTTTTGCTTTGCTTTCCCCGTTGCAAACTTCCAGGGAGGTCCAATCAGATAGGGAGTGAGTTGTCTGCCCACAATTTGAACTTGATTGGATCTCATTGGAAGAGTGCACTCTTGCTATTGATGACACACCCCGAGGGAGAGCCAATCAGGTAGGGAGTGAGTTGTCTGCACGTAACTTGACCTTTATAATGTTTAGTGATTATTTGATGAAAATTGAATAAGAAATTGAGGAGGTGAAAATGTGCATGGTAAAATAGATGCAGAATTTTTTGAAGTTTGGGAACAATTATGGTCTCGAAATAACTAAATGTCAGTTCTTATATGAAAATTAGGATAAGATGTTTTACAGGTGGTATTATTATTATTATTATTACTATTATTATTATTTATTATTATTTAATTTTTAGACCGCCCTTCTCCAAATAGGTCTCAGGGCGGTTTACAACATAAACAGTTAAAACACAATAAAATCCCCATAAAAACCCCAATTAACAACAACAACAAATCACAGATAACATATAAGCGGCAGTGGTCACAATTCTTTTTTTTATAAGATTTTTATTTTCCAGGATTAAAGATAATGAAATACAGGCAATCTTCATTGTTAGTACAGAAGAAAAAAGGTTATGCTCTTCATTTGATACATTTAGTTCCCCGTTTCAATCCCCTTTTAAAATATTTAAAGATAATACAATGCAAGTAATCTACATTATTGATACAGAAAGAAAAGGATTATGCTCTTCGTTTGATACACTTGATACCCCGTTTCAATCCCCTTTTAGGTAAATCAGATAAGGGCCCCATTGTTCTTGAAAACCCTCTTCTCTTCATTTAAGATTATAAGACTCCACATGGCTACAATATTATGGACTTTTACCCAAAGCTTATAAACTTTTTCACGTTTCCACCACATTTAAAAAGAGAAGTCTACTTTGTTACCATCGTTTCAACATTTGTTTGCATAGTTTTTAACAATTTTAACAATCATAAACAATTTATACTTATCCACATTTCCACTAGGGAAAATAAAAAAATGAAAAATAAAAGCCTACTTAGTTGTACGGAAAGAAAAAGAAAAATATATATATATATAGGTTGTTAAGGTTGTTAAGTTATATAAGTGTACATTATTGATACCAAAAATGATAAAATAGAGTCTTCATTAGTTAGTAAAATAAAGTCTTCGTTAGTTACATTTACACCTCCTCAGTTAGGTGCCTCCTTTTAGTTATGCTTTAAGTTTGAGCTGAGAGTCACTACAGAGATACGTTAAATAATTCAAATTCAGCTAACATAGGAAATCTAAGACCCCACACTTACATGGTAGTATAAACCCATTCCATTAAGTGTCTCCTTTTAATTAAGCTTTAATTTTCGGCTGGTAGACACTACGAAGTTAGATTTGATAATACAAATTCAGCTTACTTAGAAGATCTTAGACCCCAGATTAACTTCTTAACTAGTTATATTGCCTATATGGCTACGGAAAAAAGAAAAAAAGAGGAAAAGAATTTCAACCACTGTGTCTTATTTCTGTTCCCCAAGCTTCTTAAGGGGATCTCATATCGAGGCTTGTTGCATCTTGTTGTTCCCATTGACTTATGTTCTGTCCAGTTGGCCTTTGGCTTAGAAAGTACAACTGCACTTTCTTTCCCTTGGAGTATACATCGGTGAATCTTGAAGCAGTTGTACCTCCTGGGCTCCAATATCAGTACAGTTTTTTTTCCAAGAAGCTCCTTTAAAACGATTAGTTTCACTGCAGATCCATATATCTTTTGATTGGTTCTTGTGTACTGTTGTACTGTTGCTTTAGAGTGGCTGTATGTCTTCTTAGGTAGGGTGTCCTTATCTAGACTGCAAAGCTCCGACATCCCCTTTTCCATCTCCATAGTTTCAAGTTTCTCTTCTGCTGGTAGTTTTCCACCTTGTTTAGAGCTATCATCAGCCACTGTTGTTGATTCGTCATTCTTGTTAGAGACTTCTTCCTTGCCGCCTTTGAACTCCTTGAGCATATTTTTAAGCAAGCCATCTGTAAATGCTTTCAAATCTTGAGTTTGTTTCTCTAATAAGTAAGCAAATTTTTTTAGCGTAGACATGTTCTAGGCTTGAAATTTTCTTAGTCTTAGGCAATTTTGCAAATAATCAGTAGAGGTCCTTCGGAGTCCTAACGAAAAGCAACAGTCTGTTATGATATTGAACTCAGTAAAGCAGCATAGTAAAGCAATGTCTCGTACTGGAACAGAATTCTCACGAGATCTTCCCACCCACGGCTCTTATCTCTTATCTCCGAAAACCAAAACAAATGCAGTAAGAGCTATTACTAATTAGTTTGAGTTGATTTAAGTCCTTCTTCTTCTTAGAAAAGAATTAGCTGCCTCATATCGAGGTGGCTTCAAGCAGAGCCAGAAACGGGAGGAACGGAGGAACGGAAAAATACTTGCGTCTCTGTGCGTTAATTGATGTCTTAATATCTTGGAATTTAGCAGATGTCCTCCCCTCAGTTCACAGCATTCGTTTGCAGTAAATCATAGTAGAGGAACAAAGTAGCTTCACTTACACTCTATCTTGCTTAAATTAAAGAAAGCAGCTTTCCACGGCGAGAGTTTGTTCCAGGGGAGAAGGTGCCGGGGGAAACCCCCACTCACTGTTTGTTGGCTCGATCTGATGTCTGCCAGTTGTTTTCACTCCGGAGTTATGATGAGTTGAAAGTCTTGCAGGCAAGTATCCAATTAGCTTTGTAGATTAAAATAAGAGCTTTGTAGATTGCAGAGTTGAAAGAAAAGAAAAAAGTTTTAAAATGGCGGACGGCACTTACTGGACCCTGTGCACACTGAGCTTGCGTTCCATGGAAAATTAATTTCCCTGCGGAACAGAGAGGCCCCAGAGATTCACAAGGAATTCCCGAGTAGATGGTGGGTGGGTTGGCGTACCCAAAACCCGGTTCTGTCAATCACAGCAGCAATTGACGCTCAGTGGAACAGGAGCTCGAAGTATTCGAGCTATCCAAGTGCCATGTCTCCGCCCATCTCAGTGGTCACAATTCTGATCGTAGTTACCCGACTTCCCCCCAAGTTCAGCCTGGTGGGGAGAATAATATTCAGAAGAGGGTGGCACCAGTACAATAGATCTAACAATGATCTCGATGTTAGCGATATCAATCTCAGTATTTAACCCCCCAAATTATTAGCAGAATGTCTAGTCAATCCCATGTGCTGGACTGCCCTCAGCCCCCAAACTAGCCTCTTTGATTGTGGAAAACGTATATAAACTACCTGAGCGAACTTTGTCAGACTGCGGAACTCAGAATGTTGCCAAGTTCTGGCGGGAGCTTTTGAGCCTCTTAGGGGTAGAGCAAGCTCTGATGTCAGGCTATCAGTGGGTGGAGGCAGGGAACAAGCGGGCACCCAAATTGGTAAGGAATTCCATCGTAAATTTCCGGTGTGCCCTCAGCCTGCGGAAGGTGGTTGATTTGTGGGATTGTTTATGGAAGGGCAGAATGTCAGGATCAGACGCCCTAATCTCTGCCATTTCTATTTGACCTGTTTGACTCTATCTTGAATCACTGTGTGCTGTTTTAAGAGCCTGTGTATAACCATGAGCTGTCTGCTTTGTGCTGTGATTTAGTCTTTGCAAATATTTCTGCTGGGCCGTGTTATCTGGAGGAAAGGAACTGTCTAACACCCAAGGCCAAGGCGACCTGGCTATCGCTTGGAAAGGAGTCCGGGCTGGTACCTGTGGGAGGGGGGTTTCTCCTCCCTGGGAAACTGTGCAACTTTGGGCGGGAAAGGGAGAGAGTAAAAGTGCTTGCTTTACATGTATTGATCAGAATCGACTATGAACGTGGAGGCGTCTTGATCTGCTAGCAATAAAGCTTTTTATTAATCAAGAAGCATTGTTGATAGTCTGTCTGGACAAGTATGGAACGGCCCCCAGTGTTCTGCCTATGGATCACTCCTTCTATTGGGCTTAACCTGTTGAATGCAGAAAGGGGCATTTAGCCAAAGTTAACACAACCACTGCTGACTGGTCACAGATCTCCTCAAGATGGAAACAGCAACAACTCCCTGGACTAGAATAATGAGTGGAAAAGATCAGAGAGCTTGCAGTGATGGCTAAACTTACAAATCTCGTCAATAGAAGACCACCGAAAGAATTTCAAGAATGCCGGGACCCATTCTTGGAAGAACTGAACAAATAACTCCTTAATTATTACTAATAAAATGATTTTTAAAAACATATACTGTTGTCTCATTCAACAAATGACTCGTTTTTTAAACACAGAAACCAGTGATATTGCTTGCAAGCATCAATTTATTTTGATTATAATTCATTGAAAATTGACCCATTCTACTGATTTTATTTAGCTAGAGGCCCCCATTGCAAAATTTCTACCCGTTTTCTGTGCCTTTTGGAAACCCATTCACCTCCACCCTTCTTAAGAAGGGAGCCAGGATGTTCAAAGCACTTAATCCACAGCTTCCTTCCCTATTTCCATAAATGGTATAATCTGCAAGGAGTCAGCTTTGCTATCCCGGGAAGGGTAGTGTGGTAGTGTCCAAGGTGCTGTTGGTCAGTGGGGTGCCCACAATGGTACCACTGCTACATTCCATGCGAGTGATACTGATGTTGACTCTATTAGCAAGCCTCGCTTCCAGGGGTCGGTAGATACATGTGATTGGTGTAGTGCATCCCTGGACAGCACCACTCAGTGGAATAAGGACACCTGCAATTTCTGCAAGGGGAAAAAAAGGAAGAGCATCCACATAAGTTGCAGAATGGGACCTTAATGATGAAGAGAGTGGGAATGATGTTCTGAGGCCTCTAAAATCAACATTTTTTCTTCAAATAGTGAATGTTTTCAGTTCAGTCCTTCCATTTCACTACTCTAAAGAAGTTTCTCGCAAGTCAGTCCTTTGCAGGGAGTTGATCCTATAGGGAGTACTGGGGTTGCTAGTAGTTAGTGGTCTCCAGCTGACACTTAGAAATCGTTTACTATCGCAATTGATATCTAGACTAGCAAGTTCAGTTGTCTTGGAGAAAATGGCTCTTTCGGAAGATGGATTCTTTAGCGTTGAACATGCCTTTTAAGGGGTCTGTGGCCTCTTGAACTGAAAAATGCTATTCTGATCTCCTTGCACCCCCATACCTTTACTTAAAGCCAAGAGTGCTGGAGAAAAATTGTCACACATGCTTGCTTTGAGATTTCGAATTTCAATTGCCTCCTTACTCAACTAATAGTTCCCACCTCCCAAATAAACCATGGAGCTGTGCTAGGTAGAATATTTAGGAACAATCAATTTGATCAGCAAGGGAAATCGATTTCCAGAGCTTCAAAAGGAGAACTCCCCCACCACATATGAACAGAAACTTGTTTCTACATCTCAAGGATGCTACAGATGTACTTATGCCAAGAAAGCAGATGTGCATGTACATCTGGAATCTGGCCTTTGTGCTCCAAGCATTTTTGTCAGATGTTCTGTCAGATGGGAGGGTACAGATTAATAATCTGCAAGGATGAACTATTGTCACCTGATCACTCATTGACTGTTTCCAGCAATATCATTCAGGGCTGCATTTTTAAAGGGCTGGTTTTTCCATCTCTTTCCACATTAAAATTCTCATGTCTAGGAAAAGTCTGAAATTACTGTCTCACTTACCATGCATTTTGTAAATTCCTGGCTGCAACAATTTCATCTGTCAAGGTTGAGTCTGATTTGGGGCTGCCCAATGCAGAAGTGCATACACCCCGTCTCACACCCATGCCTGCCATTTTTAGTCATTTGGGCATGCCCCTTTCCTTATTAGAGCCTTTTCTGGCACAGAGTGGTAAGGCAGCAGACATGCAGTCTGCAAGCTCTGCCCATGAGTCTGGAAGTTCAATCCCAGCAGCCACCTCACGGTTGACTCAGCCTTCCATCCTTCCGAGGTCGGTAAAATGAGTACCCAGCTTGCTGGGGGGTAAACGGTAATGACTGGGGAAGGCACTGGCAAACCACCCTGTATTGAGTCATGGCAGACTCAATACAGGGTGGTTTGCCAGTGCCTTCCCCAGTCATTACCGTTTACCCCCCAGCAAGCTGGGTACTCATTTTACCGACCTCGGAAGGATGGAAGGCTGAGTCAACCTTGAGCCAGCTGCTGGGATTGAACTCCCAGCCTTATGGGCAAAGCTTTCAGACGGCTGCCTTACCACTCTGCGCCACAAGAGGCTCTTATACCTTTACCTTTACCTTTAGCTTATTGTTGTCTTGCGCATAATAATATGACGAGGGCCAAAGCCTGTTGCATTCAGGAATACAACGGGCACTAATAGGGGGTGGAAGAACTCTGCAGATGGCCTCTCCCTCCCCCCAGGACCTGGAAAGGCTGCAGGCTGCAGGCTCCTGGGCAGGGAACTCACCAGCAGGGATCTGTAGCCTCTGAGAATTGGAGGGACGTGGAAGGAGGAGGGGGTGGTCGGGGTGGGGGATGGAGGGTGATTGGCTGGCTATTGGACAGACAGGCTGCTGGTTGGAGGCAGAGGCACTCAGCGGCAGGACAGCCACCCTGAGTGGGTGTTAAGTGCTAAGTGGCACTTAAGCCATGAGACCAGCTCCTCCCCCTGGGCCTTACCAGAAATATTAAGCGGAACAGATAACCCAGGGTTAAAAGGAGAAAAAAAAACATTCAGGACACTTTGGAGGGAATGGAGGGCTGGGGGGTGGGGCTGGAGGTCATCAAGGACACAGAATGGTAGGATTGTGATGTGTAATGAAAACAAAGGTGCAATCAGGCACCATTTTACAAAACACACTTTAAAAAAAAGGGGGGGGGAGAACAAAATCTGTACTGTGCATGATTTATTGAAATATGGGGAATGTCCTGTTGGGTTACTACAGAATATGTTCCTGACCTAAGCAGACTTAGGTCAGGAAATTTCTGATAATTTTCAAATCCTGATTGGCTTAATTGGAGAGTTCTTGCTCTTTTGTATATACTTCCTCCCTGGTTGTCTCACTTTCCCTACAAAGTTTGTTTCTCTTCCAAATAAAATTATTTTATTATTTTATGCAGCCTGGTGCTTGGAATTCATTGCATATTTAAACTCTGCTGGCATTTTCCTCTCCTTTACAATAAGCCTGGCAAAATGGGGGGGGGGGGGGGGCTTTAGGACTGCTTTGCTCACTCTCTGAAACTGTGTGGACGTGGGGGTCTGCAAATCAAATAAATACATAATATATAAATAAATCATCCCCATGGAGAGTATAGAAGAGTAGGGGAGGGCAACATGAGGGAGGCTCAGTCTGGTTGTAGTAATTGGGGTTCCACTGGCTCAACCATAAGCTTGGTGGAAGAGCTCCATCTTGCAGGGCTTGTGAAACTGGGTGAGTTTCGTCAGGATTCTGATATTGTGTTGGAGCTCATTCCACCAAGTAGGAGCCAACGCTGAAAAGGCCCTGGTCGAAGCTAAGCATCCTCCCTTGGGTCTGGGGTCATTCAGATGGTTGGAATTAGCTAATCACAGCACTCTCTGAGTGACATAATCAAACAGGTGGCCTGAAATGGACTCCATCTCTGGGCTCTGGTTGTCAACCTTCCCCATTGCCAGGACTACTTCACCAGAATGGTCTGGCTACTTGGTGTTCCCTTTTCAGCACGTTTATGGCTCACACTTTCTATTTGGATTCTCTGTCTCTTGTTGCATTGCATTTTTACCTCCAATAGTATTAAACATTATATGATCCCTGTTGGGGGCATGCACATGGATAGTTTTTTTTTTTACAGAAGACAAAGAAATATCTATCCATCTTCTACATATATAAAAAGTACCTCTACTCACCTAAAGTCACAGAACCAGAAAAATTGACACATAGAGTCTCCTTGCCAGTGCAGGCAATTGATGCCACTGGCTGGCAGTTATTTCTCCCCATGGAAAAGCAGGCTGGACACAGATGCCCATTGGGAACCAAATATATGTCCTGAGTCCCTGCAAAAACAACTCTGACCGTTGGTTCAGCATTCCACCATACACTATTCAACATTTAATGAAACTATCATCCCCTTGTCCCTCCCTAGAAAAAAAATAGCCTGTACATTGTATTGGTGTCTGTAGATCTATCAAGGGCCGACCTTGAGGCTTGAGGCAGGGTCGTATCCTGTGCTGTAATCACCCAGTGCATGACTTGATCCCAACTGTTGGATCCAGTCAGTTTAAATGGAAACTGAAAAATAGTGCACACTGGTAGGAAGGACTGGCAACCAATGCAGCTTCCTCAGCACCGGCTGGATATGGGTGCTCCAAGATGTACCACTGAGGACACTAGCAGCTGTATTCTGCACCAGCTGGAGTTTCCAGGTCAAGGAAGAAAGTAGGCCTGCATAGAGCAAGTTACAGAAATGCAGCTTTGAGTTGACTAATGCATGAATCACTGTGGCTAGATAGTCCGGGATAAGATAGGGAACTAGTAGCCTTACGTGGCATAGGTGGCCAAATGCCATCTGAGCTACCCTTGTTACCTGGGCCTCCATAGAAAGAGAGGTATCCAGAATAATCCCCAGATTCCTGGCTGAGGACAAGATGTTAAGTTCCATCCTGGGTAGGGTGGGTATGTGCGCTTCCTGGTCTGCCACCTTACTGTCCAGCCACAGGAACTTTGTCTTGGAGGTGTTGAGTTTCAGGTGACTCTGCTCTAACAATTCAGAAACAGCTTCCAAACAACTGGCAAATGTATCTGCAGGTGAATCCAGATGGTGGCCCATGAGGAGCTAAAGCTGGGTGTAATCCGCATACTGGTGACACTCCAGCTCATAACTCTGGACCAGCTGTGCCAGAGGGCACATAAAGATGTTAGATAATGTAGGGGAGAATACCACCTCCTGCTGGACCCCAGAAGGGAATTGATAAGGACACAATAATTCCTCCCCCACTGCCACCGTCTGTGTCCAATTCCAGAGAAATGAGCACAGCCCTTGAATGGCTGGCCCCTGAATTCCGGCTCTGGTGAGGCAGTCGGCCAACAACTTGTGTCTGACCATGGCAAACACAGCCAACAGAGGAAGCATCATGAGTATGGCCGAACCACCCTGATCCAGGTGCTGCTGGAGATCATCCACCAAGGCAACCAACACCATCTCCACCCTGTGATCAGGACGGAAGCCCGAATCGCATAGGTCAAGCACTGAAACATCCTCTAAGTATGCAAGGAGCCAGTCTGCTGCTAAAGCTGGGTGTAATCCGCATACTGGTGACACTCCAGCTCATAACTCTGGACCAGCTGTGCCAGAGGGCACATAAAGATGTTAAATGATGTACCACCTCCTGCGGAACCCCAGGAGGGAATTGATAAGGACACAATAATTCCTCCCTCTGTGTCCAATTCCAGAGAAAGGAGCACAGCCCTTGAATGGCTGGCCCCTGAATTCCGGCTCTGGTGAGGCAGTCGCCCAACAACTTGTGGCTGACCATGTCAAGCACAGCCAACAGATCAAGCATCATGATTATGGCCGAACCACCCTCATTGTCAGGATCAGGGGTCTGATCTCTGCCATGATTTGTGACCGATGACCTGTGTAACAGCTTTTTGGTTTAGTGTGTGTTGTTTTAAGGATCTCTGTGTAACTCTGTTTATGTAACCCTGAGCTGCCCGCTTCAAGCTGTAATTTAGATTAGCAATTGCTGTTCTGTTCTGTGTTAACAGGAAGGGAGGAACTATCTAACATCCAAGGCTATGACAGCCTGGTTATTGTCTGGACGGGAGCCCAGGATGGGACCTGTGAGAGGGGGGCTTTCGCTCTCTGGGAACGGGGGAACTTTGGGTGGGAAAGAACTGGTAAAAGTTCCTGCTGTCTGTGAATTGGCCAGAATCGACCCTGAGCGTTAAGGTGTTCTGATCTGCTATCAATAAAGCTTTCTATTAACCCAGAAGCAAGTTGTCAGTCTGTCTGCCCTTGACGTTGATCCAGATGGTGCTGGAGATCATCCACCAAGGCAACCAACACAATCTCCACCCTGTGATCAGGACGGAAGCCCGACTCGCATAGGTCAAGCACTGAAACATCCTCTAATGTATGCAAGGAGCTGGTCTGCTGCAGCCTGTCCAATCACCTTGCCCAGAAATACAAGATGCAGAACTGGGTGGTGATTGGCCAGGTCCTGAGGATCCAGCGAAGGATTTTTCAGTAAGGGATGAACCTCTGCCTCCTTCAGCACCTCTGAGATCTAACCTAGAGACTGGGCCTCCGATCTTCTGGTACCTTATCTTGAGCAACTAAGACAGACAGGGATCAAGGGGGCTGGTGGTTCCCTTCACTGATCCCAGCAACTCATCCACTTTGGTTCCCGAGAACTGCCTGGAACCATCAAACATATCCACCCAAGGTGGCCAAGGGGCTTCTAGTTTTCTCTCTGTATTAAAAGTGGCAGGAAGGTCCAGGTGGAGTGACAAGACCTTGTCCTCAAAAAAGCACACTATTTCCTTAAAGGCAATTGACTACTATTTTGGCATCTCTCCTCGAGGGTGGTCAGAGATCAAAATACCCTAAATAATTGGGCCACTCAAGAGCTCACAGACGCGATAGAGGTGGCATAAAATTCATGTTTTGGTGCCCTAACCACCATCTCATATGCCCTCATAAGGATGCAATAAGATGTTCTTGCCGCTACAGTATAAGGAAGCATCAAGAACATAACAGTGGAACATTTTTAAGAGTAGAACCCTAGAGTAGAACAATAGATTTAATACTTTAACAATTAACATTAGAATATTATAACTTTACAACTGTGCATTTAACTTCACTGTGGTTCAGCTCTTCATCTGGAAGGTTTTGGTGATAGGGGCCTCTGGCTCTGGTTGGTTTGTGTGTCTCGACTGAAAAATTGGTGAAAGAGCTCCACTTTGCAGGCAATGCTGAATTGTTTGAGATCCTGCAGAGTCCTGATCTCATTTGGGAGCTCATTCCATCAAGTGGGGGCCAGGACAGAGAAGGCTGTGGTGCTGGTCAAGGTCAGATGAGCCTCCCTGGGCTCAGGGATCACCAGTCTGTTGTTGTTCGTAGAGTGTAGTGCTCTCTGGGGGGCACAGGTAGAGAGGCAGTCCCTCAGGGACTCCGGGACCTGACCATGTATGGCCTTGAAGGTGATTAGCAGGACCTTAAGCCTGATCCAGTATGCAACTGGTTGCCAGTGCAGCTGTTGGAGAATGGGTTGGATGTAGGCCCTTTAAGGTGTTCCTGTGAGAACCCTGGCTTCTGCATTCTGCACCAGTTATAGTTTCTGGATCAGGGATAAGGGGAACCCAAAGAGCGAGTTGCAGAAATCCAGCCTACAGGTGACCATCACCTGGATCACTGTGGCTAGGAGGGCCAGGTCGGGCGCAAGTAGCTTGGTGCAAGTGGAAGAACTCTAGCCATGCTACTCTTGTGACCTGTTCCTCCATGAAAAAGGAGGTAAGAAAGATCACACCAGATTCCTAATGGAGTGAGCTACTAGTAGTTGCTCCCCATTCAGTTAGGGCAGTTGCGATTCCTCACTGGGACCCTTCCTACCAAACCACAGGACTTCTGTCTTATTGAGTTTCAGACAGCTCTGCTTGAGCCAGCCTGTCACTGCTTCCAGACATCTGGCTAATAAATCTGGGGGTAAATCAGGATGGCCATCCATCATGAGGAAGAGCTGGTGTCATCAGCGTATTGGTAACATCCCAGTCCAAAACTCTATACCAGCTGGGCAAGAAGGGGCATAAAAATATTGAATATGAATGGGGAGAGAATCACTCCTTGAGGCACCCTGCATGAGCATTTCCCACTATGTAATGGGTTCTCTCCAATAGAAAAGAGATCAGCCATTGGAGGGCTGTCCCTCATATCCTGGCATCGGTGAGGTGGCAAGCTAATACCTCATCATCGAATGCTGCAAATAGATGTGTTAAATGTTGCCAAAAAGTCAAGTAATACTAGCAGTGCTGACCCGTCTCGGTCCAGCTGGTGGTGGAGATCATCCATAAGGGTGACCAGTGCTGTCTCAATCCCGTGGCCACGCCAGAAGCCCTATGGAGCTGGTCTAGGACCAAAGCTTCATCCAGGAATGCTGCCAGATGGCCCACGGCAGCTCTTTCCAGCACCTTCCCTAGGAACACTAAGTGTGAAACGGGGTCGCAGTTGGGGTCACAGCAGATCCAGAGAAGTTTTCATCAGGAAAGGGTGAACCACCGGCTCCTTCAGCCCCACTGGGAATTCTCCATTTAAGAGGGAGATACAAGTTGGGGGGTTTGGAGGGGTTCTCTGGTTCAATTTTGGTTCAGTTTTTGCCTCTTTTACCATCATGCTGGACTCACAATAAAGAACTGAAAAGAACTCCCAGTGTCCTGGGTGTAAACTGCACGGAGTTTTTATTCCAACCCCAGATCGATTCAGTCCCTGCCCTCTACACAGAATGAGATTTCCGTTTGGATTTGGGGCGATTTTAATTTTCCTTCTGCAGCAAGAAGGATTGATCCGGAGTGACCCTACATTTATTGTGTTTTATCTTGGAGTGCTGAAAATCCGGAATATATTCAGAAAATCAAATTGTTTTGAATCTGGGCTCTTCTCCGTGGTAGAGGACCGTGATTGGCTACAGATGGTCATGTGACAAGCCTGCCTTAAAGGAGAAGCCCCTATGTTCATTCAACTTCTGTCGGCCTTGGATTTTTTTGTGTGCCTTCTTCGTCCCCCCCCCCCCCCTTCAAGAAAAGACAGGATTTTTTCCCTCCCTCCTCTGACTTCTTGGATCCTTTCCCCCCTTCAAGAAAACAAAGAAAGAGTCTTCATTTGCCCCCCTCCTCTTCTGAGCCTCCCTAACCACGTGCAGAAGACTTTCCTGTTTCAATGGGGAGGGGGGGAAAGAGGAAGACTCGAGTTCAAAGCAATCTGAATTCAACAGGATTGACAATGGAATAAAAAAAGTAAGTGCAGACTCTGCCCTAGTCTCTGAAGTCACAGATCTAACACATTGCTTAATACCTTTAATGGAGGGTTTTAGGGATTATTCTAAGACTTCTCCTTACTGCACCAGCAACTAGCAGATTTCACCGCTCAATCCCTAGTAGTTCTTAATAAGTGAAGGATGGAGAAAAAGCAAACATGAACGTGAGAATGAAGGGAGAAAAGGACAGGAAGTCAGGAGCAAAACAAAAAAAGAAAGAACAAAGAGACGGACAGAACAATAAAGGAATATCAGAAAGAAAGGAAAAACGAATGGGAAAAATGAAGGTATCTGGAAAGCAACAGAAGTCCACGGACTCTGTTTCCCATTCTAATAATTAAAAAAAAATCAGAAACATAAGACCTCTAAGAAATATGTGGCAAAAGAAAACTCAGGTTCTGAGTTGTGAATTTTCAGTTCCTACAGAATGGCCATAATGTGTGCAAATATTTTACAGGTGTAATGTGAGGGTCACTGACAGAATCATAGAATCATAGAGTTGGAAGGGATCTCATGGTTATCTAGTCCAACCCCCTGCACTATGCAGGGCACTCACATCCCGATTGCTCATCCATTGTAACCTGCCACCCCTTTCCCTTCACAGAATCAGCCTCTCTGTCAGATGGCTATCTAGCCTCTGTTTAAAAATTTCCAAAGATGGAGAACCGACCACCTCCCGAGGAAGCCTGTTCCATTGAGAAACCGCTCTGTCAGGAACTTCCTCCGGATGTTTAGATGGAATTTCTTTTGAATTAATTTCATCCCATTCGTTCTGCTCTGTCCCACTGGGGCAAGAGAGAACAATCTCTAGTTGTTCTCCTAAGACATGGAGGTTCAGCTAGGGTAGAAGGGCAAATCTTGCCCAAATGTTGGTGTCTTCAAGTGTAATTATGTAATTTCCCTCAGAGGCACATTGGTACTAAAACACAAAGATGGAAAAGAACCAGAGTTTTTACAGCTTCTGAAAAGATGCAGATACTCACCCCGAAGAATGCCATTGTTGCAAAGGTCGTTTTTGCAACAATGCAATATTATTTGAACTTGTAAGTTCTGTGATGTGGTTGTGCTGGTATTTCCTGATTTACACAGTGATGACGACACGCAAGCCTTGATAGTGTACGTGGGGATAACAGCTGTGAAGAGGAATAAGAAAGAAGGTGTAGAGGACCAACAGTTTGGTTCCATTATCTCTGGATTTAATTGTTTGTGCCATTGTCAAAAATGTACATTGGCTGATGATTTTAAAAAGTAGAAATACGGGAAAAATGGATTTTGTCCACCAAATACTTAAAATATAATTTATACAAGGGGTGAATCACAAAATTGTCAAATTTAGGTTTGCTATTTGACAAGACCTTGGGCAGGTTTTAATTAATTTTAATGAATTTTTGTGGTATGATAATGACAGAAATGTTTTAATGTATTTTTGGTGTAAGCCCCTGGGAAGGATGGTATAGAATCTTCATAAACAAATGTATTATTTATATTAATTTATTATTGATTTATCCATTGGATTTCATACACACCGCTCCCTGCAGCCTCAGTTATGGTAGGTTACAAACAGTACGACCCCACAATAAAAGAGTAAAAACAAATCTGCAGCTTAAAAAAACTAACACTAAAACCTTACCTCCACCCCCCTGCTCAACAATATCCTACTGCGTATCTCAGGGGGATGTTAACGGGGGAATAGACTGCTGTCCCTGCTAAGCTAAGGAGGGGCCCTGATCTAATCTCACCTGGCTTCAACCAAATGCCTGGAGAAACAGCTCCATCTAGCACGCCCTGCAGTACTATGAAAGCTCTGTGAGGGCCCTTAGCTCTTCCAGGACCTCATTATCATCATCATCATCATCAACATTATTATTATTATTATCATCATCATCATCATCAATAATAATATTAATATATATGTTGAGGCCAGGCATACTTCTTGAGCTTTTAGCTCCCTGCCTCGCCAATGCCGGGATCAGAGGGACTGCCCTTCAGTGGCTGATCTCCTTTCTCCAGGATAGCAATAGGGGCTAGCAATAGGAGAGAGCTCCTCAAGCCGTCTCCAGCTTGCATGTGGAGTTCCTCAGGAAGCTGTTCCCTCTCCAGTCCTATTCAACGTCTTCATGCACCCTCTTGCTCAACTGGTGCGGAGGTTTGGGCTGGGTTGTCATCAATATGCTGACGACACCCAGCTCTTCCTCCTGATGGATCGCTGCCCTGACTCCCCAGAAGCATTAGCCAGCTGCCTGAAAGCAGTGACGAGATGGCTCAAGCAGAGTCATCTGAAGCTCAACCTTTCAAAGACGGCTGTGGCTGGGCAGGAAGGGCTCAAGTGAGGAAACGTGTCTACCCACCCTGGATGGAGTGCAGCTATCACTGGCTCACTCTGCCAGGAACATGGGTGTGGTTTTAGATGCCTCCCTATCAATGGAGGCTCAGGTCACCCATGTAGCATGGCTGGCATTCTACCACCTCCGCCAAGCCCAACTACTAGCTCCCTACTTGACGCCAGAACACCTAGGCACAGTGATCCACGCAATGGTCACCGGTAGGCTATTGTAACTTGCTGTCCACAGGCCTGCCCTTAACCTTGATCTGTAAACTGCAGCTGGGCCAGAACACTGTAGCTCTGGTTCCCACAGCAACGTCAGCGAGGTCCCATATTTGGCCCTTCCTGCAACAACTGCACTGGCTTCCAATCGCATTCCGGATCAGGCTTAAGGTTCTGGTAATCACCTTTAAGGCCATCCGATGTGTGGGCCCAGTGTAACTAAGGGATCGCCTCTCTGCCTACACCCCTCAAAGAGCCTTATGCTCTGCTACTAACAACTGCCTAGTGATCCCTAGTCCCAAGGAAGCTGGCTTGACCTCAACCAGGGCCAGAGCTTTTTCCATCCTGGCCCCCACCTGGTAGGACGAGCTCCTGGAGGAGATCAGAACCCTAGCGGAGCTTAAACGGTTCCACAGGGCCTGTAAAAGGGAGCTCTTCCACCAGGTTTTTGGTTGAAGTCGACCTGATTTTAATCACTTCTCAATGGCCCCTGAGCCTGCCCCATGAAAACCACCACCGACATGTCTATCCCATGGTGCTATCACCATGCTACAGTTAAAATGGACGTTATCACCATTATGCTATTGTTCTCCTGTTATGACTGTGTTGCTATTATCATGCTATTTGTAAAAATTGGATTAAAACATTTGGTGAGACTACCAATTAGCAACATATTAGGAAACAGCTCATTCCTCACACATTGGGTAATGGACTCTCAATGCGCTTTTGCAGCTAGACGTTCCTGTGTGGAACAGGGTAATCTACTTCTAAAGTGCATTAGCCAACATGTGAGGAATAAGACAGTTAATGAGAATGATGTGATTGTTTAAGAGCAGCTGCCATTAAGAGCAGCCACGGATTGAAGCAGTGGCGGGCCACCAAATTAGGTATGACGGCCTGGGACCATGGGTCCTGGGAGAAGAAACAATGTCCTGCGGGGAGGCGGGGCTATTCGAGCACCTTTATAAGGCACCATGAGGACATGGCCTGGCCTCTCCACTCGAGACTCTGCCGGGACAGCTTCCTGCCCTCCCACCCCGAGAGTTTTGTCGGTTGTTGTTGTTGATTTATGGGTTATTTATGGGTTATGGCTGATTTATGTTGTTGATTTATGGGAGAGGAATGGGAAGGCAACTGTAAGCTGCTTTGAGCCTCCTTCGGGTAGGGAAAAGCGGCATATATGAACCAACTCTTCTTCCTCTTCTTCTTATATTGTCAGTTTTGTCACAGTTTCGGATTAGGGCACATGAGGAGGAGCATGTTTGGCAGGAAGCTGGTTTGTTCACCGGACTCCCTGAGGTGTTGGAAGTCCCATTAAGGATCCGGCTGATTTAAGCACGGCTGATCCTGCTGGGTGGCCAGGGGCTCAAAGCCAAGCGACCTGGGGAGCCAAATGAGAGGGTTGTCCATTGGCTCCTCGCACAGGCCATGTCCCTCGTGGAGAACTCCAGAGGCAAGGGATCGGCTTTTCCAGCTGGGAAGGGTGGTCCCGGGGCGCCTCTGGGCTCCGCATTGGAGCAGCTGGAGGGCTGTGGGGTTGCATGGTCAAATTGGGCCAACCCTCTGTTTATGAATTGAGGCTGAGTACACTCCATGTTAACGCCAGCATAGAGAGTCACGTCTTATTTAGCACAGTGCCAGCCTGCAATTCAACTTTTATTATTTGTATTAGTAAAAGAGCCCATTTGTAAAAATGGCCATGTGTAGGCGGGTGGAGAAGGCAGTGTGAGGGGGGGGGCGGCCTCTGCGTCAACGGCAGAGCAGGGCGGCGGCATGGTTGCAGCAGGGGTTGCAGCTCGCGGTGAGGCTCCTGTAGGGGTCAGTGCTGGGGCGCAGCCGTTTGCTGGGGCTGGGAGGCGCAGTTGTTTGCCGGGGCGGAGAGGCGAAGGTTCGCTGGGCTGGGGAGGTGCGGCCTCTGCTGGGCCAGGTGTCAGGATCAGTCCCTGCTCTCTGCCATGTTAGTATTCAGTGAACCTGTCTGACTCCATCTTGTATGCTGTGTCTTTGCTGAAACATTCCCATGTAACCAAAACCCCTGCTTGTAGTTTTCCTTTGATTTCCCTTTGCTTTGATCCTTGGATTTTCACACTGCATATTTCCCCTACTGTGAAACAATGTTGCCTGGTTCCTGTAAACAGCTTATCTCCTAGCCCAAGGCGCCGGCTTGACCAACTTCAACACCTTGGCAGGATGCCTGGGATGGCACCTGAGTGAGCCCCCCTCCCTTGGGAACGCTCAAGTTTTGGGCGGGAGAAAAGTATTGATAAGTGCCTACTGTTCCTGTATCGGACAGATTTGACTTTGAATATTATAGTGATCTGATCAGCTGCCAATTAAAGCTTTCTTGCTATAGAAGTTTTGGTTGTGAGTTTTGTCAGCGCTTGACACCAGGGAGGCACGGTGTTCACTGGGCCGGGGAGGGGCAGGCCTTCGGAGGGCCGGGGACGCACAGCCTTCACTGGGCCTGGGAGGCACGGGCTCGCTGGGGAACGCGGGGCCACGGGGCTCGTTTCCCTTCCAGTAGCCGTGGGCCAGGGCCATGCAGGCCGCACAGAGCATCCACCGGAAGCACGCCAGGCCCTGGGAAGCCTTTGCGCGGCGAGATGCTCTGCATGGGTTGTGTGGGCCTGGGCAGCGGCTGCTGGACAGGAAAGGAGGGTCACGGCCCCGCGTTCCCTGGTGAAGGCCGCTGGTGGGGGGGATGGGAAAGGAGCAGGGATGCCGCATCCCTGCTCCTATCCCGAGGGCGAGGGGAAGCCGCTGGATAACTCACTCTCAGGGAAGGCTGTCTCTCCTTGTGTTTGGTGAGTCCCTGGCCGGCCCATGCAAGGCCGGGCCAAGCAGCCAATGAGAAGCTGCGCTAGGCGTGGCTCCCCATTGGCAGCTTGGCCCTGGAGAGACACTCGGAGGGCCCTATCAGGAGCCTCTTCAGGGCTCCTGATTGGGCCCTTCGAGTTTTTATCATGGACAGGGCTCGCCCTTTCTCCTCCCCCTTAGGGCTTACTCTTTTATTTATACCGCTCCTCAGGAGCGGTTTAAAGATTATTATTGAACATGGCATTATTGACCATAGAATTTTATATCCAGGATTAAATAGTATTGGTCCTAAATGTAGTCAAACGAGGTTCTCATATAATCAGGCCCACACACTGCTTTCTTTAATGGGGCTTATTCTGAGCAAATTATTCTTACAATTCCGCTGTCAGTGTTTCCAGGGTCTCTGGGCTGAAATTCTGTTCTTGTGCAGCCTTGTACAGAGACACCAAATTATGACTGGGAGTAAATGACCCATTTGCTGATGTTAGAATAGGAAATTGAAAGATAAGCTACACCTTAGGCAGATATCCTGTTTTTACTCACGCAATGTAGCTGATCCCTTTATGGAAACACAAGCATCTTCACCAGGTGAACACTGTTGAATTTCAGAATCAGCACATCGCCCTGTTATGCTCGCACATGCGTAACATTGCAGGGATGCCCCTGCAAAGAGAGAAGAGAGAGAATCCATGCCAGATGCAGCACTGATATGACATTTCACAAAGCAGACCATTGTTTTCTTTTAGAACCACAGAATTAGGATGCATCTGTTCTTGGCGTTTATTGAAGGAATCTATTGTAGTAGATACATTTATTTGAATATAGCCATAGGCTTTGCAAAATATAAAATATAAATCTACAAACAGTAAGATAGAATAGAAGAAACTGTATAAAAATACCAAATTTAAGACCAAAGAACTGAAACAGCATACATGTCTACAGAATGCAAGAGTGTTAAAAGCCTGCCTTAACGGTTGTAACGTTGGCACTTATTTTGCTTGCAGCCAAAGCAAATAGTGCAGTTTTACATGTTACATTATTAACCTGGTCAGATAAGAGAGAGATTTTCTTTTCAGCAACAGAGGGAAGGTTAGAGCCCTGTAAGATCTCATTGAGATATTTGGCCCTGAGTTGAGTGTAAAGTAAGCAGTCAAATACGTAGTGGGGTAAATTTTCCAGAAAGAGCCTCTTGTGGCGCAGAGTGGTAAGAGGCAGAAATGCTGTTAAACAGGCTTAAAATGAAGAAAATTGTGAAAAGCACTAGGCCACCCAGGTATGACCTAAATCATATCCCTGACGAATATACGGTAGAAGTGGCACATAGATTTAAGGGATTAGATCTGATAGACAGATTGTCTGAAGAACTATGGATGGAGGTTCACAACACTGCACAAGAGATAGGAACTAAATGCATCCCAAAGAAAAAGAAATGCAGGAAAGCAAAATAGCTGTCTGAGGAAGCTTTACAAATAGCTGAGGAGAGAAGGGAAGTGAAAGGCAAGGGAGAAAGAGAAAGATACACCCAACTGAATGCAGAATTCCAGAGAATAGCTAGACGAGATAAGAATGCCCTCTTAAATGAACACTGCAAACAAATAGAAGAAAACAATAGAATACAGAAGACCAGAGATCTTTTCAAGAAAATTGGAGATATGAAGATAATGTTTCATGCAAAGATGGGTATGATAAAGGACCAAAATGTTAGGGACCTAACAGAAGCAGGAGAGATTAAGAACAGGTGGCAAAATTATACAGAAGAACTATACAAGAGCGAGCTTAACATCCTTGATAACCATGATGGGGGAGTCACTGACCTGGATCCAGACATCCTGGAATGTGAAGTCAAAAGGGCCTTAGGAAGTCTGAGCAACAATAAAGCTAGTGGTGGTGACAGCATTCCAGTTGAACTATTCAGAATCTTTAAACTCACTGTAGTAAAAGTGCTACACTCAATATGGCAGCCAATTTGGAAAACTCAACAGTAGCCACAGAATTGGAAAAGGTAAGTTTAAGTTCCAGAAATACAGGCAGGATTTTGAAGAGGCAGAAGAACCAGAGACCAAATTGCCAACATACACTGGATCATGGAGAAAGCCAGGGAGTTCCAGAGAAACATCTACTTCTGCTTTATTGACTATGCTAAAACCTTTAATTGTGTGGAGCACAACAAATTGTGGCAAGTTCTTAAAGAGATGGGAATACCAGAGCATCTTATCTGTCTCTTGAGAAGCCTATACACAGGTTGTGGAGAAACAGTGAGAACCGGGCACGGAATCACTGATTGGTTCAAAATGGAGAAAGGAGTGTGGCAAGGCTGTATACTGTCGCCCTGCCTATTTAACTTGTATGCGGAGCACATCATGGCCTGTATGGCCTCTTCCAACTCTATGATTCTATGATTCTATGATCATGGGAATGACAGGGTTAGATGAGTCACAAATTGGGACTAAGATTGCAGGGAGAAATATCAACAACCTCAGATATGCAGATGATACCACATTAATGGAAGAGGTGGCTGGATGGTGTCACTGAAGCTGTCGGTGTGACCTTAAATGGACTCCGGGGAATGGTAGAGGACAGGAAGGCCTGGAGGATCATTGTCCATGGGTTCGCAATGGGTCAGAAATGACTTCACAACTAACAACAACTCATTTTATGGCATTGTGACACACAATACCTTGTTTTCCACCTTGTTTATGTTAACAAAACTGAGAGGGGAAAAAATCTCCTGGATATGATTTTTATTCTGATCTCTTGTTACTGACAGAAAAAGGGCCAGTACCGATAGCTACCACGAGAGTAGCCAGATAGGCCCTAGCACATTGGCTGTTGTTTTATAGTGCTGAGTGTTGATGCCGGCTGGGACAAGTTCTTAGAGCTTTGGGTATATATGTGTGTGTTGAAAAATCACTTTAAAAGGCAAAATGGCCTCAAAGAAATGCTCTCTACCCACAATATCTTATTCCCTCACCCTTTGTGGAGGTTAACCACAAAGTGTCAGAGAAAGCTACAGATCCTCTGATCATATAATCATAGAATCATAGAGTTGGAAGGGGCCATACAGGCCATCTAGTCCAACTCCCTGCTCAACGCAGGATCAGCCCAATGATTCTTTTGTGTCTTCTGCTATTGACGTAAACCACCTGTACACCATAGACAGGACACACAGTTTTATTTAATTTTGGGGAAATTTTCCTTTTTTGAGGGACAGGAATGGGCATAACAGTAAAATGACTAACCATCTCATTCTTATTTTGTTTAAATCAAGTAATGAAAGATTCCTTCCTGTCATTTCACTACAAGCCTCTAGACTCTGTTGCACATTTAAGTTCCATAAGAAATAGCCTGCTTCACTAGATGCATGCAATGTGTACCCACCTAATATCTTGGGACATTAGGGCAGTAATACTAATATGGACATGAAAGCCATTAGCTTTATTTTTCTAGGTCAACCCACAAATCCTTTCAATCTTGTTTTCTTCTGGTTTTGTCTAACTACTGTTTATATTCCCTTCCCTGGAGTTTGAGTTTCTACTAACCTGTAGAGAAGAGGGCCCAAAGCAGGCATGTGCTTAGGAGTGTCCTCATAATGCCAGGAAGGGCTTGTATCAGAGATGAAGTGAAAAAGGTAGATGATGGCCAGGTATTTATAAGCCAAGAGCAGGAGCCTCACGGCAACAGATGGGAATAGCTGGAATGGTGAGGTGCTGAAAATGATGAAAACTGAGGCTGTTCCCAGATGTCCCATAATATCACGGTGTAATAGGACATGTGGGACAATAAGTCTACAAACATTTAAAGACATCAATTTGTACCTCACATAATTGCTTCTTCCCAGCATCAGGGTCATTTGATACTGATATCTGTTTGTAAAACATCTTACAGGCCCAAGAAGGCACAAATGTATAGAAGGGTGGAGGGGAATTAGGAAAATCTGATCCACATCTGTGTCACTGTGTCTGGTTGTCTCTTCTTTGCAGGTACCTTAATCCTTGCCTTGACATATTTGTGTCATCACAAGTCAAAAGGCAGGAGTCAAAAGCAAATTGGTCCTGGCCTTTATTCTTTGGTTTTCAGCCTGTGATTCTGTGTTTCCACAGGATATGTTGAAAGGCAATCTACCAGGGCTGATGCGTGTGAGGATGTCCCCTACTCTAAAACCCACCCCATTGGCCAGGATAGGTTGGTTTGAGCAAGAACTGCAGAGGAGATGGTGGTGGTGGTGGGAGACTCCTTGCTGAGAGGAATGGAGGCAGTAATTGGTAGATCTGGTAATACGTTCCAAGAGGTGTGTTGTCTCATTGGAGCAAACATTCATGATGTAGCTGTCATTCCCGGGGTGGCTGGACACACTGGATTTCGAATGTGAGCCATAGTGTCACCTTTTAATTGCTGCTTCCATTCAAAGGATAAATTGGAAGACTTCTCTGGCTCGATGTGGATGTTTGGATCCTATCCCACCATGGATGCAAACAAAGACAGGGTCCCTAATGCTGGGATAACAGATGATCTTTTGAGACAGAATCTGCTGGGAGAAAGATCTCAGACTCAGAGACAGAAGGTTCAAATGTCTGCTGGAACTGCAGGGGACCTCCTTCAGTTTATCTGAAGCCTGGGTAGCAAATTTCAAACCCTCTAGCCTTCGCCTGTGGGAGACTCCTGCAAACAGACAATTCTAAAATTCTCTCTCTCTCTCTCTCTCTCTCTCTCTCTCTCTCTCTCTCTCTGCACGGATGACCTGTCTTAATGGTGTGATGGTGCTGGAGAGAGGAAATCCCAAAGGGAGGCTATTTTCTTTTGATCAAGAGTTGGAAAGGACCATCCCCATGCAGAATGTAGGAAAGTCACAACTCTCGGCCCACCACAGTGACCCCAGTTCCATGCCCAGATGATGCCCTTCTGGCCACACACTCACTGTCTGCCTAAGTTCACAAAATCAGCATTTCTGTCATCTGGCTATCTGGACTCTGCTTAAAAACTTCCAAAGAAGGAGAACTTGCTCTCTTCTGAGGAATCTTATTCTGTTAAGGAACTGTTCTGTCAGGAACATCTTCTGGATGTTTAGCCGAAAATCCTTTTGAATTCATTTCAAACCATTGGTTCTGGCTGAATCCACCTGGGCACCAGAAAACACCACTGCTCCATCCTCTATGTGGCAGCCCTTCAAGTACTTGGAGATGAATACCATATCACCACTTAGTCATCTCCTCTCCATGTTAAACAGACCAAGCTCCCTCAACCATTCCTCATATGTCTTGGTCTCCCAGACCAAAATTGAATAAATAGTTTAAGTGAGGTCCAACCAGCGCAGAGTTAAGCTGTAACATCTACTGTACTTCTGATACAGCCTGAAATCCCATTTGCCTTTTTAGCCACCGAGTCATACTGCTGACTCATGTTCAGTGTATGGTCTACCAGGACGCATAGATCCTAAATGAACAAACTACTGTCAAGGTGCGGCTCCCCAATTCTATAATGCTTTTTGATTTTTCCTGTTTAAACAGCTTTACATTTATAAAGCTTTACATTTATAACGATAGAAATTCATTTTATCTTAGTTTTCCAGCCTGTCAAAATGATCTTATATCCTGATTCTATCTTCTGCTGTGTTTGCTACCCCTCCCAGTTTGATAATCTTCAAATTTAATAAGCATTCCCTCTATTCCTTCATCCACATAATTTAAAAATATGTTGAACAACACAGGGGGCAGGACAAATGCCTGAGACCCTCTTCACTAAGAGGATGATGAACCATTCACAAGCAAACTTTGGGTGTTATATGTCAACCCATTATTGATGCACCTAACAGTAATAGGATCCATACCACACTTTACTAACTTGTCAACGAGAATATCATGTGGAACCATGCCAAAAGGTTTACGGAAATTGAGGGAAACTATATCCACATCAATGCCCTAATCAAGCAAGGCAATAACTTTCTGAAAATAAGAAAAAATATAAGGTTAGTCTGTTTTGACTTGTTCTTATGAAAGCCATGCTGACTCTTAGAAATTACAGACATGTGCTCCAGCTGCTCAAGGATCAACTGTTTGATGATTTTATCTAAAGGTTTTCCAGCTAGAGATGTCAACCTGTTGGGTTGGTAGGTACCCAGATCCCCTGACTATTTCCACAAGGAGGGGTAAAATGCACATGGCCTCCTGCTTGCAAACATAGGATGGTAAACCTCACATTTGCATTCCTCCATATGGGATTCCCCTCTGGTGTTTCCTCTCTGCTCGGTCAGAACTTTTTGCCTCCCGAAAAGGCTGCAAGGGAAAAACTAACCAGTAAGCAATATGGATTATATAATTACAGACCATCATTGGAGGATTTTCCTATGTGCCATCCCCTTCTATTTATAAGATGGCAATGTTATTAGAATGTTATTAGAATCTGCATGGCAATTTATTAGTTTGGCTGAATTCTGGAAAGTCCTGAGATTGATGTAATTCTCAATGGGTTTCTTAAATAAATGTAATACATTAAAAGGTTAAGGAATGAATGCCTGTTTGAAGGATCCCCTAGTTAAGATGCTAACAGGAATTTTAGTAGATAATACAGCTTGGTGAAATAGTTGAGAGCAATGGCTTCTAATCTGGTTACCAGGATTGATTCCCTGATCTGTCTCTCGTCCAAGGTTTTATCTGGCCTGGTACTGCTTCCATGAGCACCCCGGTTCTCTTTGTGAAAAAGAAGGATGGGACCTTCCAGCTATGCATGGACTACAGGGCCATCAATGGAATTTAAAAATCCAATGCCTACCCATCCCCCTAATCAAGGACTTGTTGGGGCAGTTGGGAGGGGAAAGGTATTTATTAAGCTCAACCTGAGGGAGGCATAATTTCATGTGAGGATAGTCCTCTGTGATGAATGAGAAACTGTGTTTAACACACCCATATTGCAGTTTGAGCACCTTGTCATGCTGAGGTCTTACATGACCTACTCTACAGGGGTATTGTTATTTAGCTTGATGATGTTCTTATGTACAGACAGACGTTGGAAGAACATGAACCCTTGGTGCATGAGGTTTTCCAGTTTCTCCCTGACAACAAACTGTATGCCAAGCTCTCCAAATGCAAGTTCCATAGGGAGAATTTTAATATCTGGGATATAGGTCTCCTTGGAGGCCATCCAAATAGACCAGATAAGATCCGAGACATCCTCGATTTGGACATGTCCTGAACACACTTACAGCTGCAGTCCTTCTTGGCTTTGGCAGTTTTTGTCAACACTTCCAGACCCACATCTCCCTAGTTACTGTACATCTCATCAACTTCCTAAAAACGCATGGAAATGGGGAGGGGGGTGACTAAGCCAGGTATCCTCCTAGATTGGATGGAGGTGTGCCAGTTGGCTTTTGAGGAACTCAAGAAGCTGTTCACCATTGAATTTGTGTTGACCTGGCCAGACCCTAGCCACCAATCTATTGTGCAAATAGATGATATTGATAGGCATATGGGTGGAGTTCTGTTTTACCAAGGGGAGCATGATTGGTTGTGCTTGTGTGCCTCCAATCCCGTAAATTCACCAAAGCAGAATGGAACTGGGTGGTGTGGGGAAAAGAGGCAGCTTTTGGAAAACTGCCCTGACTTCAAGGCACCATTTCCTGGATGTGACGGGTGTATCTTTTCAGGTCTAGACAGATCACAAGAAATCTTATGCAAGTTACTAAAGCTAAATGCCAAACAAATCAGATTGGCTGAGTTCTTCCTCTTTGACTTTATGTTAAGTCATATTCTGGAACATTCAAAATTTCTTGCAGATACCTTCTCCTGTTTGCCTGAGCAGGGTATCAAATGGGAGGTATTAGTGGACATAGTGTCTTCCTCTTACCAGCTTGGAATATTGGTCCAAACCTGTAGCAAAGTGAAGGCAGGTCCACCATCACTGCCTCAGAACTTGTGGGTTGTTTGCTCGGATGCATTCAGGGAAGTGCTTAGTAAGGACCCCGACTTCCTGAAACTGAAGAGTTCCCTCATGAAATTGAATGGTCTGTTTTACAGTGGCAACAAGGTATATGTTCCAGAGACACTTAGGGTTATCATTCTGGAGGTGTGCCATGACAAAGCATC
This sequence comes from Paroedura picta, assembly GCF_049243985.1. NCBI lineage: Eukaryota > Metazoa > Chordata > Lepidosauria > Squamata > Gekkonidae > Paroedura > Paroedura picta. The sequence goes on from NC_135373.1 coordinate 19,090,043, forward strand.
TAGTCAACTCAGCTTCATGAAAACCTATTGTTAAGTCCACTGGCAATTCTGGTGGCCATATCCTCATGGGGATGTGGAGGCCTATGTCAGAGGCTTCCTGGTCTATGTCTCTACCAAGTGTGGGGTGGGAAATCTGCTGGGTCTCCTGAAGCCCTTACAGCAGGGGTTCTCAACCCAGGTTTCGTGAAAACTTTGGTATCCTGATGGCCCTGGAGGGGTTTCCTGAATGGTGGGAGTTAATTAATTTTAATATATTTTTCAAATTTATTAAACATTTATCAGGTGATATGACCAGTTATGGAATTGTTAACCTATCCACCCCTCATTATTGCCAATGATGGGCCTGATGGGCCTGCAGGGGGTGGGAAGGGGAGGGGCCCCAACTGGGCAAGTACCTAGCTATGCTTCAGAACCATATTCAACATTATTGCCGTTCCGTGGTCAGACCACTATGCCCTACAGGCCCGGCTCAAATCCCCACCCCTCCCCCAGTTGGGCAGTGGACATATTTTAGTAGCGGAGGCTAATGGATCCTATTGGATTCTGGAATGCTCTGTGGGACCCGTTGACTCCTGGCAATTCATTGGACACCATGGTGGAGGACTGGTGGTCCGCCCGGCAGATGCCATCGACAAGATTGCCCCTAGACGTCCTCTCTGCCCTCGACTCAAACGGTCGCCATGGTATACCGGGGCGCTCTGGGCAAAGAAGAGGGAATTGAGACGACTTGAGCGAGTGTGGTGGAAAACTCTTGACGAGGCCACAAGAACATCTTATCGCACGCTTATGACGGCGTATGAGATGGCAGTGAAAGCGGCAAAATGTGATTATTTTGCCGTGAAATTGCGTCTGCAAGCTCTCGCCCGGTCCAATTGTTTAGGGTAGTTCGATCCTTGACTGCCCTGGAGCATGGGTGCCAGAATAGTAGGAGATTGGATCTTGGCTGTAAGGCATTAGCGAGCTTTTGGCGGATAAAGTTTTGTCACTCTTCCATGACCTTCCTGCCACACTTGATACAATAAACGAACTGGAGACCTGTTGGCCAGCCATGGATGTGGTGTTCGATGGCTTCAGACAGCTCTCTATACCTGAAGCGGACAGGTTGCTGGGGCAGGTGTGGGCGACCAATTGCCCTCTGGATCCCTGCCCTTCTTGGCTCCTCAAGGAAGGGTGGCTGAGGGTAGGAGAGCAGCTCCGTGACATTGTTAACAGCTCCATCCAATCAGGGGAGTTTCCAGAGCTGCTAAAGGAGGCAGTGGTCTGCCCACTCCTTAAAAAGCCATCACTGGATCCACGAGACCCGGCCAGCTAACGCCCAGTTACACACTTAGTGTTCCTGGGAAACGTAGCTGAAAGGGCTGTAGCCAACCAGCTCCTGACGTTCCAGGAGGAAACTTCGGCACTTGATCCATATCAGTCTGGCTTCCGTCCTGGCCATGGGGTGGAGACAGTGTTGGTCACCCTGACGGACGATCTCCGTCACCAGCTGGATCGAGGCGGTTCTGCTTTGTTAGTTCTATTAGATCTGTCGGCCACATTTGATGTGGTCGACCATGAGCTACTAGCATGTCGCCTCACCGGGATGGGGATAAGGGGTACAGCATTATGCTGGATACGCTCCTTCCTCCTAAACCGAATCCAGAGGGTGGCCTTGGGGGATGAGTTATCGAGTCCATTCAGGTTCCCTTGTGGAGTTCCACAGGGCTCGGTGCTCTCCCTCATGCTTTTTAACATCTTTATGCGCCCTCTGGCCCAGCTGGTTAGGAGTTACGGCTTGGGTTGCCATCAGTATGCTGATGACACCCAGCTGTATCTCCTGATGGATGGCAGCCTGGATTTCCCCCCGGATCCATTTGCCAGATGTTTGGAAGACATAGCTGGATGCCTCGAGCAGAGTCACCTGAAACTCAACACTGCCAGGACGGAGGTCCTGTGGTTTGGGGGGAAGGGAGCAGCTCAAGAAGTGCGACTACCCACCTTGGCCGGGACGCAACTGACCATCGCGTCCCAAGCCAGGAATTTGGGTGAGACCTTGGCTGCCTCATTAACACTGGAGGTCCAGGTCACGAAGGTAGAGGGCCACGCTTTTTTCTATCTTCGCCAGGCTCGGCTACTAGCACCCTACCTGTCACCTGACAACCTGGCCACAGTGATGCATGCGACAGTCACCTCCAGAATAGATTTCTGTAACTCGCTCTACATGGGCCTACCCTTGTGCCTGATCCAGAAATTACAGCTGATGCAAAATGCAACTGCTAGGGTCCTCACAGGAACATCTTGGAGGACCCACATCCAGCCTATGCTGAGGCAGCTGCATTGGCTACCGATTGCTTGCCGGATCAGATTTAAGGTTTTGGTTTTAAGCTTTAAGGCCCTCCGCGGTCTGGGACCCACATACTTGAGGGACGACCTGGCACCCTATCCCCCCGCAGGGCCTTACGCTTTGTGTTGACAAATCTGTTGGTGATTCCCAGCCCCCGGGAGGCACGCCTGGCCTCGACCAGGGCCAGGGCCTTCTCGGTCCTGGCCCCTACCTGGTGAAATGAGCTCCCAGAAGAGCTGTGGGCCCTGCAGGATTTACCAGCTTTCCGCAGGGCCTGCAAAATGGAGCTCTTCCACCAGGCCTATGGTTGAAACTGGTGCCTCCTTGTAAGATCGGGGCCCCCTTCCCCCCTTCCCCTCTCAGGGCTATATTCAGTCAGTCAGTAACCTTTTATTGGCATAAAATATGTATAAGACATATAAAAATAGGGTTTAAAATTTCAACAAAATAATAAAATAGGCCATGGGGTTACATAACCAAACAGATCTTAAAATGATTAAATAAACTATAAAAGATAAAATACAAGGTAGGCAGCATATTATAAAAGCATTTTAGTTAAAACTCTGGCAACTAAAATGGTTACCTCTGGGTCTTTGTCAGAGAGCAGAGATTGCAAGGTCATAGATTTACTTACAGAAGGCTTGTTTCCCAGCAAAGCAACAAAGCTGTCATCCTGACACTGCTCATATAACGGGCAATCTAACAAAATGTGTGAGACAGTCAGGGCAGCCAGAACCACACGGACAGAGTCTTTGAATGTGATACGGTGGAATCTTCCCTCTAAGACCTTTGAGGGGAAAGTATTCATTCATGCCAGGAGAAAAGCTCTTCTCAGGGGTGGGACATCAAGGAGATGCAAATATGTAGGCATAATATTTCTCTGCATAATGATGCCAAAGCAGACTCGAAGCTGGGTAGGTATGAGTTCCTGCTGCTCATGGTCTAATATTCTCTGTTTAATAATCCGGAAGATACATTTTTCTTCCGGAGGTAGTAGGGAGTTCAGATCGATGCCAATGGAAACTAATTTTTGTTCAATAGCCTGGAACCATAGAAATTTAAGAGGGTCACTTTTTAGACAAATTAAAAGGCTGCCAATTCTAAAAAACAGTCTGACCCAAAATTTAAAAGTAGCTATCCAGGCCCTTGTCTCTACCCTAATTTGGCCAAATTATGCACAGATGGCATGGTAGGAGAAACAATTGGGAACCCCTGCAATTTGCCTATAGAAAGCAGATTGAACACCCTCAATAGATTTATTAAAGGCAGGAACCCATAAGGGGCAATCAAGCAGGAGCTGGGACATTACTTTGGCATTAAAAATTATAATTGCAGGAATAAATTGGTTACCGCAGAGAAAAAGAACCGTTTTATCAAGGAAGATGAGGATTTGGCCAGATTGATAGCTCGTTGGCAGTGGGAGCGCCAGTTCTGGTTATATTGGAAGGTAACACCTAGATACTTAAATGTTTTGACTTGTTCTATTGAAGTGCCTCCAATAGACCAAGTTATTGCATGCCAGCTCTTAGAGAAAACCAAAACTTTTGTTTTACCATAGATAATTACTAACTTATTATCTTGGCAATATTGGTAAAGGGTGGATAGGTATCGTTGTAAGCCAACCCTTGTATATGAGAGTATTGTAGTATCGTTGGCATACAACAACAAAGGAATATGCTGGGAAAGTTTTGGGGGATGACCATTAATAGGTTCCAGTTTTTGTGCTAAATCATTAATGAATAAATTAAACAACAAGGGGGCCAGAATACAGCCCTGTTTAACTCCAATGGTTGTTGAGATCTTAGAGGTTAAGTCTCCCTTTGAAGAACACCGTACTTGACAGGAGGTGGACACAAAGTTTTTGGATGAGAAACACAAGTCTCGGTTCCATACCCATGAATAGCAATTTATTCCAGAGCATATCCCTATCTATCTTATCAAAGGTACTTTTAAGGTCTATAAAAGCTGTGTATAGCCTCTTACCATTTTGGGACGTATATTTCTCGTCCAGGCATGAGAGAGTTAAACAATGATCTATAGTAGAGTTACCCTGCAAGAAACCAATCTGTTCTGGACCTATAATTCTTTGAGAGCGAGCCCAATCAGTTAGGCGCCGTTCAAGATGTTTTGCATAAATCTTACCTATAATTGATAATAAACTAATAGGTCTAAAATTATTAGGGTCATTATGGTCACCATTTTAAACATGGGAACAATGATTGAATTCAACCAAGAACTTGGGACAGTCCCATATAAGTCAATTAAGGTAAATAAGTTGGCCAAGGGTGGAGCCCACCATTTAGGGTTTTTTTTTAGAAGTTCAGTTGATAGGGCATCCTGGCCTGGGGCTTTGCCTATCTTAAGGCTCAGAATTAGTTCCTCTACTTCGTCAGGCAAAACTGGGGACTATCTAGGGACATTAGTTGGGATGGAGTCATTCAGCAGATTCAGCTGCTGGGACATTAAATAGAGCAGAAAAATGATCAACCCAAACTTGGGGGGGAAATAATAGGTTCTAAATTACCAGTCTTCCCACTCAAGGGTCCTCTTACAGCTGACCAGAATGCTTTGGAATTTTTGGATTTAACAATGTCAAATAGGCGGGCCCAATTATCGTGAGAATAAAGCCGTTTTTTCTCACAGATAAGATACTGGTTTTTTTTTGTTCAAAGTAACTGTGGATAATAGTCTAATCCTCTGACGATTGGGCCTGTCTAAATAGCTCTCTCAGTTTTTTTATCTCTCAGATATGACATTCTTGGTCAAACCAGGAGGAATTGCTGCCTTTGTTACAGACTGGTTGTGCTTTAAGGCCGCAAAGGTCAACTATCTGAGAATACAGCTCTACAGCAGTCATAGGTGAGCTTGAGTTAATTAAAGTCTCCCGAAGTTCTATCATTCTTTCAGATTCCAAAAGAGATGTAATCTCTTTCTCCATCTTAGCGGACCATCTAATCCATTTCAAACAATATTCAGTGGGAGCTGCTGGTAGAGATACACTGGGACTGTAAACATCTATCCTAGTATGATCCCAGTTTAGAGTCAGTGGAAGGTGGTCATTCTCAGTACGTGACTCTATAGAGAAAGAAGAAATATTTTGGTAGCAGTTAAAAGTGCATAAGCCGTAATCAATCACACTCTGTCCTCGAGGGGACGTGAATGTGAAATCTGCAGATGTGGGAAACTTGCTTTGACCATTTAATATCAGAAAATTGTGCTCTAAACAGAATTCAGTTAATTTGATCCCTTCCTCGTTAATGACACTGTCCTTTGAGTTCCTCAAAGGCCAAATGGAGGGTAGTAAGTCCTCATCATCTTCCCCAAACCCCAACCGTGCAAAGATATCATTATTATTAGTGCCAATTCGAGCATTAAAATCTCCTAAAATAATAAATTGTGCTGAAGAGTGGTCATATATTGAAAATATAAAATTAGAAAATTTGGCCCAGTTTTGGTTGAGAGTCAAATAATTCTGGGCAGGAGGGAGGTAAACATTAATTATTATTAGTGAGGAATTATTCCAGTGCAATAGGATGGCCATAGCTAAATTTGGGCAGCAGCCTAAAATAGAAGGGTTAGCAACAGAGTCAATCTTCAGCAAGGTGGAAATGCCTGCTTTGTAACGTCCCTTGGGCTCATTTTTATAGGCTGGTAAGTTAAATGATGTAAATCCCTTGAGATGAATTTTTTCTTGAAACCAAGTTTCCTGGAGGAGAATACAATTAAAGGAGGTTAAAAATTCCGCAAAATCAGAGTCTCCGGATTTGTTTTTCCATCCAGCGATGTTCCAGGATGCTATCCGAAGTCTAGGATGGGAATGGTCCCCAAATATTCAATCATTTCTTGCAGCTGGTTCTTCAGGTTGCGTCCACTGGGGAGAAGGATCAGAGTTGGTCTGAGTGAGCTCCTCCCCTTCTGGGGTCTTAAGATCTTCCTGGAGAGATTTTGTTTTTGGAGATTTTCCTTCCATGTTTGCATTAGTCTTTGGAGTATTATGGGATGAGGGGGAAGGTGAAGTATCTAACAACAGCTTCTTTTCTTCAATCATCTTATAAAGTTCCCTGGATGCAATATGTGGTGTTTGATTTACTAATTCTGAAAATTCCTGGGCCAAAGATTTAGTATTGGGTTGGTTGTTTTGTCTTTAGCGCAGCAATTAATTTTGATTATAATTATTTTGATTATAATTATTTTGAAAATTGTCCCATTCTATGGATTATATTTAGCTTAGAGGCCCTAATGCAAAATTTCTGCCCCAGTTTTCTTTGCCCTTGGGCAACCCATTCACCTCCACCCTTATTAAGAAGGGAGCCAGGATGTTCAAAGCACTTAGTCCCCTGGTTTCTTCCCTGTTTCCATGAATGGTGTAATCTGCAGGGAGGCAGCTTTGCTAACCTGGGAAGGGTAATGTGGTGTAGTCCGAGGGGCTGTTGGTCAGTGGGGTACCAACAATGATTCCTGGACTACATGCCAGGCGAGTTACATTGATGGTGATTGTATTGTTAGCAATTCCTACTGTCACGGGTTTGTAGGCACATCCATTTGGTGTAATGCATCCCTGGAAAGCACCATTTAGTGAAACAAGGACACTTGAAATTTCTGCAAGGAGAAAAAAAGGAAGAACATCCACATAAGTTACAGAATGGGACAGTGATAAAGAGAGCGGGAATGATGTTGAGGCCTCTGAAATCAATAGTTTTTCTTCAAATGGTGAATGTTTTCAGTTTAGTCCTTCAATTTCACTACTCTAAAGAAGTTTCTCGCAAGTCAGTCCTTTGCAGGGAGTTGATCCTACAGGGAGTACTGGGGTTGCTAGTAATTAGTGATCTCCAGCTGACACTTAGAGATCGTTCACAATTGATCTCTAGACCAACAAGTTCAGTTGTCTTGGAGAAAATGGCTCTTTCGGAATATGGATTCTTTAGCGTTGAACATGCCTTTTAAGGGGTCTGTGACCTCTTGAACTGAAAAATGCTATTCTGAGCTCCTTGCACCTGATATAACTTTATTAAAAGCCAAGAGTGATGGAGAAAGATTGTCACACATGCTTGCTTTGAGATTTCGAATTTCAGTTCCCTCCTTACTGAACTAATTATTCCCACCTCCCAAATAAACCATGGAGCTGTGCTAGGTAGAAGGGAATACTTAGAAACAATTTGTTCAACAAGAGAAATAGATTTCCAGAGCTTCAACTAGAGAACTCCCCACCACATATGAACAGGAACCTGCTTCTACATCTCCAGGATGATCGGGGTGTACATATGCCAAGAGAGCAGATTTGCATGCATATCTGGAATCTGGCCTTGTGTTCCAAGCTTTTTTGTTAAGTGATCTGTCAGATGGGTGGGCATAGATTAGTAATCTGCAAGGTTGAACTCTTGTCACCCGATCACTCTTTGACTGTTTCCAGCAATATCATTCAGGGTTGAATTTTTAAGAGGCTAGTTTTTCCATCTCTTTCCACATTAAAATTATCCTGACTAGGCAAAGTCTGAAATGGCTGTCTGATTTACCATGCATTTTGTCAATTCCTGGATGCAACGATTTCATCAGTTAAGTTAGAGTCTGATTCAGGGCTGCCCAATGCAGAAATGCATACATTCAGGCTTCCCCCCCCCCAACCTCTGATCCTCCCATTTTTAGTCATTTGAGCATGCCCCTTTCCTCATTGTTGTCCTCTCTCCCCTCCCTTCCTCCCCCTCCCCCCTCCCTTCTGAAAAATCTGCCATTTAACATTTTACGTTTTCTAAGTTTAAAAAAAAATCAGCCTTGCACATTATAACATGACTAAGCCTGTGCAAAGCCTGTTGCATTCAGGAATACAATGGGTGCTAGATTGGGGGTGGAAGATCTCTGCAGGTGGCCTCTCCCTCCCCCCAGGACCTGGAAAGGCTGCAAGCCTGGAGGCTCCTGGGCAGGGAACTCACCAGCAGGGATCTGCAGCCTCTGAGCCTTGGAGTGAAGTAGAAGGAAAAATGGGTGGTTGGGGGGGGAGGGGGGGAGGGTTATTGGCTGGCCATTGGACAGACAGGCAAGCTGGTTGGAGGCAGAGGCACTCAAGGGCAGGACAGCCACCCTGAGTGGGTGTTAAGTGCTGAGTGGCACTTAAGCCATGAGACCAGCTCCTCCCCCTGGGCCTTACCAGAAATATTAAGTGGAACATAACAGTGGTTTAAAACAAAAAAAACATTCAGGACACTTTGGAGGGATTGGAGGGCTGGGGGGGAGGGGGAGGTCATCAAGGACACAGAATGGTAGGATTGTGATGTGTAATGAAAACAAAGCAGGAACCATTTTACAAAACACATTTTTTTTAAAAAAAAGGGGAAAGGAACAAAATCTGTAGTGAGCATGATTGAATGAAATATGGGGAATGGCTTGCAGGGTTTCTACAGGAAATGTAGTTAGCAGATTTAGGTCAGGAACTTTCTGAAAATTTTCAAATCCTGACTGGCTTAATTGGAGAGTTCTTGCTCCTTTGTTCATACTTCCTCCCTGGTTGTCTCGGAGATAGAAAGAATGAATGCAAAACAGTTAGGCATGTCTTTCTCCACTCACTTTCCCTACAAAGTTTGTTTCACTTCTAAATAAAATTATTTTATGCAAATCGGTGCTTTGTTTTCACTGCATATTTAAACTCTGTTGACATTTTTCTCTCCTTGATAATAAGCCTGGCAAGATGGTGGGACATTAACAACGTTTTGATCACTCTCCGACACTGTGTGGAAGTGGTGGGCTGCAAATCGAAGAAATAAATAATTGTGTTGGAGCTCATTCCACCAAGTAGCAGCCAGAGCTGAAAAGGCCCTGGTAGAAGCTAAGCATTCTCCCTTGGGTCTGGGGCCATTCAGATGGTTGGAATTAGCTAATCACAGCACTCCCTGAGTGACATAATCAAACAGGTGGCCTGAAATGGACTCCATCTCTGGGCTCTGGTTGTCAACCTTCCCCATGGCCATTATCTTACTTCACCAGAATGGTCTGGCTTCTTGGTGTTCCCTTTTCAGAAAATTTATATATATATATCTACTCACTTGCAGTCACAGAACCAGAAAAATTGACGCATTGAGTCTCCTCACCAGTGCAGGGGGCTGATGTCTTTGGCTGGCAGTTATTCTTCCTCAAGGAAAAGCAGGCTGGACACTGAAGGCCATTGGGAATCACATTTGTGTTCAGAGGCGCTGCAAAAAGCAACTCTGACAGTGGGTTCAGCATTCCACCACACTTTATTCGACATTTAATGAAACTATCATCACCTTGTCCCTCCCTAGAAAAAAAGATAGCCAATACGTTGTGTTTGTGTCTGTAGATCTGTCAAGGACTGAGCTTGAAGCCTGAGGCAGGGTCGTATCCTGTGCTGTAATTTATTTATTTATTGTATTTATATACCACCCTCCCCGATGGCTCAGGGCGGTTTACATCGAACTGAAAGCTATACATGGAACCATGCATATAACAACTATAACATTAATAACTATAACATTAACTGATAACAAAGTAACTTAGACAATAGTCCAGGAGTCTTGGTGGATTTCTAGGGGGGAGGGGCCCTGCAATGTTGTTGATTGTGCCTGGCCTCAGCCAAATGCCTGGTGGAAGAGCTCCCTTTTGCAGGTCCTGCGGAACTGTTTTAGTTCCGTCAGGGCCTGATTTCCTCTGGGAGCTCATTCCACCAGGTGTGGGCTAGGACAGAGAAGGTTCTGTCCCTGGTCGAGGCCAGGCAGACTTCTTTAGGGCCAGGAACCATTAGCCGGTTGGTAACGGCAGAGCGTAGAGCTCTTTTGGAGGTATAGGCAGGGAGGTGGTCCCTCAGGTACACTGGGCCCTGACCGCGTTTGACCTTGTAGGTTATTACCAGAACCTTTAGCCTGATCCAGAATTCAACTGGTAACCATTGCAATTGATGTAGGATGGGCCAGATGTGGAACCTCCACAGTGTTGCTGCGTGAGTCCTGGCCGCTGTGTTTGGGAACAGCTGTAGTTTCCGGGTCAAGGCTAAGGACAGGCCTGCATAGAGCGAGTTACAGAAATCCAGTCTGGAGGTGACCATTAAGTGGATCACTGTGGCTAGATGTTCCAGGGCCATGTTGGGCACTAGTAGCTTGGCTTGGCGGAGATGGTAGAATGCCAGCCGCGCTACCTTTGTGATCTGGGCTTCCATTGTGAGGGAAGCATCCAGGATCACACCCAGGTTCCTGGCGGAGTGAGCTGTAGTGAGCTGTACTCCATCCAGGGTCGGCAGTATGCTTCCTCACATGGGCCCTTCCTACTCAGCCACAGGACCTCCGTCTTTGAAGGACTGGCTAATGCTTCTGGGGAAGAATCAGGGTGGCCATCCATCAGAAGGAAGAGCTGGGTGTCATCTGTGTGATGATAGCCAAGCCCAAACTTCCATACCAGTTGTGCAAGAGGGCAAATGAAAATGTTGAATAGGATAGGAGAGAAGACCGCCCCTGTGGGACTCCACAAGAGAGTAGTCGGCAGTTTGATGTTTGCTCTCCTATTGCAATCCTCTGTCCATGGCACCAGAGGAAGATCAGCCACTGAAGGGCTGTCCCTCGTATTCCGGCGTCGACGAGGCGGCGAGCTAGTAGCTCATAGTCAACTGTGTTGAATGCTGCTGATAGGTCTAGCAGTATCAGCAGCGCCGACCCGCCTCGATCCAACTGGTGACGGAGTTCATCCGTCAGGGTGACTAGCGCTGTCTGTGCCCCATGGCCAGGCCGGAAGCCCGACTGAGATTGGTCCAGAATCCTTGCTTCTTCCAGGAATGCCATTACCTGCTTTGCAGAAGTCCTTTCTACCATCTTTCCCAGAAACACTAAATGCGAGACGGGTCGGAAGTTATCAGGCTCCCGCGGGTCTAAAGATGTTTTTTTCAGCAATGGGTGTACCACTGCATCTTTCAATCCCTCAGGGAATTCTCCAGTTATGAGAGATGAGTTGATTATTTCCCTGAGGGGGCCCTTGCATGACTTGATCCCAACTGCTGAATCCAGTCAGTTTTAAAAGGAAACTGAAAAATAGTTCGGCAGGTCAGCGCTGCTTCTATTATTAGATCTCTCAGCAGCGTTCGACACAGTAGATCATGAGCTTTTAGCTCACCACCTCGCTGATGCCGGGATGAGAGGGACTGCCATTCAGTGGCTGATCTCCTTTCTCCAGAATCATGGACAGAGGGTAGCATTACAAGAGAGCTCATCAAGCCATCACTAACCCGCCTTGAGCCTCCAGGGAGAGGCGGGATATAAATAAAATGATGATGATGATGATGATGATGATAACAACAACAACAACAACAACAACAACAACAACAATAATAATAATAATAATAATAATAATAATAATAATAATAGGCTTGTAGAGTCCCCCAGAGGGCAATTCTCTCTCTAACTCTATTTAACATCTTTATGTGCCCTCTTGCCCAACTGGTGCAGAGGTTTGGGCTGGGTTGTCACCAATATGCTGATGACACCCAGCTCTTCCTCCTGATGGATGGCTGCCCTGACTCTCCCCCAGAAACATTAGCCAGCCGCCTGGAAGCAGTGACGAGATGGCTCAAGCTGAGTCATCTGAAGCTCAACCCTTCAAAGACAGAAGTCCTGTGGCTGGGCAGGAAAGGTCCAAGCGAGTAACCGCGCCTACCCAATCTGGATGGAGTGCAGCTAACAGTGGCCCACTCTGCCAGAAACCTGGGAGTGATACTTGATGCCTCCTTCTCTATGGAGGCTCAGATCATGATGGTAGCATGGCTGGCATTTTACCACCTTCGCCAAGCCAAACTACTAGCACCCTACTTGGCCCTGGAACAGCTAGCCACAGTGATCCACATGACAGTCACCTCTAGGCTGTAACTCGCTCTATGCTGGCCTGCTCTTATTCTTTTTTTGTTGTTTTGTTTTGGGTTTTTTTTTTTAAAACACTTATTGTGAACGTTCTAAACATTTAAATTATTGCAACATAAAAGATGAAATGATTGGAAAGAGAAATGGTGAAGGAACATTCCGAGGACTGGAAGATTCTTCATTATTTACAACAAAGCAGTTCAAAGAAAGAAAAAGGCTGCCCGGAAAGGGGGGGGGGAGCCTCTGAAAAGGGTGAAGTCCTGATTGGGAGTAGAAATGAACGGGTTATTTTCCATCAAAGAAATCTGATAAACACAAAAGATTTCTGTTTAATCAATCATCAAATATAGGGAGACGCTTATGAAACCAGAGTCTCTTAAAGATATCCTTCTAGGCCTTCGGTGTCGAGGAACGGTTCTTTCAGCTTGGAGAACTTCCTTTCCTCTCTATCGCTTGCAGCAGATAATCCATTATGTCTTTCAGACTGCTGTTATCCTCTCCCTCCCAGGTGGTCTTGGTGGGAAATGGCAACTCTTCCCTGAAAATCTGAGCACTTCTGTTGTCGTTGGCCTCGAGAAGCCACTGAAGCTTCTTCACCGTCTCCTCCCAACGGGGATCCGCCTCAAGCCGCTTGACGTCCTCCAGCAGCAGAGGAAAAGGGGCCTTGTTTTGCTCGTCGTACATGTAAGGGAAGTCGCCAGTCCTCTTTTTTCCCCATGAAATGCCCGACGGCCCAGTTGCTGCCCCGGGGGTAAATCTTGGCCATGGGGGGCATGCCTTCGTTGCTCTGCAGAGGAGCGGCGCTGGCGTGGCGCCCCTCGAGCAGGAGGGCCAAGGTGAAGGTGGCCAGGAGCTATAATATCCCGCGGGGCTTGGGCAGTGACAGGAGCTGTGGGTGCGCCATGCCGTCTCGCTTTGATGGGATGGGACGGGACAGACTCTGCGGGAAGCTGCAGGCAGCGGCGCGGTCAGCTTCCCTCTGAGCCCGGCCGGCCTGCTCTTATCCTTGATCCGGAAACTGCAATTGGTCCAGAACGCGGTTGCCAGGGTCCTCACAGCAACACCTCGGATGTCCCACATCCAGCCCATCCTTCAGCAGCTGTGCTGGCTCCCGGTTGAATTCTGGATCAGGCTTAAGGTTTTGGTTATCACCTTGAAGGTCATACATGGTCAGGGCCCAGTTCACCTGAGGGATCACCTCTCTGCCTATCCCCCTCAAATAGCCTTGTGCCCTACTACCTCCAACCTCCTGGGGATCCCTGGCCCCAAGGAAGCCCGCTTGACTTCAACCAGGGCCAGAGCTTTCTCCATTCTGGCCCCCACCTGGTGGAATGAGCTCCCAAAGGAGATCAGGACCCTGACAGAACTGCAGGGCCTGCAAAAGGGAGCTCCACCACAAGGCATTTGGTTGAGGTCAACCCAAACCATTGCTTCCAATTGGCCCCCAACCCCCCCCCCCCATTACAACTGCCACTAATCTGCCTAACCCACTGGGTCCCAGTAAGAGTTGAGCTAAGGCTCCTTTGGAGTTCTATTATATTATTATTGCTATTATCATGTTAAGGTTATAGTTGTTATAATGTTATTGCTGTTATCACATGTGTTACCATATGTTATCTGTATCTGTTTCCTGTTTCCTGTAAACTGCCCTGAGCCTTCGGGGGAGGGTGGTATATAAATATGAATAAATAAATAAATTTTCCGTTCCTACAGAGTGGCCATACTATGTGTAAATATTTTACAGGTGTAATTTGAGAGTCACTGATAATCTCTAGTTGTTCTTCTAGAACACGGAGGGCTAGGGATGGAGGGCAAATCTTGCCCTAATGTTGCATTGTCTTCAAGTGTAATTCTGTAATTTCCCTCATAGAGATGCATGGTACAGAGATGGAAGTTTTTACAGCTTCTGAACGGATGCAGATACTTACCCTGAATAATGCCATAGTTGCAAAGGTCTTTTGTGCAGCAACTCAATACTGAATGAAAGCGTGCATTCCCTGATGAGGTTGCGGTGTAATTTCCTGATTTGCACAGCGATAATGACAAACAGGCCTTGACATAGAACGTGGGGATAAAAGCTGTGAAAAGGAATTAGAAAGGAGGTGTAGAGGATCAACAGTTTGGTTCCATTATCCCTGAATGTTTGTGTCCTTCTCAATAATGTACATTGGCTGATGATTTTAAAAAGTAGAAATACGGGAAACATGGATTTTGTCCACCAAATACTTAAAACATAATTTATACAAGGGGAGGGGGGACAGGGGTGAATCACAAAATGGGCAAATTTAGGTTTGCAGCTTTGACAAGACCTTGGGCAGGTTTCCAGAGGTAAGTACCATCAGGGGAACCATACTAAGCTGTTCTGCTCAGAATGCTCTTTTAACAAGGGGTGAATCCCACTAGTTGGCTGGGACTAGCAGCACATGCCCCCCATCCCATAAGCTCTCACTACACTGGACAGGGAGCCGGTGGGAGAACACCCGCATCCCCTGTGCTGTTGCCATGTGGGGCAGGGATCTGGCAGAAGGACCCCCCATCCCTTGAGCTTTTGCTGCACAAGGCAGAGAGCTGGCAGAAGCAACATCATTCTGCCTGCTCTTTCCATGTGAGGTAAGGAGCCAGGGGGAGCATCCCATATTCACTCGCTCTCGCCATGTATTACAGGAAGCCTAGGGCAGCTGTTGTGGTCGTAGGAGCACACAGTGGAGGTTGGCGGCACTCCTCACCCAGTGCAGAAGCCCACCAAAACTGCAGGTGGCTGTGTTGGGTGGCTGGCAGTGCTCCCTATCCCATGTGGAGGTGGGGAGGCTAGTGAGAATGGCATGCCCTCATGGTCCTTGACCATGCCCCCATTGTCCTTGGCTGCCAGTGGTCCTTGACCAGAACAGAGACGGAGAAGCTGGACAGAATGGTGACAAGAAGTATAGAGGCTGTTGTGATTCACTGTCCACAGTGGCAGTGTGGTAGCACAAGGGTTGTGGCAGAGGGGGAAGAGAAGAACCACTTATTGGCTCCCAGTGGGCGATGGCTCTCCTAGTGAGGGCCAGTCAGAGCCTCCCTGGTAATTCCCAGCAGCATGCCAGTTCCTCTGAATGGCCCTGGGGGGGCCCATCCCCGGGGGCCAGAGAGCACACATTTTATCAGAAGTTACCATCACATTTTATTTGATATGATGATGATGATGATAATAAATTGCAAGGGACTAGTCCCATCTTGGACTGTAAGAATCTTTCCCCTAAATCCATGAAATGGTTTAGGTCAGGTTTCTGGCCTGGCCATAGGGCAGAGACAGCGCTAGTCCCCCTAACGGATGACCTCCGTCACCAGTTAGATCGGGGCATGTCAGTGCTGTTCAAACTGTTAGACCTCTCAGCAGTGTTCAACACAGTTGGCCATGAGCTTTTAGCTCATTGCCTCACCAATGCCAGGATTGGAGGGACTACCCTTCGGTAGTTGATCTCCTTTCTCCAGGATCATGGTGACGGCATGAGGAGCGGGTTAGTGATGGCTTGATGAGCTATCTTGTAATGCTACCCTCTGTCCATGATCCTGGAGAAAGGAGATCAGCTACTGAAGGGTAGTCCCTCCAATCCTGGCATTGGTGAGGCAATGAGCTAAAAGTTCATGGTCAACTGTGTTGAACACTGCTGAGAGGACTAACAGTTTGAGCAGCAGATGGCTGATGCAGAGTCATCTGAAGCTCAACCCTTCAAAGACGGAGGTCCTGTGGCTGGGCAGGAAGGGCCCAAGTGAGGAAGCATGCCTACCGAATCTGGATGGAGTGCAGCTATCAGTGGTGCACTTTGCCAGGAACCTGGGTGTGGTTTTAGATGTATCCCTATCTATGGAGGCTCAGGTCACTCAAGTAGCACAGCTGGCATTCTACCACCTCTGCCAAGCCAAACTACTAGCTCCCTACTTGGCCCCAGAACACCTAGCCACAGGGATTCACGCAACAGTCACTTCTAGACTAGACTTATATAACTTCCTCTACACAGGCCTGCCTTTAACCTTGATCCAGAAACTACAACTGGTCCAGAACACTGTGGCCAGCATCACAGGAACATCATGGAGATCCCATATTCAGCCCATTCTACAACAACTGCACTGGCTTCCAGTCAAATTCTGGATCAGGCTTAAGGTTCTGGTAATCACCTTTAAGGCCATCCATGGTTTGGGCCCAGTTTACGTAAGGGATTGCTTCTCTGCCTACACCCCTCAAATAGCCTTACGCTCTGCCACTACCAACTGCCTAGTGATCCCTGGCCCCAAGCAGGCTTGCTTGACCTCAACCAGGGCCAGAGCTTTTCCCATCCTGCCCCCCACCTGGTGGTACAAGCTCCCAGAGGAGTTCACATCCCTAGCAGAGCTTAAACAGTTCCACAGGGCCTGCAAAAGGGAGCTCTTCCACCAGGTTTTTGGTTGAGGTCAACCTGATTTTAATCACTTCCCATTGGCCCCAGAGCCCCCCCCCCCTGAAAACCACCACGGACATGTCTATCCCATGGGGCCATCAGTATGCTACAGTTAAAATAGACGTTCTGACAAAGCTTGTTCTGT